>NC_056728.1:1721969489-1722296989 GCF_019279795.1 Protopterus annectens | reverse complement strand
ATCCTGTCTTTTCCTCGACCCCTCCAAAGCCCTCAACACTGTCTCTCATCCTTTACTGCTATCCAAACTCGCTAACCTCAGTCTATCTGCTTCTGCCCCAGCCTTTTTCTCTAGCTAAATGTTTCATAGACAACAATCTGTTCGATGGCTCTCGTCCTGCTCAGCCTACCTTCCAGTGACAACCGGGGTACCCCAAGGTTCCATCTTGGGTCCCCTCTTGTTCAAAATCTTTACTAATGAACTTCATACTTCCTGCAAACAATCTGGTCTAATTCAGTACTCTGAGGACTCAACTCTTATCTGCACTTCCAGCAATATCTCTGACCTTCACACTCAACCAAGACACCTTTCTATTGATTGAAAAGTGTCTGCCTGATAATTTACTCATCCTAAACCCCCCCAAAAAAACAAACTCCTGTTATTCCTCCCTTGTTCTCTCTCTCACCTTAAATCTACCTTTGTCATCACATCCTCCAATAACACCACCATACAACCTGACTCACACACAAAGCTTCTAGGTACCATCATTGACAATGAACTTAAATTTAACTTCCATATCCTTCAAAGATTAAAAAAAAAACATCAAAAATTGGGTTTGCTTTATCACAACTGAAAATTCTTGACTTCTAATGCTAGACTCTCTCTGGCACAAGCTCTTCATCTCCCCTCCCTTCTCTATGCCACCCCAATCCTTACTAATATTCAGCCCACTACCTGGCCAAACTCCAACAAACTTACCACAAAATAGCAAGATTTGTCTCAAACTCCCCTCATAACCCACATCATTGCCTTGCACTCAACTCTCTACAATGGCTTGAACTTCCCAAACAACTCCTTCTATCACAGTTTCAAATCACTCACTCCATACTATACAAACCTCTCCTCCTTGGTATCCACCTATACTCTCACTCGCACACTGCGCACCTCTAACCAGCAATTCCTACACATTTATCAACCAAAGAAAACTATCGGTAAACTACTATACAAGTCCTCTGTATCCCAAGTTTGGAATAAACTTCCAACACACATACACTCCATTACCCACCCTATACACTTTAAGTATGAACTCAGACTTCACTTACTTAACTACAAACCTTGTACATGTCATGACCGTACCTAACTCCACTACTATCCTTTATCCTAATCTTTTCAAATTTTTTTCCCTTATGCCTTAGCATCTTACTCTACCTCCTTCCACCTCTTCCACCTTATACATGCATTTTCATCGATCAAATCTCACAACTGTACTGCTCCTAAACTAAAAATACTATTTCCTTATACACACTACTTCACCACTTCAAACTTTTATGGATTGCTCTGACAGTGGTATTTCACTGAACATGAACCATAAAAAAGGGAGTTTTACTACTGTTGTGTATAAATCTACTGATGTGATTTACCTTACTTATTTTCTTATCTTACACTGTGAATTTCAATGTATTTTTATTGTAAACTGCAATTTTATGTATTATGACCTGCAATTTTATTTATTATGAACTGAATTTTTATGTATTGTAAACTGTCTGTAACTGAAGCTTTTCTCCTCGGGTCTCCACTGAAAATGGGTCCCTGGCCCAGTTGGACAAACCCGGTTAACAAATGTCAATAAATAAAATAATAAATGAAAATAAAAATATAACTGAATAGCTGCTGTACAGGTACTGGCCACCTTATAATAACCTTTGTTTTTACAAAATTGACAATATATTCTTATATTGCACAAGTGTACTTGGATGCAGTACTTTCTCTGTCATGCCCCATATCCATTTTCCATCAGGTCCCACAGGTTTTGTGGAACCCTGTAAGGCTTCTGGTCTGCTGTGATACCAAATGTTGGAGCAGGCTAACTACCCCCATTTATCAGTTCTAAATAAAATGTACTGATTTTGCAGCAAATCAGTGCACACATGCACAGCCACAACTAAAGGGAAGAAATTCATCTCTGTGATGAATGGACACCTCTTTTTTTTTTTTTCCAGTCCTCCATCTACAGTTCCGCAAAGCATCTGCCCTTCAGAAACCCCCAAACTCAATGCCTCCAGCTGCATCTGTAAACAATTGGGTCTCCTTTTTCATTTTTCTTTGTTGCCAGAGTACCACCTCATTAAACCATATAAAGAACTCTTGAAATACCCCCAGATCTGCTTGCATTTCAGATGTGATGCTCACCCTGTGATGTGGTTTTGTACACCCCCATCCCTTTGCTGCCAACCTCTGCATAAATGACCACCCCACAGGAACTAAGCTTCACTTCCCTTGCTGCCCTGACTGCCTGCACTTCCTCTAATTTGGTAACATTCTCCCTCAGTAATCACACTTCCCCAGCCACTGTGGTTGTTTCAATACCCAAAAAGACCAAGCGTGTCATTGGTCCCGCTGTCTTTTTTCTGTCCTGATTCACACATCTTTGATGCCCTAAGTCCAGTGAACAAAAAGTCATCTAAGTTATGTGTCACTTTCTACTCAGTGGACCTCAGGTACACCACCCATTCTAAGAATGAGCTAAGCCTCTCAAACATGGCACAAACTACTGCACAGCTCATTGGCATACAGCAGTCAATCAGACATCGCAACCATACCACATTTCTGGGAATTTACCAGTTTTGAGGACAAAATAATGGGGTGCCACAAATTCCTGAGTGGCCCCTTCAAATTCCGATTTTTATTTACTATTTTTACTTACTGGCCGGCTGATGTAACTACGCATCGCCAGCATTTCATCAACATAGTGAGGCTGTGCCTGACTGCCTGTCAGAGACTCAAATGAGAGAGTTAAAAAAAAACAAGTTCTTTACAGCAGCACCCCCGCCTATGAGTTGCAGCATTGCTGCAGCCAACCAAAGAGGACATTTTGTCGAGACAAGTTCTGTGGTGTGCTGCTTCTGTTTTTTCTATTATTGCTAATCCCTCCCAGCTTGAACTCTTCTTTGGGTAAATATATCTATACCTGCAACAGGAAATGCTTCTTAAATGAAAATAACTGCTGAACGGTACTAAAAAACTAATAAAAGCAAACCACTAAAAACAAGGAGGCACGAGTATGATAACTTTTAAGTGTATCAACTTAATAATTCGCTTTTCATCCAAAGACTTCATCAGAAAGAGATGAAGTACTAACTATCCTGCTGTTGCTCATTCTCTTGAAATTGCAGTCCATTTTAGATCACTGGAATACTCTCTTTCTTGCTGGCACTTATTTAGTTAGCTGCAGAAGGGCAGTTTTTGTCAGTGTATCTGAAGTACTGTGCTGCGTTTGTTTTGTGTGGATAGACAGAAACCAGTTCAAGGTTTAGCCTATTGTAATTCAAATAAAAATTGTTCATATGTTCACCTAACAACTGCATAACAACCCACTCAAACTAGCAAGCGTGTTAATATGTCAATTCCCAGAATAAACGATCTGTCATCTAGTGCTGCCTGTCTGCTACTGTACTTATTCATCTGCCTGTGTCAGGGGACAACGGCTTCTGGCAGGACTTTGGTTTTATTTAGGCATGTATAGGAGTGGCTGGCTGCTATAAAAGCATTTTGACCTGAGGGTTCCCCAAAGAGGATCGACATTTTTTATAAAGTTTCGCTTTATGTTTGATTCTGCTGGTGCATCTTTAGCAGTGTCATGGACCGGTTTATAATGAAGCAGCCAGGGTGTCTGGGAAAAAAGGAAGCTTGGAGTTAGATTGTTAGACTACTTCAAGCCAATCGACCCATTGAAGACCTGTGTGGTGGCCCAAGTGCCAGCAAAAAGTGCAGAAGCAGTAGAGCGGTTGACAGAGAAAGTAACTGGAAAAAGAAATCCTATGGGCTGGATCTGGACTGCGACTATTTAGTAAAACTGAGGCAGACAGATGATTTTTTTCTAGCAGTTAGAAAATGAGGTGGAAACCATGGAATATGTTTCTGGTAAGATCAAGCAGAAGTTCTGCTGTAGTGTCAGTGACTGACTGGTCTGTTATTTATACCAAACATGCCCACCCTTTTAGGCGTTATTGCTTACATAGGCAGTGAATAATGTTTGTTTGTCTTGCCTGCTTTTTGTCTCTTAGCAGAAAGAGAAGAACTAATAGCGAGCAGTATAAGGAAAATACCAGGTGTGGAGTATAAGGTTTAGAAATGTTTTATGCCTTTTGAGGAGGCTGACTGAGTAGATGAAGGTTAGCAGCAGAGAGTTGTAAAGGAAAAGCTGTGTGTGCCCATATGCTTGTCTGTACATTTGTATCTGTGTTTTTCTGTATGCATGTATGCTGGTGATTGTGTATTTGTATTTACAGGAGGTTTAACAAATATAAGATTTAGAAATACTGAGGAGGTACTCGACTGATAATCCCCCCTCTGCAGCCACTAATATATAACTTGTTCACTGCACCTTTGCTAAGGTCAGCCTTTTTCCATGCAAAACTGTCTACACTGTAGAAAAGAAAGAAAGAAAAAATATTGAAGTGATTGTTATACATGACTTCTACCTGACTCATGAAGCCACAGAACCCCATGCTTGTGAGGGCAGTGTCAGTCCATAATATTATGGTGTACAACTCCAGTACTGTAGTACCTGCAGCTTCAGTGTATGAAGCTAAATATAAATAGTATTAGTGCATGGCGAGATCGGCTTAGTACCTTATTAGTACCAGGCTACTTGAAGCTGTCGACCTCTTCTGATATTTTCACTTTTAAGCTTGTCCTCATTTCTCCCATTTGCTGTCATGACCCCTGTCCAGTCTGTCCTCACTTTCATTCCATGTTCCTTCGGTTTTGTATTTCAGTCCCCTATTATTTTTGAAGTTCATGTTCAGGGTCCCGTTGAAGTGCCATATCTTATGCATATAGCGGTGTTGCTGATCCTCCCTTTGACCTATTTTCTGATGTAGACCATCACCAGTATTAACAGAAGTGGGCTTAAACCTGAAACTGATTCATATTGATTCCAACTGGGGAACCTCTCTGTGAAATGCAACAGTCTTCTTACCTCTGTCTTTCGATCCTTGTATATAACCTGGCAGTCTGGAACTGATTCTGCCATTGTTTCCAGGACTTTGAACCATCTCAGGACTGATAAAAGCAGCTTTTATTGGACTTTGTTATATGCTTGACTATTGTTCTAGTTAGATTTTGTGCTGTTTAAGATTTTGTCTGCTCTTCAACTTGTGTCTGAAAGCTGGTATCCCACAATTCCATTGGAGTGGGTGGGCCTACATAATTATGTATTGAAATTTTATGTTAATCAGCATCCAGAATGTTGGCCAGTTGTACCTACTTTTCATGAGCTCTTGTCCAAATATTTGATATTTCCAGGTTGGGAGGTATGCAATTTATGTAATATTCCCATCTACTTTGAAACCTAACAGCTCTTGATCCCTTTCCCTGATAGGCAACAAACGAAATAGTGCCATGATATCTGCCTATGCCATGAGTGCCCCTCTCCCTTGTGCAGCTACCTGGCTTAACACCCTATCAAATCATACATAAGTTACTGAAATAACTGCTTCCATCAGCATATAATTAATGGATGTCCCTACTGGAAATGAAAGGTGATGAATGAACCTAAATTCCCCAGCCATCTTTTTCAGTACCAAGCCCAGGAGGACACTCTCACCTTCTTATATGGTGGTGATATATAGGGGCCTTTTACTCTTCCCAAACATACTTCTTTGTTCACCTTTTCTCTCAGTACCTCAGGTCACTCTCTACCTGATTTCATACTTACTGCCTCAATGGCCATCCTCTGTCCTTTACATGGAATTTCCAACCCTTCTGTAAAAAAAAACTTTTTTCAGAACTGTTACTGTTTCCTTATCTGGGTACACCTGGAGCCATGGCACTATTTTTTTCTAGCATAGTGGGTTTAGATAGGGTTCTCTTTCTTAGCCCAATTTGCTCTACCTGGTTTGCCACTGATTGTTTTATTACAGACCTTAACAAGATGCCTCACCCTGCATGCCAAACATTCATGCTGATTCTGCTTGAAGAAAAGTTGCATTCCCCTTTGTTGTATCTATAGTATCAAAAAGGCTCATCCCCTCTTATATGACTAAATTGCCCCCAGTTCCTCGGCCATATCCTATAAATACTTGCTGGACTGAAAAGCCAAATTCTGTGTTCTGAACCCCTGCCATTAACCTATCTTCCATAGGACAGACATGTCCACATTCCTCCATGGCAGCTCCATTTATAAATGTTTGCAACTTCTAAATTACACATCATACTCCAGCCACCCACTCCTTAATGACTGGCTCTCATTTTCATGATTTGGTAAAATTATGACCAAATACCAGTTTCCATGGACAGGTTTCATTCTGTCATTATACTGGCATACACTGTAAAGCCTACTGGTCAGTTTTCCAGTGTTCCTCCTATAAGGGGCCTACATCAAACCTCCAGGTCCTTGTACTCCCTCTTCTTGTCCTTACTTTCCTCCTCTTCTTCCTTGAGTCTTCTCAGCAAACAGAAGAAATCCGCATAGTCACCGTTCACTATCTGTTGCCTTACCTTTTCTGAAAGGTGTATCCCCATGTGCTCTCATTTGGATTGTAAGTCAGGAGACCTGTCCATGGTGACTCTTCTTCACCTCCTCTCACTGAGTTATTGGCCATCTCTTGTGACTCACCCTTCAACTCTAATGTCACTGGTCTCTCAGTATCACCTCTACTTTCTGGTATTAACATGCCCATAAGCTGGTCCAACTTTTCCTCCCCTCCCCTTGATTTTCTCCTCCTCCTCCTAGGTGGTTCCTTCTTGAGGTATGTTCCCCCTGGTTCCCTGTGTGCTCTATTATTTCTCTGACCTCGCTTGCTTCATCCTCCTCTTCACTCCTCATGCTGCTCATGTCTGCCACTTTACTTCTCAGTCTATTAGGCTTGATTTTTGTCCCTCTTGGTTGTATATACACTGTCACCTTTGTGTACATTAACCCACTCCCTAATTTCACTATTAACAACATCATTCATTGAACACTCACCTCTTAAGACCCTGTGTCCCAAAACTAAAAGGAAAGGTACTTTCCTATGCCATTTTCTCTGTCAAGGCTACACTGCAACTGTACTCACCTGTTGCCACTGGCCATGTTGTCACCTCTACAGCTAGCTCCATTTTACTGTCTGGCTCACTGTTGACTCTAGCAGTGGACAAATGCTGCCTAGCCACTGACTCACTTTTGTGCTAAGCAATTCCTATAGACATCTCGAAATTCATCAACTATGTTGCTGTGTGATCCCTTTAGAACCAAGAATAATATTAAACATCATCCTCTTAACACTCTCCCTCTACTCATGCCCTCCTTCAATATTACTCACCTACTGTAACAAGCTTTCAACCATCTCTTTGATTGCTTAACTCATACTATAACTCCTCTTGGTGTCTGCTAGCTCTGGGTGAAACCTTCATTGTCTTACAGTCAGTGGCAACATCCATCAATTACTTTATTATATATGGTTTCCAGGTTCCTATTACGAGAGCGAAGATTCCTTTAGGTGAATAAGAAGACGTCGACCCGTATTGCGCGAAGTACATAAACCATGAAAGTTCAAAACTGCGAATTTCGAAATGTCGATTTGTTTTGGTTGGCCCGTCTGCAGTATAGCTCCGTAAGGTAAGTGTGCGATAGATAGGAATTTAGAGTTAGGATTTGGGTTAAGGTAAGTGCGTAGATAGGAAATGTATGTAAGAGTTAGTGTAGTGTTAGAAGTAGGTGTTTTTTAAATGTATGTATGTGTTTTATTTATTTTGTTTGGGTGTATGTGTGTAGGGGAAGTGTGCGGTAGTTACGGACCTTAGGGTTAGGGAGGGGTTAAGGATAGTGCATAGTTAGTTGTGTATGTGGGGTTTAGTATAGTGTTGGAGGTAGGGTTTTTTTTAAATGTATGTATGTGTTTTTCTTATTTTGTTTGGGTGTATGTGTGTAGGGGAAGTGTGCGGTAGTTATGGACCTTAGGGTTAGGGAGGGGTTAAGGAGAGTGCATAGATAGTTGTGTTTGTGGGGTTTAGTGTAATGTTGGAGGTAGGGTTTTGGTGCTTTAGTTTAGGTTAGAGGTAGGGTTTTGGTGCTTTAGTTTAGGTTAGAAGTAGGGTTTGGTTAGTGTATGTATGTGGTTTATTTATTTTGTTTGGGTAGGTAGTATGTAGCGGGTGGTGGGGTTGGCCGACTATGACAGTTCAATATTTTTTTTTCGTGGTTTAGTGCATTCGGGATTTTCACCATTCGCGGTATAGGGGTCGAAGTTGTGGTATTCATGCATAGGGTTTTTCGCTTTCGAAATATAGACCCATGGTTTCCCATTAATGAGCTGTTATTTTCAGCATGCTTAACATCCTTACAGTCAAAACACTCTCCTTACTCTTGGCTCCACATAATAGTTTGTAACCTAAGGTCCACTGAATCAGTGCAAGGCCCATAGCTCCACTAAGTCTTACTGGGCCCGAGTCAACTTTCCACCAATGAACCATGTTTCCAGGATCATTGCTGAATCAGGTTCCCCTCCACATTATATGTGGCCACACACAAACCCCTCAGATTTGCTGAGCCAGACACACTATTCCACCTTAACTATTAACCAAGAAAGGTCTGCCCAGAGGCCCAAACTACATACAAATTTATGTACAGGTTTTATTCTCTTATAAACTTGATCAGCATTGTGGTGTCCGGCAAAAGGTTTGCTGCCCTCATTGTTGTACATAGCAACCACCACCCTCAACCAGCTGAACTAGGACTACCCCTTTACACAACCCAGCTATGAACAACAGCCTGCCCCCAAAGGGTCCATGATATGAGCAGGTTTAGTAGTATTAGACATAGCAGCCCAACCACCACCAGCCCTACTGAGCTTAGGACCTTTATAAACACCCCCCCTTACCCATAGTCTGCAGATGTGATGGCCTAGCCAAGGCCTGAACAAAGACAGTTGTATCTAACACTTTTTTACCCTCTCCTTTACATTTTTCTTCTTCTTCTTCTTCCAATTGCCAGCTACCCGAGATGAACAATAGGCTTGCCAAGGGCCACATTAAACTCGATTTGTTTAACAATCTATCATAGTTTTGTTGAAAATGTGTACAAATCCTCATTGTTGCACTCAATAAATCTCAAAGTCCACCAGCCCTACTAGGCCCCTAACCCTTGAGCACACCCAAGAAGCCCCAGATTTAGTTAACTCTCTGTACACTTATAATGTCATTACCACATGCTTACATCCACATTACTTTACACAGCAGGCAAGGACCAAAATGAAACACATTTAGATAACACTCTAAATGGATACCTGTGTTTAGGCATGACAACATCAGCATCACTGTACTCACTAATTTCCCAAAATTCACCAGGCTTACTGGGCCCAAGCATTTAAGCAAAGGAAGCAAAGGCCCAAAAAGCCCACAAATTTAGTTAATGCATTTATAACTTTGCTAAAACATGCTTACATCTGCACTATAGTACACACAAACCCTCAAAATACCCTGATCCAACTAAGCCCCAAAAGATGTAATTCAACCTTAAAACAGCTAAATGAAATGCAAGACCCAAATCAGCACCTATGATGTAGTCCCATATCCAATCCCAGGCCCAACTACTATAACACACTGTTCAAAACCAAACAGTGACATCAAACTCTCACTGCATTGCCACCTCAAGTTAAGAAATTGGCCATATTTTTCATCTAAGTTGTAAAAGCTAATACCTTCCATACTAATATGCTATTAAAAACCTTTATCTATTTGAAGGACTTAAGCAGTAACTCATAGCTAAACCAATAAATGAAGCCAAAACATTTCACTGTGTTCCCTATTAAAGTAGCCATCTTCATTAAAAAAGAGGGTTGGCATAATGGTTAAGATATTTATCTAACAGATACAAGGTACAGGGTTTGATTCTTTCTCTTTGAATTGAAACTGGCTAGGCGCAAAAGGGCTTGAAAGGGCAGCTAGCCTAGTACTTACCTATGAACCTATAAACAACACTAACTACCTAACTAACTAACTAAATATGTTAGCTAAATAAAAGTATAAGCCAGCAGCCCCAAGCTCCCCAATAACTCCAAAAGATACCTCACCACTACTGAAAAACTTCCAAAACAAAGGATCCTGCTTGCTCTACATGTAAGTTCTGGCCTGCAATCTCTCTGCTTTTTCCTATTCCACGTTAGGCTCAAGATGCCCTGGTCTTTGTTCAACTCTGTCCTGCTCTGCTTTTGAAAAGAGATCCTTCCTGGCTACCTGTGGCTTTTTAAGCTCTTCCCCTACCTGCCCATCTACCTTTACACAAACTCCCTCCCTTTCCCCAACCTGACCTATGTCCTGACTTCCTGGCCCTCTCCCCTGCATGATATTTTACCCATGGCAATATCACCGTGCTTATTATTCCTTGACACTCTCATTTTTCTCTTTCAGTAAGAGTGTTTGATTTTTTTTCTCAGCACAGCCAGAATTAAAATCATTTAACAGCACTAGGTTAGTAATTAACTGATTTTAATCCTCACTATAATTCCAGTTAGAATTGATTCATAAGTGATTATTATAACTAAATAAAATATATTCCTATCTCTGCATCTGAGGGCTGTTGTTCCACACTATTTTGGACTTTATTCCTAGTTTGTGAGTTAAGAGCATAAGAGCTATGCATACACCCCAACACACACAGTCTGTAGGATTGGATATGGAATCATATAAATAAGGTGATAACATGAACATGCCTCAAGTTGAGTATATTTAAGAAAAGCTGTGTTCATTTCTAGTAAGAATCAGAACAGTGTGTTGTCATTTCCTGTTGTTGCCACACTTCCTCCAGTTAGTGTTGAAATCCCAAACTTCTAACTACCCGTCCATCCCCATCAGTCTGGTTGATCTGTCCCGTCCCCTACCATGATAGACTTGGCAATGGCAAAGACTATTCAGAGTGTGTGTGTGTGTGTGTGTGTGTGTGTGTGTGTGTGTGTGTGTGTGTGTGTGTGTTTGTGTGTGTGTTTGCATAATCCATTTTTTTCATTGTTTCAAACTTTCAATATTTTGTAAATTTAAAACATTTCTTCCAGTATGCATCACCATAAAATGCAATTTTGCAGCATTCATGAGTGCTAGAAACTGGAATATTTGATTAGGTTGGCTCCATGAGCTACATTCGGTAAGAAATGTGGCAGGCAGGCGTAATTTCTGCATTTAATGGTCATGTGGTTTGCGAGGTAAAAATTGCAACAAAATCAGCTACAGATCTCAAATTTCAGGTCTAACAATGCTATTTTGTGTAGCCTGCTATTATTTTTGCCTAGCCTGACTTAATTTTTTGTAAAAAGGAATGTATTTAATGGTTTAGAATTCTATAAACTGAACTACTGTTGTATTATTCAAAGAATTTATTGTACTGCTTTTTAGAGATTTTCTCCCCTGGCCTCTGCTGAAAACGGGCTCCTGGCCCAGTCGGACTTTCCCAGCTAACAAATGTAATGAATAAAAATAATAAATAGAGAATAGATATCTTCAGAGGTAATCATTCAGGTTATTTCAGCTGAACCGTGTGATCATTGCCCTCTTAAACAGTCTACCCTTTCTGATAACTGGAATAGGTTCAAAGCACAAATAGGGTATTGTCTTGAAGATACAGGTTTTCAGCCTGAATGAGTTAACCAACCTGTCATTCCTAACCTGATCATTAAACACACACACACACACACACACACACACACACACACACACACACACACACACACACACACACACACACACACACACACACACACACACACACACACACACACACACACACACACACACACACACTACCCATGCGTTCATTTGGAAGAACACACACTGTTCTCCACTAACCTATTTTAGGATTCGTTCATTCTCCATGTTCATCTGGAACAACATCCCTGCTCATCCCTTAAATCGTGCACTCCATTTCAGTTTGATGTGAGGGCATTGTACTAAAGATGCATGTACAGATGCTACTGAGGATGCACTCTACATGCATCCTTAAAGAAGAACTGTAACTTTCTGTGGCAGCCCCCTGCTGCATCTGGCTGTGTACGTGTGTGTGTGTGTGTGTGTGTGTGTGTGTGTGTGTGTGTGTGTGTGTGTGTGTGTGGGTGTGTGTGTATATATATGTGTGTATATATATATATATATATATATATATATATATATATATATATATATATTTTATATATATATATATATATATATATATATATATATATATATATATATATATATATATATATATATATATATATATATATATATATATATATACTTTGCAAGAGACCTTACACTGCGGTCCCATCTGGCTGCCTGCCTATATTAGTGTTAAGTGGATGTAAAAAGATATCATTACACTTATCAAAAGAGCAGCTGTAATTTATTTACATATTTTGTATTTACAAATATTTAGTCACCTGTGTTACATTCTCATATTCTTGAACACAAAAAAAACACATTATACTACGACCCCCCCATTAATATTCAAAAAACGTGCACACTGATTGGTCAGCGTGCACGTTGTAAATCAGTTATAGTAATGGAAAAAGGTCCGATCGCCCGGACTTTTTCCATTACTATAACTCTTTTTTTTTTTTTTTTTACAGCAATGGAGAACACAAGATCTCCGTTGCTTCACACTGTCTCGCTATGTTAAACTCGTTTAACATACCAAGACAGTTTGTAAAAAGCAATGGAGATCTTGCTTTCTCCGTTGCTTTTTACAAACTGTTTTGCTATGTTAAAAGGGTTTAACATAGGGAGACAGCTTTAAAAAAAGCATCGGCTCCATTGCTTTTTTTAAAGCTGTCTCGCTATGTTAAACCCATTTAACATAGCAAAACAGTTTGTAAAGAGCAACGGAGATCTTGCTTTCTCCATTGCTTTTGCCCACAGCTCCGATGTACTGCATAGGCATACGCATGCACAGTACATCAGAACTGCCGCAGAATACCAGACAGCTGCGGAAGGGCAGCAAGGAGGCATTATACAATGCCATTATTTAAGAAAATTAATTTTGTTTTCTTAAATAATGTCATTGTATAATAGCAACAACCCACTTCTGGGTGTGGGTAATGCTGGATTTACCCACAGTTGGCTTTGTTTGGTCACTCGGGCTTTGCCCTCATGACCAAACCACGCCAACCGTGGGTAAATCCAGTATTACCCACACCCAGGCATGGGTTATTGCTATATTAACTTCTTTTCAATTTACTACTTATACCCACACTCTTTTTGCCACAGCCACAATTGTGATTTTTAATACATTACTAACATTGCATTCTTTTATTTAACAATTTCTTCTATCTTCTCTTTTCAAACAAAATATTTGAAAATATAACTTTATATATCCAGTCATATACCCTCACATGCTTTGCTTTGTATTTTCCATATAAAATCATATTCTTAGTTACAGCAGAAATATACTGTGCTGTATATAATTGCAATATTAGCTGACATGAGCGATGGCAGGAGGAGAGGAGAAAGGCTAGTACTGTGGTAGTGAGGGTCGGAACTTTGAATGTTGGCAGTATGACTGGTATAGGGAGAGAGCTAGCTGATACGATGGACTGAAGGAATGTTGATATATTGTGTGTGCAAGAGACCTGATGGAAGGGGAGTAAGGCTAGGTGTATCGGAGGTGGGTTCAAATTGTTTTATCATGGTGTGGATGGGAGGAGAAATGGCGTAGGAGTTATTCTGAAGGAACAGTATGCTGAGAGTGTTTTGGAAGTGAAAAGAGTGTCGGATAGAGTGATGTTTATGAAGCTGGAAATTGATGGTGTAATGATGAATGTTGTTAGTGCATATGCTCACAAGTTGAGTGTGCAATGGATGAGAAAGAAAAATTTTGGAGTGAATTGGATGAAGTGGTGATGACTGTACCCAAGGGTGAGAGAGTGGTGATTGGAGCAGATTTCAATGGGCATGTTGGTGAAGGGAACAGAGGGGATGAGTAAGTGATGGGTAGGTATGGTGTTAAACAAAGGAATGCAGAAGGTTAGATGGTAGTGGATTTTGCGAAAAGGATGGACATGGCTGTGGTGAATATGTATTTTAACAAGAGGGAGGAGCATAGGGTGACATACAAGAGTGGAGGAAGATGCACACAGGTGGATTATATCTTATGTAGGAGGGCCAGTTTGAAGGAGATTGGAGACTGTAATGTGGTGACCGGAGAAAGTGTCGTTAGGCAGCATAGGATAGTGGTTTGTAGGACGATATTGGTTATAAAGAAGAGGAGGAGGAGTGTGAGGGCAGCACCAAGGATCAAGTGGTGGAAATTGAAAAAGGGTAATTGTGAGGTGGAGTTCAGGGATGAGTTAAGACAGACACTGGGTGGCAATGAAGAGTTACCAAATAGCTAGGTAACTACAGCAGAGCTAGTAAGGGAGACGCTAGAAAGGTGCTTGGTATCACATCTGGACAGAGGAAGGACGACAAGGAGACATGGTGGTGGAATGAGGAAGTACAGAAGAGTATACAGGCAAAGAGGTTGGCAAAGAAGAAGTGGGATTGTCAGAGAGATGAGGAAAGTAGACAGGAGTATAAGGAGATGAGGTGCATAGCAAAGACAGAGGTGGTGAAGGCTAAAGATAAGGCATATGAAGAGTTGTATGAAAGGTTGGACACTAAGGATGGAGAAAAGGACCTTTACCAATTGGCTAGACAGAGGGACCGAGCTAGGAAAGATATGCAGCAGGTAAAGGTGATAAAGGATAATGAGGGAAACATACTCACAAGCGAGGAGAGTGTGTTGAGGAGATGGAAAGAGTACTTTGAGGGGTTGATGAATGAAGAGAATGAGAGGGTGAGAAGGTTGGATGATGTAGGGATAGTGAATCATGAAGTACAATGGATTAGCAAGGAGGAAGTAAGGATAGCTATGAAGAGAATGAAGAATGGAAAGGCTATTGGCCCAGATGACATACCTGTGGAAGCATGGAGGTGTTTAGGTGAAATGGCAGTGGAGTTTTTAACCAGATTGTTTAATGAAATCTTGGAAAGTGAGAGGATGCCTGAGGAATATAGAAAAAGTGTTTTGGTACCGATTTTTAAGAATAAGGGTGATGTGCAGAGCTGTAGTAACTACAGAGGGATAAAATTGATCAGTCACAGCATGAAGTTATCGGAAAGAGTAGTGGAAGCAAGGTTAAGAAGGGACGTGATGATTAGTGATCAGCAGTATGGTTTCATGCCAGGAAAGAGCACTACAGATGCGATCTTTGCTCTGAGAGTGTTGATGGAGAAGTACAGAGAATGTCGGAAGGAGTTGCATTGTGTTTTTGTAAACTTAGAGAAAGCATATGACAGGGTGCCTAGAGAGGAGTTGTGGTATTGTATGAGGAAGTCAGGAGTGTCAGAAAAGTATGTAAGAGTGGTACAGGATATGTATGAGGGTAGTGTGACAGCAGTAAGGTCTGTGGTGGGAGTGACGGATGCGTTTAAGGTGGAGATGGGGTTACATCAAGGATCAGCTCTGAGCCCTTTCTTATTTGCAATGGTGATAGACAGGTTGACAGACGAGATCAGACAGGAGTCCCCATGGACTATGATGTTTGCAGATGACATTGTGATCTGTAGTGAGAGTAGGGAACAGGTGGAGGAGACCCTGGAGAGATGGAGATATGCTCTAGAGAGAAGAGGAATGAAGATCAGCAGGACTAAGACAGAATATATGTGTGTGAATGAGAGGGAGGATGGAGGAATGGTGAGGATGCAAGGAGTAGAGGTGGCGAAGGTGGATGAGTTTAAATACTTGGGGTCAATAGTTCAGAGTAACGGTGAGTGTGGAAGAGAGGTGAAGAAGAGAGTGCAGGCAGGATGGAGTGGGTAGAGAAGAGTGTCAGGAGTGATTTGTGACAGACGAGTACCTGTAAGAGTGAAAGGGAAGGTCTACAAGAGGGTAGTGAGACCAGCTATGTTATATGGGTTGGAGACAGTGACATTGACAAAAAGGCAGGAGTTTGAGCTGGATGTGGCAGAATTAAAGAAGTTAAGATTTACACTGGGTGTGACGAGGGTGGACAGGATTAGGAATAAGTATATTAGAGGGTCAGCCCAAGTTGGAAGGTTTGCAGACAAAGCCAGAGAGGCACGATTACATTGGTATGGACATGTGCTGAGGAGGGATGCTGAGTATATTGGGAAAAAGATGCTAAGGATGAAGCTACCAGGTAACAGGAAAAGAGGAAGGCCTAAGATAACGTTTATGGATATGGTGAGAGAGGACATGCAGGTGGTTGGTGTGATAGAACAAGATGCAGAGGACAGGAAGAAATGGAAACAGGTGATCTGCTGTGGCGACCCCTAACGGGAACAGCCGAAAGAAGATGATGATGATTAGCTGTCAAAAACTGGACACCATCTTACAATGTTAAAAGAATCTGCTGTTATGTAAATCTTCTTATAATTCTACAAGAAAATGTTCACTCATGATTTCAACATAGCCAGACTCATTTCATGTTTGTTCTGAAATACCCATCACCTTAGCTTATTTTCTATTATTTCTCAACTTTCCCATATGTAACTGTAGTTCTCTTGTAATAATTAACCAGGAAGAATATTACTTTGATAACTTTACCATTTTAAGCACCTAATATATATGCAGTGAAGCTAAACTATCTGATTCATTGTATCTAATTCTCCTCCTCCTTTTTTATTAAATATCACACCTCTCTTCACATAAATGCTAATTAGTGCTTCACTATATACTATCTGGCTATGAATCCTAGGGCACGTCTCTTAGAGTTTAATGGCTTGCCAGATGCACTTTCAATAAATCTGAGTTTCAAGGGAATATATGTTTACTGCTGCTCATGCTGTCTGTTTTCAATGTATGTAAGAGTTTTTGTAAGCAAATTACTCTCAATATTGTTGATGCAAAATTTGAAATAAAAGTTTTAAATTAATTTCAAATCTCTGTAAACATTGTAAAGGGAAGCAAGAATATAGTATGTACAGTGTTTTATGGTATTTGGGGAGAGGCAGCCAAGTAAAAAGAAAATGGTATGACTGAAGGCCCAGCCATTACCCTGCCTGAGACTCCATTTGAACATCCATCCATCCTCAACCCCTTTCCCATTTTTTGCACATGGGGTCGGGGTGTCACTTCAGCAGTGACAATCCTCTTGAGCCAAAGTTTACACCTCCAGGTGGCTAGCCCTAGCGCGGACTCCATTTGAATAGGATCCAGCTCAACTCCATGTGGAAGCTTAAATCTAGACTGGAATTCCTCCCTCGCTACACAACACTCTTGTTTAATAAACTCTTGTAATATCACCTAACTGGTAAAACAAAGCAAGACATTCAACTCTCTTATCAACATATCAGCCACCTTAGACATATTCATCACTTACTGTGCTAATAATTTAACAAAGCTTGAAATCTTACCTACTGATTTTAGTGACCAAAACTCATTTCTTATCCCTCCATCCCACAAAAGTCAGAAATAAACCACTTCATTTAAAACAACATACTCCTTTTCAAATAACCTTGACACACTTCCACAGTTAAAATTTAAACTGTCTGGTCTCAACTTTATAATTACACAGACATTTCTATTTGCCCCGACTTACATCTACAACCTTCTTTCAGCTAGTCAAGACAAAGTTATATCTAAAAGATCAGTAAGGTCTGCTCACATTTCCTACATTACCCCTGAACTATGAACTGTGATTAAAAATAGACACACTTCTTGGAAAGGATGGGAAAGAGACCCACATAATCTGCAAAAAAACACCACTACCAGCAGTTAAAAAGAACCTCAAGAATCTTAAATAACAAAGCTAAAGCTACATTCTTTCTCCAAACTTTTCTGTAAAACGCAGGAACCCCGACATGATAAAAATAAACAAATAACTACAAACATCTCCTCCCCTCATTCCCCAGTTAACACCCACATCATTATCTAAATTCTTGATTATCCAACATTCTACTTTAAAGCTATAACCCACAAAGAAATGTAAAAAGAATTCTAACAATACACTATAATTTCAACCCATCATTTCACTATTTCCACCAAAAACATAATTGGAGTGGACTTCTCATATCATGTATACATTGACCCAATAAAGAAATTACTGGCATTACTTTGATTCATTTACTGAAGCTCAATGCTCCCAAGCTTATTTGCATGACCAATGTCAAAGTATTAGCAGATACATAATTACTTTTTGAGTTGTTGCCATATGATGAGAGCTAGCAGTAAGTTTTGTTGCTTGATGCCAAGTGTTGTGCAAATACTGAGTACAGAAAGAGAGATTTCTGTTTATGGGCCATTTCTGGCAAAGTGATTGCTCTGTGAATCTATTTCTTGACCAGATTAAAGGTGTTGAAATGGTGTTGATAGGACAGCTGTAAAATTGAGAAGCAAACAGAGGGTAAGGCACTTGGGAGAAATTCAGGAATAAGTAAGATGGTGATGGGACAGGACCATAGCTACCTATTTCTTCGCAAGCTAACACTAGATTTCTACAAGGAATTTGTGAAATTTGGATAGTCACATCATAAAGGATATGTGACAACTTAATAATGTTGCTTGACCAATTGGAGCAAATCAAGTGTGTAATAAACACAAGAGAGCTGGAGAGTTATGCACATGGCAAATTGTGTTTGTGGGACAAGTGCCCTTATCATTATTTGTTGAAGCAGAGGAATGTTGGGGAAAGTATTTAGGAGTAAGAAGGGAAGGTATGTAGGGCAGGTTAGGTAGCAGATGCAGACATACAAGACAGACAGGCATGGTGGTTGACACAAGAGGGTAGAGAACACCATAACGGGGGTTAGATATGGGACTATAGAGGCATCCCCACCCAGAGTGAATGCAGTGGGAATCTAGATTTCACCTTCGGAACTGTCACCACTGTCTTCTGTCACAGGCACCTAGGGTAGTGCCAGATTGGGGATCAGTTTGCCAATTCACTGCAGAATCCTTTCCATACGCCCAATGAGAGTACTGAAGTCCCTCTTCATTATCTCCTACACCAGCCCTGTCAGCTGTTGTCAGGGATACAATGGCCACCTCCACTGCACTACTCTTGGTAAGTATCACTAAACTAGCCTCCAGAGCAAAGCTACCTGACACAGGTGGTGCAGGTAGTGCAGGAGTTGTGGAGGCAATGCTGGCAGGATATGGCCCAGAAGTGCTGGGTGTCTGTACTGCCAGTGGTGGAGTCACTGCAGTCACTTGTGGAGGAATCGTGGTCTGAGCAACTGTGGCTGCTCTAGCTCCCCATATTGGTGTTCATGATACAGCAGGAATGATTGTTCAAATGCAGTGAAAGTTGAGTAAAATAAAAAGTAAGAAAAAAGTACTCATGATAGCAAGACAGAGGGTGAGGAACAGACAAAAGAGAAAGATATCATAAATTTCATGTAATTTGAATGCATCTCTCTCACTATATAGTCCATATATCATTTTTTAACATTCTTTTACATTGAGCTATGACCCTTTGAGTCCATAAATTGGCTAACAAAACCAGACAGGGCCCTTTCCATAAAATAAAGCTGTCATCCAAAAATCTGACATAAAGTTTCACATACCAATAAAAAGGTGCTCTTAAACACTTTTTCAAGTTCCCAATCCAAAAGAACCATATTGACATAAATGGGGGAACATGCAGCACCCATGGCAACACCTTTAGTTTCTTTAAAATATTCACCCTCAAAATAAATAAAATTATAGTCCAATACTAAAGTCATAAACTCTATTATCAGATTAATTTTATCTTCGGAGAGATTTGTAAAACCATGCAAGCTATTATAAAAACGGTAAAGCAAACTTGAGCAAATAGTGGAAAATCAAAACTAAGAACAAAAACACCACTATCCCCAGGCACAAATGAATCCGGTCCAGGAAAGGTTTTAAAGGCTTTAATCCACTCAAAGCAATCCACGAGTATGTGCAAACACGCAAAAAATAGCAGCAGTCAATAACGCTTATCACCAAACGTTTTCGTCTTTAACTTCATCAGTAATAACTCCATTTTGACAACTCATGCCTTATATATAAGCCTAAAAAAATACAAATTGCCCAGTCAGAATCAATGAATTGAAAACAATTGCTATTTAAAAACAAATGCATGAATTACACAATGTAAGTAACTGCTTTTAAAAACTAAAATCGTTTCTTATACTCACACAATTTAATACACTCTTTTAAAACTTGATTCATTTGAGTAGAAACCATAAAATATAAAATGAATAACTGTAAACCACTAGTTAAAATATAAAAATATATAAATCAATGCTATATTGTACATTCTCTATCATTAGTCCTCTGGGATGTAACGCCATCTAGTGACATAAAATGGTATACACAATTGTTTAAAACTTCCCAAATATATGAATAAATTCATATAAAAATATAAAATGTGCTTAAAATTCATTCTAATTTCAATAAGCCTTAAAATTGACCATTGTAAGCATAAAAAATAGTTTAAAAAGTTCTCGTTAGAGCTTTGCAGCTCTAAGCTTCAGCACAGGAGCTATAGACACCATGTCATTTAACCCTGGGTTTTTACATGAATTCAAAAACAGTTGCCAATAGAATTCTCTGTATTCAATTAGGGTTTCCCACATCCCACCCCTAGGGTTAGTGGGCACAACCTCCGATACAAAAAATTGATAACTGGAATTTATACATTTTATGGAATGTTTGCATAACGCATTTTTTTCATTTCTCACTCTGACATCATACAAATGCTCATAAATCCTTTGTCTGAGCCTTCTCTCACTTTTTCCAATATAAAATGATGTACATTCTTTGCAAACTGCTATATAAATAATTCCCTTTGTGTCACAATTGGCATAACTATTTAAATATAATGTTTTATTTCTAGCCTGTAAGAATATAGACTGACCAGTTATAAGGTGTGCACAATAGTGACACTTGCCGCACTTGAATAAACCTTTCTTTGGTCTAGAATTCTTGTTGTTGACTTTGTTGTTATAACCACTTTCCAAAATATTCTTAATATTTTTTCCTTTACGGTATGTAAAGGTGACTTCTTTATCAAAAATATGATTCAAGTCAGAAATTTCTGAAAAGGCTTTCCACTCTTTAATAAAAATATTTTTTATAAATCCTGAGTGTTCATTGTAGGTGGTTATAAGGCCAGCACTGTGTTGATCGGCCAATGGTTTATTCTGACTTAAACTGTCTACACTCAATTTCTTTCCTAGGATGGGTGCAAAAGGGCCTTTTCTCTTTTTGATCACTTCATCCACAATTTTATTGAAAAATTCCAGTGAGTAACCCCTGTTGATAAAAAGGTCCCTCAAAAAATCAACACCTTCCTGAAATGAACTGTCATCAGAGGTCATTCTACTTAAACGGACAAGCTGTCCTTTCACTACCCCGTTCTTTTGATGTATGGGGTGACAGCTAGATAAATGTAAATAGGAATTACTAAAAGTTTCCTTTCTATGTATACAAGATTCAAAATTCCTGTTGTTTTTCTTTATACAAACATCCAAATATTTTAACTCCAGATGATCAAAATTGTGGGTGAACTTCAAAAAACTGGTGGTACTGTTGAGATATTCTAAAAGCTCACAAAAATCTTTTTGACTACCCTTCCAAAGGAAACATAGGTCATCGAGAAACCTAGTGTATAAGACCCAGTGCACACTAAAAGGAGAGTTGAGCAAGAACTTTTCTTCCCAGTGTGACATAATAATATTAGCATATGTTGGGGCACAATGTGCCCCCATTGCCACACCTTTTTCCTGCTTAAAATACTCTCCTTGAAAATAAATAAAATTGTTTTTAATACAATTTCCATCAGGGTTAAGGTGTTCCTAAAATCAGTCTGGGTTAACCACTTACTAGAAATTAATACTTCCTCAAACCATTGTAACCCTAGTTCATGAGGAATGCAACCAAAAAGGTCAACCACATCCATTGTACCAAAACTCAAATTGTCGTGGTATAAGGGTGGTTCGACTTTCCTTAAAAAGTCCCATGAATGCTTCAGAATGTTGTCTTTACCTTCCAAAACATTTTTAACTTTCTGATCTACAAATTTTGCTAGGGGAGCTGTAATTGAACCCTCAGCCGACACAATTGGTCTAAGAGGTGGGTCCACTGGGTTTTTGTGCACCTTTGGTATACCAAAGATGCATGGAACTTTTGGCTTGTCAACTGTCAAATATTTGTATGTGTCTCTGTCTAGTGACCCTTCTAGAAACATATCATAAAGCAAAACTTGAATCTTTTTGTAAGCTATATTTACTTCATTGATAGACACTCTAGAATATTTGTCCTCGTCGTTAAGTATAGACATCATCTTACCTTCATATTGAATCGCCTCCATTAACACTACACCTCCCCCTTTGTCGGGCTTCATTACCCTTAAATCTTGATTATTACTAACCTCCTTCAAAATACCTGTTTCAGCTTTTGTTAAATTGCAATGTGTATACTTAGTAGCTAACTGCATACTAATTTCATTTTCAAGTTTAAGCTCAAAGTTTTTTAGTTGAGGGTGTGTGGGAGGATTAAAGGTACTGCTACGCATTAAATTTGTTTTGTCTAAATCAGTTGATTTGCCATTAAAAAATATTTCTAAGTTCTTTTTCCTAATGAAAAGTTTTATATCAACCATCAATTTAAACATGTCAACTTTTTGTTTGGGGATGAAGGTGAAGCCTTTGGAAAATAAACTGAACCAAGTCTTGTCAATTTCCATACCAGAGTAGTTGAAAATATTGAAACCTTTATAAGACCAAGTGTTGGCAGAATTGACTAAACCATCAACTAGTTCCAGTCCTGTTCCCTTCTCACTGGTGGCCTAGTTTTTTGAATTATAAACCACCCTATCTTGATTTTTTAACCTCTCAGACCTTCTAAGGTTGTGATTTTCTTCTCCATTTGTACGGTGTTCTAAAAATTCCACATCCTCTGTTTCATCCAATTACAAATCAATAAATTGTTCCCTAGTCCAATTACCAAATGTATGTCTAAATGTTCTTTTGGGCTTAGGGTAATGGGTCTTATTTCTATATTCATCTAAATCTCTCTTAACCTTGCCAATCTTCCTTTCTTGTATCTCATTACACTTTGCTTCTACATTCAAACATCAACACTTTCATAAATAAAGTAAATATTCTTTTGTAATATTTCTATCAGTATAATTATATATATGGAAGCCATTAAACTCATGTAGTATACTTCCATTTAACGGGGGTTCCACTTCTTCTCTTGATTCTTTTTGTTTCTGTTCCAAGGGTGATTCTACCTTTGACCCATATTCCATTGCCCTGAAGAACCCCAGTTCCCTTTCTGTTGGCAACTGTGGGGAAAAAAGGTTTCAAGTTCCCCAAGTATTTTGTCCCTGCATACTGTTCTTATTAGTTTCCTTACTTGTCAGATTTTTAGAACTATTGTTATAAAAACTCTTAACTGGCTACACTTGTTTCTCTGAGTATTGCTTTAAATCTCTATTCAATTTTTTTCAGTTTCTTCTTAAAGTCCCTGTCACACTTTTTCTCAATAATATTAATTTGTTTATTGTACAAATGTTCCCACTGTGGGAAAACTAAATTTTGTTTAATATCTATATTCAAATTTTCCACCTCTTTAATTAACCTTCCAAGTTTCTCATTGTTAAGTTTTATAATTTTTCTAACTCCAGGCCATGACTGTTAATCATTTCTATAAACTCATCATACATACATTCTTTATACTTCAACCCTAAAGGGAATTTAAAAACCTGCAACCCTTGAGGTACTATTTTTAACTGCAAACTCCTCATTAAATCTGCATTATCCATATGAAGGGACTTAATTTTACAGTTTCTTTTCTAACAAATAAATACAGTCCTTTAAAGAACCACAATCATAACGACTAAATATCCTTTCATTCACATCCTCTGATGAAGACTCACTATTAAATGTATGAGCTTGTAATGAAATTATCAAAACAATAAAACTCAGCTTGTTTATTTCTCAAAGAGTAACCAGAACGAACATTGCAGCTTGTTTCACTAATAATGTGCATTGCACTAGATCCTTTGGATAAAGGAATGAATGAACCACTAACAGCTGCATATGTCTATTTATTTATTTACTTTTATTTACAGTACCTTTTGTCTGTGCACCAACTTGTTCCTCAATTTATTTGGTGCTACTAAAAATCATCTCTTCTTTTTTGTCAGAGCGAAAACTTGGACTATTGCCACCAATCGCACCAGCTCCAACACCCGGGATAAAAAAATTCACTGTCACTGCCTTCTTCATTTGGAGCTAAAGCTGTGTTATTGGATTTCTTCTATCTTATAACACCTCCATTTTCTAATTGGCTCAACATATCAGTCAATCTGGTCAACTCTCCCTTCACTATAGCAAGTGCCAACTGAACTTTATTAAGTTCCTCATGCTATATTGGTGAAAATATGGAAGGGATGTCATCGAACAAATCCATCTTGGCTAACCCTCAAGTAAATATTAGAACATATTATACAAAACCCCAGAGGGGGGATATCAAATTAAAATTATTAGAGAAAGAAATGAGGTGGCAGGTTAAACTTCATGCTTTTGTATTTCCAGGACTGAATGAAAATATTTCCCTGCAACCAGTCCATAATACTAGAGCTAGTTATTTCTAGCTTTTGTGAGATATTAATGCTAATTTTAAAGTTTACATTCATAAGTGGCTTTGTAACGAAGGTGTTTTAATAATATTACCTTACTATGGTTTTTGTTTTTATTTTTCAAGTGTGTTGTTAGTTAATACTTGAGTTGTATCTTTTTAAATGGTAAGGTTCCTTTAAAATGAAATTGGTAATTATATGGGGTCAGTATTATAAAAGAAGACTGCAGTTTTTTTATTAGATTCTGATGAAGTCCTAAGGGTTAGGACAAAGGTGCTTAATCTTTGTTATATTAATAAAGTGTTTTCAGCATACATTTAAAGTCTGTTTATTTGGCTGCCGTCACAGCAATTTGTTTGTCCATAAATTGGCTGTTGCACTAAAGGTATTATTTTCCTGACTCTCACAATTACATACATTCTACAAAAAATATGACTAATTGAAAGCTGGGTTGTGGAAAGCATTTTATTAAATGTATATTGGAAATGAGTACATGGTATTCTGCATTATGATTGTAGCCACTAAGTGCCGAAATGTAAAATAAGTATTCTGTTGTCTGGAATAGAACACACAAGACATCTCTGTTTACCTAACCATTGACTACTGCAAATGTTGCATGAGCTAATGATACAGGTATGTGCCAAATAAAAGTGTACTGTCCCTCATGTGGATTCAAACTGCACCTACTGCACTATCATTCAGGAGATAATTCATTAACATAAGGAGCCATTCTGCATTCTGTAATGTCAAAACAACCAAGTAAGGTGCAGCAGCACCAGTGTCGATTGTCTGACTGATGGTCAGGTGTTTGCAAATGCAAAATAAATGTTTGAGTTTTTGCCATAGGTTGTGAACTCTCATTCCCTGCAGGACATCAATGACTGGCACCAATGTGCAATGCCAACAGTCACGCAAAGGATAAAGCTAAAACAAAACTGATAAAATTAAGTCCAATAAATATGCAACTTTGTGAGGTTCTACAAGTAAAGCATTTAAAGTAATGATCCATACTCTCACACAGATGACACCTTCACAAGATTTGAACACTGAACCTATGGCATTACAATGAAATACTGACATCAAGAACAAGAACTTTTAAATTAAAAAGGAGAAAATCAAATACACATGATGAGGATAGAAACATGTTTGCAAGGCAAATTTACTGGTAGCAGCTGTATATTACTTTATTGTAGTACGTTTGTGCAATGTAATGTCGTGAAGGTTGCTAAAAGTATAAACAAGTTTTTTAATCTGTATATATGGAGTTCCTATTGCGTTGTCGAATGACAACAATGTTGAAAGCTCAGAAGAGCGAAACCGCTGCATATCGAAGTTTGGATTGTGGGATCGCAGTACAGTGAAGATTGGAATATTTGCCCTTTCCTCACTGTAGTGCGATCTCGGAGTTGGTATATATATTTAGCGTGGGGTGTGGGGGGCACAGCCCCCCACAATAAAAGTTTTGATATTTGGCAGTTTCGCTTTTCTGAGCATTCAAAATTATTTGACAATGTAATATGAACCAGTATACATGCTATAGGTTTCAGCTACAGTGTTATCAGTCTTCATTCTATGTGTGAGATGTCTGCACAGTTACCACACATTATTTTACAAAATGTTGACAAATATGTGCATCGAGATTTAGTCTTAAGTAAATAAACTTAAAACTTATTTGCCTGACTTTTTTGTCTGGCACACCCTCTAAAAGTGTATTTCTCATTAGCAAGGATGCTTAACACATCATTGTCTGAGCAGTACTGCTAATAAGGTGCACTTGCACGGTATTAGCTAGAGAAAACTCTTGTAATCCCTGCTTGTGTACCAAGTGCACATCATCGTGCAGGTACCAACACCACGTTTACCTCCTCAGCACTTCAACAGATTGATCCATAAATGATAATGATTTGAGAGCTAATTAACATATTCCACATGCCCAGAAGGGTTTATGTACACCATAAAAGCAGGACGTGTAGCTATAGAACTTCATCATGCTAGGGAACACTACCCTGTTTTCCAAGTCCTGCCAAATAAAATAGCGAGACCAGTTTTGATTAGGACTACACAAACCAATCTCAGAATTTTTTTAAAGATATGTATTGTTCAATACAAATATTTGAGTCTTTTAGTATGTTGATAAATAATTATAATGAGAGCTGTACACCTGCAATGTTTCATTGATTCTGTTCAAGTCATCTGACATGTACTTCATGGGTCAGGCAAGACACACATTCATGTGCACGGAGTTCTGTAGCATGCAATTGGTCTCCCTTAAAATACCTCCCTTTAGAAGAAGCCATCAAGTACTTTAACTTTAAATTTCTGGCTATTCTCAACCAACATGCTCCAACCAGATTAATTAGAGTTAAAACGAACTCTGCCCCATGGCTTTCAAAAGCAACCAAAGACAAAATGTACCTTAGAAATAAACACTGAGCCAAATGGAGAATGACTAAAAACCCTGTTGACCAACAAACCTTTAGACAGTTAAGAAATGACACTAAGAAAGCTATACTCTCTGATAAAAAAATTACTACCTACAATTCCAACAAACTAATCAAAACAACCCTCAAAAATTCTGGACTAGCATTAACCAACTACTCCACCCAGGTCAAGCCACCACACCTAACCCTCAAGACACTGACCATACTAACCCCATAAATACAGCCAATACATTCAATACCTTCTTTACAAATACTATCCAAACACTGGCTAGTCAGCTAATACCCAATAGCTTCACAATACCTACCTATAACTCTACCTCACCCCCTCCTTTTCATTTACAACCTGTCCCAACTACTTACATCCAAACCCTCATACAAAAACTAAAACCATGCTGTCCCTCTGCAGATCAACTACCTGCCGATTTTCTACCGCTATCAGCCAAATCCATAGCTTACCCTGTTTCCATTCTGATCAATAGGATGATTACCGAAGGTCACATACCTAGCCTGTGGAAAGTCTCTCATATTATCCCTCTCCACAAAGGCGGAAACTCTAATGAGCTCTCCAACTACCGTCCTATTGCCCTTCTCTCCCCTCTAGCAAAGATAATGGAGAAATGTATCCATAGACAATTACTTGACCACTTAACACAAAATAACTTACTTTCCAGCTGTCAACATGGTTTCAGACCTTCACACAGTACTACCACTGCCCTCCTTTCCTTTACAGATTATATTAACAAAAATCGTAACCTTAATAACCTATCTTCAGCACTATTCATTGACCTGTCTAAAGCATTCGACATGGTCAACCATCAGATTCTCCTCAACATACTAGAATCACTATAATTTGATGCACCTTCTATAAAATGGTTCCAGTCCTACCTAGATAAAAGACAACAGGCAGTTATTTGGCATAAGACTCTTTCTACCCTCCAACCAGTTTCACTGGGTGTCCCTCAAGGGTCTATACTTGGACCTCTCCTCTCCTCAATATTTATTAATGACCTTCATCTAGCCATCCCCCAAGCCACATGCATACAATATGCTGATGACTCGACACTTATATGCTCAGCCAAATCCACATCTGAACTTCTCTCTCTTACCCAGAAAGTATTTAACACAGTTGAACAATGGTTTACACAACGTTGTCTTCATTTGAACCCAAAAAAACTAAACTCCTCCTCTTTAATCCAACCCACAAGTCCTCTCCACTTGATTTCTCAGTTATATCCACTAACGGCACCATCATATCAACTGACACATCTACCAAACTACTGGGAATCACCACTGATAACTTGAACTTTGACATCCATATCAACAATACAATAAAAACTGTCAACAAAAAACTTGGCTCCCTCTATAGAATTAAATCATACCTTTCTCCCACAGCTAGAACAACTATAGCCCATACTCATCTAATCTCTACCCTCCTTTATGCCTCACCTATTTTTACTAACCTTTCGAAAAATAACCTCAGCAAACTGGAAACTTTCTACAATAATATTGCTAGATTTGCAACAGGTAACCCTTACAGAACCCACCACTGCTTAAATATAAAGCAGTTGGGATGGCTTGAACTACAAAACTTGATTAAATTCCATCAACAAACAATCGCCCATAAAACTCTTTATAAACCTTCCTGCACTCCTAGTCTATCTACCCTCATCACTCCATACACAAATCTGAAATCACTGCGTTCTTCTCACAAAAATCTTTTATACACTTCTAAACCTAACAACAAAGCTGGCAAACCTCTCTTCTCCAGTGCTGTTGGAAAAACCTGGAATCTTCTCCCCAGTGACCTCTCCTCTCTTCCCTCTCTATCACTCTTCAAAAATAGACTAAAACCCTTCCTTAGAACACACTGGTTGTGCCCCTGTACTAAACCTGACTAGGCAACTATCTATCTAATTGAACTAAACTTTGCCTAGCCCTCACTACTCAGAAATTAGTACATATTTTATCCCTATAAATTCTATTTTCCTCTCAAACTTCACTATGCTTCACTTTACATTTCCTACTGAAAAATATACTAGTTTTTCTTCCTTTTACATTATGTATATACTTATCCTGCCTCCTCTCTAGAGCTTAGTCTTTCTATTTATAAATGACTTATAACTGCATACTGTATAGTAGAAGCATTCTGGCACTACAAGATTTTTTGTTTATCCTCACAGAATAATATGTTTAACCTGCATTATTGTTTTTCTTTTTATATATAATTAATTCTGCTATTTAGTTATCTTTCCTATTATTTTTTTGCGTTTATGTACCTGAAATCTGCTAGTTTAATATGAATATTTTCATTTAGTCTTATTTTGTATATTGATTACTAAGCTTTTCATTTATCTGTATTGGACCTTATCTCCTCGGGCCTCTACTGAAAATGGACATGTATCAAGTTAGACTAGCCCGGTCAACAAATGTAAAATAAAATAAAAATGAAAAATAAATTATTGTAACAAATGCTTAAAAGTTAAGACTGTCACTGACTTGAATGAGTTCTCTATATGTTTTTATTACACTGACCACTGTTTCTCTGCTTCTAATGTCTTTTTATTTCTCTGCTTAGTGGGTTCATATGCATTTGCGATTGTTTGTTTCTTTGTGTAGTTTATACATTTTTGGGGGTGGGTATATACACATGGAATATTACAGTGCTTACATTGTTTTTAGACTGTTTTGTTTCTCTGATGCTAATCACAGACTGTATATTCACATATGTTGTTCCATCAATATAACTGTCTATACTAACCCTCTCCCCTGTATGCGTTATTGATATCGGCTGCTATTATATTCTTCTATTAGTATCATTGCCTTTTACATACTGCTTACTTCTGTTTATGTATTATACTATTTCTTCAAGGCAGGTTGATAACACACATTTCTTACTGCTCCTGAGAACATCCTAACCTGGGGTTACCTATGTCTGATGCTCACAGTAGTCAGCCATTGCATGGATAAGCAAAGTCTAGTTTGTTTGCATGTACCAATGTTAATGTTTGTATCTGCTTAGCTGTTATGTTAATTAAGTGGTAAGTGTACATGTAATTCACTGCCTCTTAGCCAATGCCATGGCATATTGTGCTCATCTCTATCGGCCTTGATCATCTACTAATGCTGGCTGTTCATCTGACCCCTCACCTGTGTTGGCTGCCACTGCCTGTGGTGCTGGGAACTGCAGTCCTTGTCCTGGGACACGCTGCTGCAATTGTTTTCAAAGTATTATGTTCTGCAAAATGGCATACACAGTCAGTATTTTGGCAAAAGTAGCAGGATCATCTTGTGGGTTAGCTCCAGATGTATCCAGACAGCAGAACCATGATTACAGCAGCCCAAATACATGCTCTGTAAAAATTTTTAGTCAATGTGTTGCAGTGTTTTAACCTTGCTCAGTTGCATTGTGTGGGTTTCTCATAGGAATCACAAGCCAAGGTTCTAGGGCGTATCCTGCATCCCCCACTAGATAACATTGTGAGATATCACACCTTGTAAACTTTAGGTACAGGTCATAGGTGTACTTATGTGGCAGTCATGGAAACTGTCTGAGTGGCCTGCACAAACATTACAGATGGTACCTTATGAATTACATACCACTTGATAGATAATGGAATGATACCATTTTCTGTTCAAATACTTCCTTCCCAGTTCAACAGTTGGTGCTTTTATTTTAATGTGGAAGCAATCTATGGTCCCCAGTACCTCAGGGAAATGGGTTATGGCAGAGAAAATGTGTATGGTGCTAGCTCTCTTCTCTGGAGTACTTGGAAACCAGATAGGTTCCCTCACATGTTGAAACATTGCATTAAGGAACTGGTGGAATACTCTTGGGGAAAACACCTGTGAAACTTCCACTGTGTCCTCTGTAGGTTGCTGAAAGGTCCCTGTAGCTAGGATATATAAAGCCACACATACCTTGGTATCAATTGGGATGGGTTCTTCACGATTCCCACAGGACCTTAGATGAGGCCAGCAGATGTCCACTATTTCCTGTATGGTTTCCCTGTCCACCCTGTAGTGGTCAAGTATTTCTATTTCCTGTAGCTCATGGTAAGCCAAACATGGTCTCAAAATTACAACTTCAAGAGCAACGTCTAGCAGCAGCATGTTGTATGACAGCTGTTGCAGATTCAGGTTTACAATGGCTGCAGCGACCCCTAAAAGTTTTCCCGTGGTTGTTTTCCATCATGTGCTGGAATTCAGAACTAAAGAAAATACAGCATATTCACTCTTGCTTTATATGTTTCTAAATCTCTAGACCATGTTTTTAACTTCATTAGCATACATCATGGCTGCTTATGCAATCATGAGCATATGCTGCTGCTAACCCTTGTTTTGCCAATGGACGCAATCTGTACTGCTGTTTATTAAATTGTCAGCTGCTTGGTCATCAGTGCTTATTGTGCACGCAAGCTTAGGTTGACGATCAGGTGTTCATGAATATGTGCCACAGTCCTTCACTTCGTAAGTCAAGCCCACCATTATTGCACCTCCACACAGAGAGAAAAATGGCTGCCGATAGCAGCTAGATCTACTTATTTATTTAATACACTCACTTTCAGGTTTCTTCACAACAGATATGACCATCCTTTTAGTAACAAACTTTCAGTTCATGAATCTTTATATGCTTCATAGCTCCAGCTCCTTTAGACTTAACGGACTCCACATTACTATTGGCCTTTGAGAAAGACCTGTCACAAAACTATCCCCAGCTTTCCGGAGCAGTCTACCTAACAATATTATAGCCTAACTGGATTTCCTACTGTGTAAGAAAAAGTTAAAAGATTTTTTTTCCAATGAATATAAATTTAAATGCTTAAAAGACACAGGTTAAATTCAATTCTTTAAAAAGTATCAAATATCTTATACAAAATGTTTTGCATTATTCATCTGTAGAACTCTTGTTCCTGGCAAATTCTTGATTACATTGACACCATTGCTTTGAAATCCCAATGCGCACACAGTATTCTACTGTATGTACTTTGCTTTTGCTTTATATACTGTTTCTCATCCTATTTACTTCAAAGCACTGACTCCTATTCTTTGAAATTGCACAATGTATATAATGTTCTACTATTATACTGATTCCATGCACTATGTAAATGCTTTTATCTCACATATCTTCATGTAATAAATTAAGTGGGGGGATTCAGTAATGACTACTCAGTCATTTATTACCATGTGCGCATTGCGACACAATAAATCCACAAATATTTTTAGATTCAGTAAACTCTGCGTAGCTGCATGCACTCCTGTGCAAACAAGGTAAATACCGTGGCATGCTAATTATAGCATAAGTAGCTGAACTGTATGCTAATCAAGCAAACCAACAAGGTGGAGTGATTCAACAAGCTCTAAAGCAACCATGTAGACTCCGTGCTGGTGTTCCCCGTGATTTAAAAACTTTCCAAATATAGCCACAGAAACATGAACAGAACAGCAAGTAAAACATGTTACATTTGTACAGAATTCACCTTAACATGTAATAGTAGACACATAATTACAGTTCTATATTAAGGTGATTGCCACAAAAGGAGAGCAACAATAGCAACATATCCTTTTTAAGTGCCATGACATAAATGCAGCTTCACTCCCTCACCCCCAAATGAAGAATACACTTGTAAATAATTCAGACAGGTTAAAGTGTAGACCCCATGAAATAGACTATTTATAGTGGCATGTAAGCATATGTAGTATGTAGCTGACGAAATACAGGCATATTTTCTCAAAAACATTATTCCACAGTGAAGATATATGGCAAAGTAATGTGTGTTTAACATTTGGCTCCCCTTCAGTTTCCTTGGCTACACAGTTGCCAACCATGTAGACTGAGGGCTGTCAGCATGGTAAAGATGCAAATGAGGTCTGAACTCATTAGAATTGCTGAATCCCAATAAACTGGAACCATGTAGGGATGGTCACAGCATGTAGGCACTCCCTCAGTGTTTGTTTTCAATGGATGGCAACAGTGAATGATGACATTGGGGGAGGTGTCAGGTTAGACTTTCGGAGGTGTACCTTTAGGACTGTGAAGGGTGAACATGTACATAAGCAGTGCACAATTAACAAGTTCTGTTTCATTAAGATGCAACCTCCTCTTCATTTGTTGGTGAAATGTGTCATCTCTGTCCTCTTTAAATACTTTTTTATTATTTTGGTCATTGTTTACATGATATGGTGCTTGACACAATCATGGCAAACAGAGGAATGAATGGCAGGTTTCTCTGTGCTTATCATGTAATTATTCCTGTGGCAGCTAGTGTATGTGTAGGGCTGGAGTATAGATGGTCCTGGGTTCTAGTACAGGGTGTGAAACCTTTCCTTCACTTTTTGTGCTCCATGTTTGATTGATATCATGGGAACAGAGGAAAGTAATACCAATTTTACCTGTGCTTATCTTATTTATGCGAAGGTGCATAGAGGTGTGCATAGCACACTAATGAGCAAGCAACAGGTGTGTCTAAAAGATGCTAATTACAGCATAAGTGGGTGAATTGCATGTTAATGAACTAATCCAACATGGTAGAGCTATTCAACAAGCTATAAAGCATCCATTCAGACTCCATACTGTTTTTTTTCCTGCATGCTTCAATACTACTGGAGTAGAGACATGGAAAATCTACAGGGGCACAATGCTAGGGGCTGCTGCTGCTTTGATCCATCTGTATTTGCTACAGGTTGCTGTTGCTGGTGCCAGTATGCCTAGGCCAAGAAGGAGAAGAATTTTCAGGCCCCTGGTAACTTTTCATATGCTACATGACCTGGAGATTCTAGAGTGCTCCAGGATGGACAGGGACACACTACAAGCCACAGCCAACAGAGGGGAACTCATCCCAGTGGAAACTAAGGTATGTGTGACCCTTAGAATCTTAGCTACAGGTACTTTTCAAAGACCAAACAGGGACATGATGGGTGTGTCACAGGCATCAGCATCCAGGATCCTCCACCAATTCCTAGATGCTATGCTAATACATGCCAGTGAGCACCTATGTTTTCCCTGTAGTTCTAAGGACAGGGCCAGCAATATGCAAAATTTATACCATGCAGAGTACTACCCTGAAGTACTGGATGCCATAGATTGCAGTCATGCACACATTAAAGCACCACTTGGTGAGTAAGGTAGAATCTATATTAACCGCAAGGGATACCATCCTATCAACTGCCAAGTTTGTAATGCCCAGGGAATTATCTTGAAAGTGTGTGCTGGCAAACCTGGCAGTTGTCATGACTCCCATATCTGGCACACATCACAGCTGTACCAGATGTTTCCTAGGGGGGACATCCCACAGGGCTATTTACTGGGGGATGCTGGCTATACACAGGAATCATGGCTGATGACACCCATCAGAAGTGCACGCACAGTCATGGAAGAATGCAATAATGAGGCACACTATCAAACCAGAAACAACATAGAGCATGTGTTTGGGCTGCTGAAGGCATGGTTCCAGTGCCTGGATACATCTGGTGGAGCCCTGCAGTATAATCCACACATATGTACACACATCTTCACAGTATGTGCTATGCTACTCGATCTGATCCTGCAAAAACAACTGCAGCAGGATCAGTAAGTAGAAGGAATACACATTCCCCACTAACACCTAGTCACCACAGCTGCAGTCAGGGGAGGACTTGGGGGGATCCACAAGCTGCTTTGGCTGGATGCAGACATAGTCATGCTCAGTATGCCCTTGCTTTGGCTAAGAGACAATGCATAGCACATTCACTGACCACCTAGGTGCCTCCTAATACCTTTTTCCTACTCACATACCTATAGCAAAATTGATGCCAGACAATTCACACAACCTTTACCTCCTTGTGTATTGGCTGTGTACTGCTTGCAACAGACAGAGTCATCCCTGAACTAAAACTGTGTCAACCACTGCATTAGCAAGTTAAATCCTTCACCTAGAGGGTATTCTTTAATAATATTATGGTATATCCTTGTATTTCTTAACTTGGTACAGTAATCGAGTAAATAGTAATGGATTTGTATAGAAAGTACCTTAACATGTGACAGTGAAGACATATTTTACTTATAGATGTCTATTAGTAAGCAGTAGTAGGCCTCAGGCATCAAAGATTCACACAGTCATACCTCTCAACAGTACTGATGATCACTGCATGCCCTCAGTTTAGCACCATACCTTTGTACTGATAAATCATTAAAGAGAGACGTTAGAAAGTAATGATACACATTGCATTTTTTTAGTTCACAACCCTTCACAAGATCAAACAACAGAGAGGATGTAGAACAAGGAGAGTAACAAGAGCATCATATCCATGTTTGTGCCATAGCATTAACTCACCTTTGCCCCCCCACAAAAGAACAGGCTATGCTTATTTGTGCCATAACAGTAATTGAGTTCTGTTCCCCCTCCCAAAAGAGCAGTGTACCCATGTTCATGTCATAACAGTAACTCAGCTATGCTTCCCCCAAAAGAAGAATATATGCTTGTTTGTGCCATCTAACTTGGAATTCAGTTGCTGGCAACTACATATCATATTGCTTCCAGTTAATATCCACACACATTTTAAGGCCAGTGATATGGAAAGGCTTACATACTGCATGTCTCAAACTACTGGTCAGACAAGTGATGAATTACCAAGAAACACAGAAATGTAAGACAAAGCTGTACATTTGAAAGCATAATCATAATAGGTTGCATGATCATTAAGTGCACTACATCCAAATATAATAAAGATAATTAAATGTACAAATAACAGCTGATGGTTTGATAGCAGTGTACATTCTGTTGCAGTTAGTTGTGTGAAGAATGACTTTGGTTCTTTGCTGCAAATCTGCTTGTGTGGCAAATAGAAATAAAGCATTCATCCTAGTTTCTGAAACTGCATTGGTGTGAGAGTTCAAATTCTGAACTATGTAGAAATATTTCATGTGTACTATCATTTTCTACTGTGAATGTCATACATTGCTTTTCCTCATTTCACGTCTCCCTTTTTTATTTTCTTATTTTTCTTGTTTTTAATTCCACTTTTTGCATGATACACCACATAGTGCAAACGGTGGAACTGGAGAACAAATAAATTTCAGGTTTGGCTATGCTTATCTGGTTTGTGCAAACTGCAGCATTGCAGAAACAAGAAAAAAATGGACCACCTAGGAAGCAGACAGCCAAAAATAGAAACCAGATACATTCAATTAATGCTCTTTGCCATTGTGAAAACGTAGCCTGGAGTACAGATGATACTGGGTTGTAGTACAGAGTGTGCAACATTTGTTTTACTACTGTGACATTGCAGTTTACAGCAATGCAGTGCGCCATAGACAACTGTTTCCTCAACCTTCTTGTGGCAAAAGGTGTAACTGTAGGACTGTCATACATGCAGTCCTGGGTTTGAATGCAGCATATTCCATACACTACTACTACTTCTATTGATTTAATAATCTAGATATTGTCACATTTATGATCAAATGTATGACTGTGGGTATACTGTATACTAGAGTTCTGTAAATGTATTCCTGCTATCTGGACTGGCATGGCTTTCACTTTTGCCATTAACACATACACAACTGCCTGTACATGCAATAACCCTAAGACTGCATTGCTTGCCATTGTTGTGCTCTGCTTACCATATCACACACATGTGGTGCTGATAACCAGCATTAGATACTCAATACTAACTGTCAGACTTTAGCAATGTGGCTTGCATTTGCCCACTGCTTACCTATGTGCAAACAGGTATATCTTGCATGTGTGTACATTTTATTAACCATCACATAAACTCGCTGCTCACTGCGCTACAGAACTGTATATATGATGCTTTATTATTGGTGTTTACTGTCCATTTCCTTTGTATGACAAAAAACTACTTGTGGAAACATTGCAAACTAAGGGACCAATCTAACTATACATCATATATTTATAATACCTGCATGCATTGGCCTCCTCCCCCACCAACACCACCACCAAGCACTACAACCCTGGGGTCTCAGTACTTTTTTCCACACATATATCAACCACACTAAAAAGTGTAATATACAGTGTTGTGTGCTCTCTCATGGACATGGCCAGATGGTGGGGCTCATAACCTCACTCTGCTAAACTCAACTATCCAACTATGCCTAATAAGGGTACTTGTGTTGTTACACTGCTAGGCGTCTAGCCTAGTAGCCTCATATAATGCTATGAAGCTATGTTCCTATGCAGGCCTCACAAGCCATTGTTCTCCACATGACCTGCAGAAGTCATCTACTATAAGTGCAACTGTGCTCTTGTATAAATCAGACTTGTGTCATGGCACTTGCATTAAGTACTGTTTTCTGTAGTCTGTGCACTTAGGTACTGGTTCTGTTTTCACTGCAGTCGACTGTGTGTGTCTAGTCAGCAGAATAGATGTGGTATCCTACAGTTAGTTCTCCAATGGCATGGATTGCCAGTATTTTGATACTTGCACAAGCTTACAATTCCATTTTATGCAGCCCTCCCAACCTGTTGTCTCCCACATGGCCTGCTGATGTAATCTATTATAAGTTTACCTGCACTGTTGTATAAATCAGTCTTGTGCCATGGTGCTTGAATTAAGTACTGTGTTCTGTAGTCTGTGTGCTTAGGTGGGGGTTCTTTTCTCACTGCAGTCAACTGTGTGTGTGTGTGTGTGTGTGTGTGTGTGTGTGTGTGTGTGTGTGTGTGTGTGTGTGTGTGTGTGTGTGTGTGTCTGTGAGCTGTTGCTTGACATTGCTGAGAGCATTTTACAACAGCATGTGGGACACTTATCCTGTCTTTAACAGACAATGTTGTAAAACTGTAAACTATTATCTGACACACTATGATTTGAAGTTGAACTGTGGCACTTGTGTAAAGTACTGTGGTCTGTAATCTATGTACTTAGATAAGTAGGGGTTCTATTCTATCTGCAGTCAATTGTGTGTGGGTGTGTGTCTGTGAGCTGTTGCTTGACATTACCAAGAGCATTTTACACCTGAGTGTGGGACACTTATTCTAGCCTCAGCAGGCTCTGTTGATATCATCAGCTATATGATAGTTTTGGATATGTAGTAATCCCACCAGGGCATGGTCAGACAGTGGGCTGGAGGCCAGGCAGATGTGACTTCATTCTATGCCAGACAGATTACAGTGACATGGCTTTTAATCTCTCCACATACATCACGGCATGGTTTGTAGCCTCTGTGTTATGTTGATGAGAAAGGCCTGTGGTCTGTCTTAAGGCACTTTCTAGATCTAAGCTGACACACCCAGTGGAGGTAAGACAGCCTGCAGTGCTGTTGTGATTTCCTCCTCCCTAACAGCAAACGCTTACAGCTGAAATCCATTAATAATCTACACCATATAAAAAGACAACCCTGTAGCTAGGAAAACTGATATTGAGGAGAGTTCTATATGTTTGAAACAGTGAGAGAAAGCATTTTCTTCAGGATATCTGTACAAAGGCGTATTGAGTCTCAGAATGTATGGTTCCATTTTGTCACCTACGTATTGCATATGCTGGAAATGTATTTAACAATAATGTGAAACACAGGCTTTTACGCTGGTATATGCATGCATTACGTAGTGTACAGATGGCAGGGCCATGTTTGTCAAGTCATTTCAGAGGTAAACATGATTGGCAAGACATGAAAATACATGGAAAGCAATGCTGTGTGAGAAATATGTACAAATGTTTTAGGGACAGGTCCTTTGACAGCAATAGCATTTCAAAGATGTTTGTTAGCCAAAAGGGTCATTTGCATGTTCTTTTGTGGGGGTGGGGGCTAAAATGAGTTAGTCTTATAGCACTAACAATGATATGTTGCTCTTGTTGCTCTGTTTTCCATCCTGCCTGTTGGTGGTATTTCACATCTCTAGACTGTTTAATGATTCTCCAGTCAGTAATACTGACTAGCTACCTTTTATGCTGCATCTGCAAATCTATCAGTAAACACTTATTTTGTAGTTATGTAATACTTATGTATATCATACATCTGTTTTCTTTTAGGCCACATACAATAATGCCAGTGAGATGGTTGAAATCACATTAACAACCCTTTAATGATGGTGAAAACCAAACAATCCTCAATAGTTTTTGGCAGCATTGTGCCTTTCTTCTTCAAAAGGGAAGGTGAGACATCAGCTTTGGGCTGCTAATATGGCAGCAAATTGTTTCTAATGTTAATGCTGTGGGCGGCCAGGAAAGACCATATGAACAGGTGTGCCACAGGGCCACTGACATGATGACCTCTGCAAGAAGGCAAACAGCTGCAGTAGGCCATGACCTACTGGTTACAGGGGAAGTCCCTGCTAGGGAACCACAACTGACCCCTAATGAACAGTTCCTACCCAACATAAGGGATACAGAAAGCTTCCAGAAGACTGTAGTCCAATATGTGCTGGCTGTGGGAGCCAGCATTTTGCACATACCAATCACATCCCAGGAGGAGCTTCCAGATAGGCCTTGTTATCTGAACAGTTGAATACTGTTGTATAGTTAAACAATTTTAATGAATAAGTTAATTCTGTGTCACATGTATTTATTTGGTTGGGGGGATTGAAGATTGCTACAGTTATAAGCTTAGCTTGGAGTTGTCAGCCATGTTCTTTTCTTAAACAATTGTTTACTGCAGCTATAAAGGGGCAAATGTATTACCCCCTGTGTTACTGTTGATCCTGATGCTGTTGCCCTTACCTCTTGCTTAACTTATTTTGGGACCATTAGGCCTCCAGGAAAGCTTGCCTTCTGCAGTTGGTAAGCCAAATATTTTTATGTCAGTAACGCTGATCAATTTAAACAAATATTGTAGTGTATGATTTTGATCTCAGGCATCTTGTGTGCATTGTCGGACTATCTGTAATAGTGGCAGCAGTGTTACTTTGTTAGCATATATTGCATTGTAGTAGTGCTGGTATTAACATATTCCTGTGTTTCTTGTTTTTTATCACAAGTGATTCTGACAGTGGAACTGTATGCCTTTGCCACCTGATGTCAATGTATCAGCAGGCACTGATGATGATGGTGGCCAACTTGAGGCACAGTCAGGGGTGCAGAAGATGAATCTGACACAGACATACAACTATCCCCTGCATTTATATTGGACACAGCCAGTAGTCCTATGCCTACCCAGTCCACTGAGCCCACAGATATTGGACAGGCAGAGGGTGATTTCATTGATTAATTAAGCGTGGCTACTGCAGCTTCAGTGCCTATTGAGTCTGGCTATAGTCACAGTGTAAATGAGGTGCCATGCAGGAGGATTGAAAGGGATGCTCAGAGGGAGCTTGCTGTCCATCCTCCACCTGTTGTAGGTGTCACTTCCCGTGCCACTCAACGTATATTTAGGGCTATCATGGAGGCACTGACATGTTCCCATAGATGCTCCAGAAAAATGCTCAGGGTTGTGGATTTGGCACAGTCTGACACGAGTGACTGCATCAGCCATGTTGCTGAATCACTGGATTGGAAGAATGACACATTGCCATGTTGCTGAATCACTGGATTGGATGAATGACACATTGGAAGAGTGGTGTCTATCATGGAATGAGCTGTGTCTGTGATGGAATGTCTGCTGGCAGGGGAACAGCATCATCCTGGGTGTAGGTCAGCCACATCATCTGTTGTCAGCCAATGTGGCCATGCCCGATCATGCTCCCATAGTGGCAGTACTTCCACTGTCCATCAGTGAGTGTGCTGTCCACACACAGATGTGGCAGGCCATGTGGTCATGGTCCTGGGCATTCCTGTGAAGGGAGTTCATTCAGCAGACAGCAGTCAAATTCAGGTAGCAGCACTGCATCTGACCATGGTCCTGGATGTCAACATGCCAGTGTAACTCCTGTCAGAGCCAGTTCTCATGGTTGGGGACAAGAACAATGAACTGCCACCTCTACAATGCATGGCCCACGCCTGTCCAACACACCAAGATCTAGAGCTAGCACTCAGCTTGGCTGTGTTTATGCACACAGTCACACACCAATTTCACCTAGAGGACCCCTACAGAGACACACACACAACAGTTACTCATTTTGTCTCACTGCCCATTTGTTGTTTTGTCCAAATGTCTGCCTTCATCTCCTTCTTACTCACATACACCAATGTTTTGTGTCAGCCTAGGCTTCCTGCCCCCCCCCCACACACACACACACAACACCCTGTCCAACTGATGATAACTCTGCCATATCCCTGTGTTCTACCATTCTGATTCTGGGACACAAAACCTGTGTCTGATGCTCAGGGTGCATAGCTAACTTACTGCTTAGTATATCTGCATTTGTGGTGTTTAACTGGTCATTGTACATTTAACTTATATTGGCCTTGGAAAGTTCAATGACTGATAGCATCAAAATGTCACACCTTCATAGTGAATGCTCTTATGTGGGTTGTGAAGTAAGAAACTTCAATGTGTATAATTACTTTTCCAACATGTCTCTTACAGGATTTTCCAGTCCAAACATATAGTGCACATCACAGGTCATGCCATGATATTCACATCTTAGGACTGTATGACAGCATGGCATTTTCTTTTCTCTTTCCTTAGTTTTCTTCATTTAAATTTCTTTTTTTGTCACTGTTTGTGTGATGCGCTGTGTAGTGCAAACACTGGACCAAGAGCACCTGGACCACTCAGGAAGCAAACAGCCAAAAATAGAAAATGTACTGTGTACTATATTCCTGTCAGTGTATTCCTGCTATATGTATTGGTATGGACTTCACATTTGCCTAAAACACATACACAAAGGCCTCTACATCCAGTAACCCTTAAATTGGATTGCTTGCCAATCCTGTACTCTGGCTACCATTACGCACTGCTGAGCACCATGTTTGCATGATGGTAAGCATTGTGCAAAATTTTCAAACAGTGTGTGCACTGCCAGTAAGCACAATAACTGCAACTAGCTGTAAACCATCATTGTACATTTGGTCTTGATCTGTGGTAGACATGGCAGGCATTACTGGAGAGGGAGTGAGATTCTGTGCTTAAAGATGGGTTGTCCAGGAGTCCAAAGTGTTTGTTGGACTCCTAGTGAAGGAACATGGGCTCAGGCTATACCAGAGGAACTATTCTGGCTCAGAGTATAAGTCAGAGGCATTGGCTGTCTTACCCTGGCTGTGACCAGTGGTACCAGTATCCCCCTCACTGGTGAGCAATGTAGACACCACTACAACAACCATCAGAGGAGGAAGAGGGATACCCTCAAACACTGGATCAAGGAATGTAGGAATGGGGACACCCCACAGATGTGTAAGTATCAATTACAGAGAATACTTGTAAGAGTTAAAAGCTGAATATAGTCAGGACTGGTATTCATAATGGTATTCTGTTCTGTTTTTTTCCACAGCTGTCACAGAGAGAGAACTGAATGTGAGAACCCATGCCGCTAGACTGGCCTTGATGAGAGAAGCATGTAGTATCAGTGGCAGCTGGTGACTTCAAATCAAAGGGGGGCTGCGGGAGACAGCTGAATGGGTGGGGCCAATGGTGAGGGTGTGGCCAATTCGAAGGAGGTGGGGCTATGCTAAAAAATGCAAAAACTGGGACTTTAAATATGCTACCCTGGGTGTCACTGCCAAACCGTTATTATGAGAGTCCAATCAAGACAAAATGAATTGTAGGAGGAAAAAAAAAACATTTCAATGCATTGGCTACATGACAGCTTACTTAATATCTAGATGGAAACAAAAAGGTTGCGAGGCATGAAAAAATATATTACTGGAATGCCAGTCAAAATCAACTATCAAAAAACAAGCAGCACTCAACTCAAACCACTTCTCCTTGCACTGCAGTTCTAATTATAATTTATATTCAGCATTATAAAAGTACCAAGTAACATGCTGAAAGTAGCAATACCCCCACTTGTAAAAATGTTTCTTATCCAAAAAAGACCCGCTACCTGACAACAACTACCTGCTTGTTTCATGGGGAAAACATGATCAAGGTAAAAAATGAACAGCAAACAAGAAGCAAGCTCAAGATAAATTGCTTAAAGGATTACTGCACCGGTTATGGACCACACATGATAAATTGGCATTCTGTTTAGTTTACGGGTAAAGCCTGCAAAGATGACTGCAAGTCTCCAACTAATCTAATGAGCTTCTGAAAACACTGTAATCCTGTCCTTTATTGCAAATACTGTCATATGCATTTCAATACCTAAGGCTTATACGCTATCTAGTTATGTAAATATTCTCTGCATGGCAACAACAAAAAGGCTTTCAATGTTAGTAATTCTTTAACAGTATGCTTATTAAAGCTTACTTGCATCTTACAGTCTCAAACAAGCTTACCTGATGGTCATTAAAGCATTGCTACTTAAACACAGAGCAACAGGCACTGCAACAACATGCATTTTCTGAATAAGAAACATAAATCAACAGTATAAAAATATGATAGAAAACCAGAACATTCTGCAAAATCAAGAACAGATGAAAAGCCACTGTAGTACTTGTGTCTACCTTGGATGGGGGGATACTCTGTACACTTATACTGCACACTGCTCCTTGCCTTGCTTGGACACATATAGAGTCACTACTTGGGGGAGTGGGGTGCAACAAGTATGTCACAATTTGAAATGTCTCTGGTTGATGATGATGGCCCTGACACATTTGTCATACCTCTCAGCTTCAGAGCAAGAAATCTGGACAAAGCCATAAACAGAAGTGTGACAAAGGCCCAAAAATAAGGACAATTTTTAAATATTTCTCTTATAAACTTAGAAAGATAATAGAATAGTAGGTCTTGCATTAGTATGAATTTTCTGAAGGGTATGAAATCTGAAACTCAAATGTCTGTCATTATTTTCTAACTTCAATCTTTAATGATTTGCCACCAATTTGCCAGAAAACCACAATTTTATGAAAAATGGACCAAAAATGAGATGCAAAAATATAAAATAGCCACACAATACAGCTGGGAACATGTCAAAGAAGGGCCACTTTTTAATACTAGTACTGTTAACTTGAGCAGCTGACAAAATAAGAGAATCTACATGCATTTCTGAAATTAAAAGTAATCTATAACTCTGATCATTACAATTATTTATTAATTGTAAACCCTCCACGTTTTCTTCCAAATTTGCCATTTTGTGGAGGGATTATTAGGGGAGAACAACATTTTGAGCCAAACTCAGGGACAGTTGAGAGGTTTGGTTATACCTAATTCTATAAAGTGATTTATTTGCACGTACCTCTCATCCTCTTAATGCAGAAAATCTGGACAAGGCCAAATATATTGGGGGAACATACAAACAGTACTAAAAATTGCTCTTGTATACACCTAGTTAACAGAACAAGTCTTGCTTTAGCATGTATTTTTCTGAAGAGTATGAAGTCTGAAGCTCAATGTCTGTCATTATTTAGTGACTTCATTCCTAAATGATTTGCCAGAAAACCACACATTTTATGAGGAACAAACCAAAAATATGAAGTAAAAATCTATTTATTCTGCAAAAATCTGGACAGTTAGGAGGTATAGTTCAGCCAGGGTATCTGAGTTTGCCACCCACCCCCCTCACAAAATCATGGTCGAATGGGGCCTCCCCCCAGCAGCTATTCCAATGTCCCATTACTTGATTATTTCACCCCATTTACCATAAACACTGTAATGTGCATACTGCTTTACTTCTACAATAATTTGGATTTCATTTAAAAGTTTTATTTTACATTTTACAGCACAAATACTAACAGACTTCTGCTAAACAAAGCAATGCAGTCTCACAATGAAAATAGACTTAGCATTAAAACTTCTCTGCCCTTGAAACTCACATTCATTGAAACAGCATTGAAACCCACATTCAAAGAAAACAGATCTGGCCAGTGGCAGATAAAGATTAACGTTGAGCTGTTTTCAAATCATAGGCACCTTGCACAGGAAACATACATGTGTTCTTTGATACACTTTCCTGATTGTATTAAATTATATTCCTTGTATAATACAGTACAGCTGTTAGACGGCATTTTAAATTTATTGTTTTGTACATTTTTCCAGTAAACAATGAAACAAAATGCATGCACTAATAATGACAAAACTGCCCAGTTCAGAACATTTCCATCATAAAAGTCTACTCAAACTTCTACAATCCACCAGTGTCAGTAAATATGCACAATCTACGCAGAAGTAAAAGTCATCTAAATAATTCCACATTAAATCGATCTGTAACTAATGAAGAGGTTGCTGCTAGCAAACAACTTTAATATTTCATTGTTTCATCTACAAATAAAGTGCCTGTTGCCGCTGAATAAATTGCCTATGTTACAATGAAAAAATGATAAGATAGTAATATTGAAATAGGGCATGGATGGCAAACTGATAACAGGTTCATCATTACTAGGTATCTCCACCAAAGAGGACATTCTCAGGACTGCAGCATCCACCCCCTTTAAAAGTACAACACAGTACAATATCAGCAATGCATCTATATACTTTGGGAGTAGAACCCACAGCATTCTGCAACAAAAGCAAGTACACTACCTGTTGTGCTATTAACAATACAAGCAGACTCAGCATAAACAGGATTAAACTTCTCTTCAAGCTCTCAGCTCCTTGTAAAATCCACTTGACATTCAACTGTATCTCTCAACTTTGAAGCACAAAAAACCTGGAAAAAGCCAAAATTTATTGAAGGGGAGACAAAAGCCGAAAAACGAGGGACACATTTTAAACATTGCTTGTATAATCTTGGAATGTTGCTAGAATAAAATGCTGTGTTACCACCAAGCATTTCACTGCCAAGTCTTGAACCCTCGACCCTGTGCACTACAGTCAGAGCAACATACCAGTATCCCAAATCAGTTGTTTCTTGAAAGACAGGTAGACTGAAACTTAAATGGCTATCATTTACTGAATTCAGTTCTCACCATAGCTCTCAAAGTCTTAGCACAAAACACCTAGACAAAGCCAATAATGGGAGAATACAGCTCTCAAGCATATTCAGTGCATTCAGTTCTCACCATAGCTCTCATCTCTTAGCACAAAAAAACTGGATAAAGCCAATAATGGGGGAATACAGCCCCAAAAATAGGGACAATTTTCAAATATTGATCTTATAAACAGAAAATTGCTAGAATAAAAGGTTTTGTGTTACCATGTACTTTCTGAAGAATATGAAGACTGAAATTCAAATGCTGTTCTGGAGTCTGAAATTCAAATGCCTGTCATTATTCAAAATCCAGAGAAAATTTCACAAGTGGTGGACACACACACACACACACACACACACACACACACACACACACACACACACACACACACACACACACTACCTGTGCACATGCTCTGGGAATGGTTTACCAGCAGTCTGGATCAGGAAATGCAAGTGCGCATACGCAATATTACGGGACTCATGTTTGTGTTTTTTACTTTAGTTTTATTTACAGCTGTGGGGCTGCAGTCCTGCAATAGCACGAGCTGCCCCTGTGTAGTATGTATGCAGCAGAATAGTACAGTTACTGTAGTATTAAAAGTTTAAGATTTTTTGGGGGTATCATACAGTTGTATCAAAGTGAGAATGCAAATCTCAACTGTAAAAGCAAGTATGCATGCCTTACTACGTAGCACAAACCAACAGTTCAATATTACAATGTCAAAGTCAGCAGTTCTCTCACTGTAAAAGGAAACTATGCATGCATTAGTATGTAGGTCAAACCAACAGTACAGTATTAGAGAGTAGTCAGAGGTCATGGGTTCACATACCACACTTCCCAGCTATACAGTACTATTAATTTGTCATAAATATTTTAAGGTAAATTCAAACCTTTATATCAGTGGCACAAATGTAATCTGTATAACTGGAACATGTATATATGTAATATATGCATACATCAAAGATTGCTTGCTGCAATCTGTAGTATAGTGTGCATCTGTTATGAGCTGGGAAGTCTTAAAAGTAAAAATGTTATTTGTTAGGAGTTGGTAGTCTTAAAAGTAAAGTTAACAGAATAGAGTCAAATAATTGTATCAACACATTGTATGTCCCATGTGACGTTACTAATGTTATCTTTTCATTTCTCGGATCTCAACCTTTATCTTCTCTCATTTTTTTCTACAACACAGTGGGGTAGGCCTGGCCCACAGGATCCTCCTGCTCCAACTCCACCTGTTACAGCACCGAGACCCAGCACATCTGGGATGCAACTTGGCAGCACCCCCTCTGCTGCCCCTGTACTACCTGGCTCCTCAGTTAGTTCTGCACCATAGGATAGGCCAGTGGCTCCCTCCGTGAGCAGTGGCAGTGGTGGTAATTTTATCACCCATGATGAACTGCCAGGGTTGGTGCATACCAACTTGCAGACAGGACATACAAGACAAGACACAAGGATGGTGAAGGACACAAGAGGTTGGTGAACACCATGGCTGGGGTGAGGGTGAGGACATCCAGAACCCATGTTTGTCAAGTTGGGTGACAGTGAGAATCGCATCCTCACCTACTGGACTGTCATCACTGTCACCTCCCTGTGCCGTGATGTCTGTGCCTCCTCCTGGTATTCTGTACAATGATGGAGAGCAGTTGCTCCATCTGCTGTAGGCATGCACCAACAGTGCAGTGCGCAATCCTATGCACCCACCCTGGCAGTTCATCACAGGTGATAAAACCACCTCCACCACTGCTCCCGGAGGTATCACTGGACTATCCTGTGGGGCACAACTACCTGAGGGGCCAGGTAGTGCAGAGTGGGTGCTGCCAGGTTGCGTCCCAGATGTGCTGGGCCTCAGTGCTGTAGCCGGCGGAGTGGGGGCAGGAGGATCCTGTGGGGCAGGCTATGCTGTGAAAAAACAAAAAAGAGAAGATAAGGGTTGAGATAAGAGGAAAAAAGGGATAATATTAGTAACTTCATGTGTGACATACAATGCATTGATACAATTATTTGACCCTATTCTGTTACCTTTACTTTTAAGGCTACCAACACCTAACAAATAACATTTTTTTTACTTTTAAGACTACCCACCTCATGACAGATGCACACTATACTACAGATTGCAGCAAACAATCCTTTTATGTGTGCATATATTGCACATATGCGTGTTCCAAAATATACTGATTACAGTTTACAGCAGGCCATTTGTGCCACTGGTATAGAGGTCTGAAGTTACACTGCAATACTGATGAAAATTTAACAGTATTGTATAGTTGGGAAGTGTGGTTTTTGAACCCACAACCTCTGACTATTCTCTAATACTGTACTGTTATTTTGGCCTACAGACTAATGAATGCATGCATAGTTTCCTTTTACAGTTGAGAGATGCATGCTCACTTTTATTTTAGAATATGGAACCGTTGCTTTGTGCTACATACTAATACATGTATACTTGCTTTTACAGTTGAGATATGCATGCTCAATTTGATACAACTGTATAAAATACCAAATAAAGCTGTCTTTAACTTTGAATGCTGCAATAATAGTACTGTTCTAATGCATACATACCACTTGCTTCTCTCATCTGAGCCAATCTAGCCCCATGTGTTCTCACATTCAGTTCTCTCTCTGTGGCAACTGTGGAAAAACCAGAACAGAATACCATTATGAATACCAGTCCTGACAATATTCAGATTTTAACTCTTACAAGTAGTCTCCTTAATTGATACTTACACATCTGTGGGGTGTCCCCAGTCCTACACTCCTCAATCCAACATCCCTCTTCCTCCTCTAGAGGTTGCTGTAGTGGTATCTACATTGCAGGGGATACTGGTAGCACTGGTCACAGCCCAGGTAAGACTATCCCATGCCTCTGACTTGTACTCTGAGCTTGAATAGTCCCTCTGCAATAGCTTGGGCCCATATTCCTTCACTAGGAGTCTATAAAACACTTTGGACTCCTGGACACCCTATCTTTGAGCATGGAATCTCAATCCCTTACCAAGCACACTTGCCATGCCTACCAGGGATCATGACTGATGTAGATCATGCTTTCCTATCTACTGCAGTTATCACATTTACTGGGAACGCACACACTGTTTGAAAGTGTTGCTCAACGCTTACCATCATGCAAACACAATGCTCAGTAAGGCGCACCTTCAAGCAGCACGTTTGGGTGATGTTAAGCAGAGCAAATGTAAAAGTATTTGAAAGTGTTACATACCCCTGTATTAGAACCCAGTACCATATGGCCCCAAAAAGGAATGGATCAATGCATTAATAGGTAGTGCCACAAATTCAGTTGAGCGGCAGGTGTATTTCAGAGACTGAATGGCAACTGACAGACGTAACTGCTGTTGCATACACCTCCTACTTAACTGACTCTGTGGTAGACAATATTAATGCACTTAATGCAGTGATATGTTCCTTTTTGGGGTCAGATGGTACTGGGTCTGAATACAGCTGTAGCTAATACTTTTTACTGCTTTTGTATCAACGTTGCTGTGCGTTGGTGCATGATGCACACCATCATGCAATAATGCTTTAAAGGCTATAAATGGTGAACGCAGAACAATGGTGACATGGGGAGCAAGCAGGAAGAAGAATGATAGGAATTCCCTACTAAACTGTGACAGTTATGACTGATTGTATGAAATATATGTACTGCAAAACTGTCTCTGTGGCAGCATGTGTTAATGCATTGATATATTCCTTGTTGTTTGGGCCAGATGGTAGCAGGTTATAATAAAGGTGTATGTAGTGCTTCTACAGGTGTGTATGATACATTGATATACATATATATATATATATATATATATATATATATATATGTGTGTGTGTGTGTGTGTGTGTGTGTGCCATTCATCATTGCTTAATTATGGTGTGCAATGCACCACTGTACAATAATGCTTTATAAAAAATAAATGGGGAAGATAGGACAGTGGTGATATGAGGAGCAAGTACAGGGGAGTACAAAAAGAAATCCTTGCTAAACTGTGACAGGTACTATTTACTGTATAAAATACATGTGCTACTTAAGTGACTCTGTGGCACCACCTATTAATGCTTTGATCCATTCTTTTTTGGGGCCAGATGCTACTAGGTTTGAATCCAGCTGTATGTATATGCTATTCAGACAGTTCATGCTACTGTATAACCTATTTATTCTATCAACTTTCTAGGTATGGAAGTGTAATACTACATATCTGTACATATTTTATGGGCCGTTGTCCCCCCATTATGTATGCCTTTGATCTTGTTCAAAGGGGATAACAGGTGTGTTTCTGTTTCATTGTAACACGTCTATGCAACATTTTATGCCCCTGTTTCTGTTTATGTATCCTTGCATTATGTTGGCCTTTGTGGAAAAATGTGCAGAATCAGTGCTATCTGTGTAGCCTTGATGGTCCTTATGGCATTTTGCACAAATCCACGGACTGTTGGTGCTTTGACTTAAATGGAATTCCTATCCACGCTCACTTGCAACGTCTTGCAGCCAGCAACACTGGTGTAAGCCATGAAACCTTCTTTAGATGTGCCACCCCTCAATAAAATGCACTGCATGATGCCGAGCGATGAGCACCATCGCGGTATCAGGTACACTCCATGTAGGCTGTGCGTAAAGCCTACATGGAGTTTACTGAATCCTGAGGAGAGTCTTTTTTAGGCATTGCCAATCTGTTAAACCTGTTCAATGCTAGGAGTGTAAACAAAAAACACCACTCCGTGCAACTATCCTCACCTTGGAGAATGGAGATGTCTGTGCAGTTACTGAGACATGGTTTAGAGCCATAGAGAAAACCACAGTAGTGCAGGGCTCTAATGCCTTCCAAACCAAGTTCACAGATGATTGCAAACTGGGTAGAATCTCTGAGTCACAAAATAATGTTAAGATATTACAAAAGGGGCTACCACAGACAAATGATTGGTGCCAAAACCACAGACTAAAACTAAATGCAAAAAAGTGCATTATTATCCCCTTTGGCAAAGAGAAAGTCCCTGCAAATTACAATATTGACAGCACCCCTAAGCTCAAACCCAGTGAAGCAAGATTTAGGAACACAACTTGAGAACAATCTAAACTTCAATCACCATGTGTCCACAGTGGTAAGGAAAGCCTTGTACATTGCACATCTCACAAGTAAGGGCATCGCATCCAAGACTTAGGATGTTATAAATTCTCTGTACTTGACCCTCATCTGACCACTAATAGAATACAATGCCCCCTTTTGCATGTCCCTGACATAACACCTGCAGCAGCTGGAAAGATCACAGATGTTTCTCACCAAGAAAATTTAAGGCCTCCAAACAATGACCTACATGGAAAGACTGAAAGACCTGTCACTGTACTCTGTATCCTACAGGCTGCTGAGAGATTACTTTCTCCTGGCCTACTACACAGCAGTCTCTGACCCTGCCTTAATGGAAATGCTGCATGTCCGCAAATCAAATGGGACAAGACTCACACACTCCAGGGATCTCAACCTAACCTGTCACATTAACAGAACATGCTGGAGAGACAGATATATCTCCCAGAGATTGCCACTGCTCGGGAAACTCGCAGTTCACGTGAAGCAGAGCTCTTCAATCTCCCTATTCAAGTTCAACCTAGACAATTGGATGGGAGACCGTAAATTCACCTTGGCGTTAGCACCTATGTCCTTCATGGGCAGGGGCAGTCAGTACTGATCATAGACTCGCTCTGCGAATAACAACTATCTAACGAAGGTCAATTATGGTATAACATGGCTAGGCTAGGCTTGTAATGGACCTAAGGCCATTAGCCTAGTAAACTCCTATGAACCTAAGAACATTTCCACCAGTCACTGGACAAGGAACAAAGGGTGGGTGTTTCAATTTGCCTCAAAAACAAACACACCTTAAGACTCGTCAAACACTATGATGTGCTTGAGCTCCTCTATGTCCAAATTAACATAGGTAAAGTCCCACATCATATCCTTGTGAGCTATAAGTCCCCCTCTATGACCCAGGAAATGCATAGCTCTTACTTAAATAGACTGGAGACACTCCCCATTCAACCCAACACTATATTCATGGGTGACTTTAACTACCCTGCTATAAAATAGGATCATACACAACTGCCAACTTGAAAGCCCAGAGATTCCTGGATTTTCTTAACAGATACAGCCTACGCCATATAGTCTGCATACCTCCTAGTGGCACAAACATACTTAACCTGGTCCTCACAAACATAGGAGAACACTGCACCCCCTAACCCTTTGTAATGTCCCCACTGGTCAGGTTGAACCATAAAGCTGTTGCCTTTGAAATAAAAATATAATCCATGACCCCAGCAAACCATGGTACTTTTAGGAATTAGTCCAAGGCAAATTTCCTATTATTAAGTGATACTCTGGCAAAATTACAACTTCCCCCAACTATTAGAATGCCACAGTCTATGCAAAATTATTCATTGAAACACTGGACAGTTATGTAATAGCTGCACTGCACTAAGGCAGCTGTACATATCTGGAAAAAAAGCACATGGCAAAATCAAAAAAACAAGCCACAGCTGTACCTACCTGGAAAAAAACATATGAAAATCTCTAAAAACAAGCCACCCTGGTGGAATCCCAGCATCAATAACTTGTATAACAAAAGAAAGAAAATCACGACAAAAATTAGGAATTACAATGTCTAGCAAGGTAACAAAAAAAAAAAAAAAAAACTAATCAATCAAACAAGCAATATACATGGCTAATTAAGTCTGCCAAATTAAGTCTGAAGCAAAACTAGACTCCTAGGCCAGTGATTATCACAAGGCTTTCTTCAGCTATGTGACCAGCCTCAAAGGTAAAACACACCAATGTGCTGAACTACTTGTAAATGAAGCCGCCTATACTGAGCCAGATGGTTCAAATGGAGACATGACAAAATCACCAAACAAAGGAGAGTAGCATTGCTGAAAATGAAATTATCTTCAAGTCTTGATGAGTACCTTCATGAGATGGACCCTGTTTTTTTACAAAATCTCATCAAGACAACACTGATATATAGACTTTATTTTATACAGCATATATCATGGACAAAAGTAGGTTAAAAAATAAAAAGGACAGCTGGGTGCACAAGCCCCAGAATAAAAACATGCCCAATCCTGATAGGCGCACGGGTGCCAGGAGTGGAGAAATGACAGTGATGAATCCTCAAGACATGGAAATATTCTTGCAATGGGGCCAGGCCAGGCTCAGGGGGAGGATGTAGAAGGAAGTAGTAGTCCACAAAAATCACAAAAACTGACAGGTCAAAAAAGAGCCATAAAGATGACAGACTGGACTACTGAGGATAAGAAAGAAATTGTGTATTGTAACTATTAGGCAAGAAGCCCTGAATTTCCTGCCAGAAGATATACAAAAAGATTAAAAGAGAAATTAGAGGAAAGAAAAATACTTGCACAAGAAAAAGTGTCAAAAGCTTCAAATGCAAATTTGTGTTCACTAATACAACAGATTCATGAAAAAATATTATACGGACCAGGAAACACTGGGCCATTAAGAAAAAGAAGCAACTGAGGAAGTGCGAAAATATAAAGAACAATATCTAGAGATTTTTGAAAGGTATAAAAAAGAAATATGGACATGGGAAAGAAAGAGATATCTAATATGGTGCAATATTTATGCAAAGGAGAAAACCAAATTAATCAATACAAAAAAGCAGCCCCAAAGATATTCAAAGAGAAATACAGGCAAAGGCACCCAGATATGGAAATTTTCACAATACAAAAATTAAGATCACAAAGGGGGAACATAGAATAGAAGATTTTTAGAGCATAAGTTAAAAAAAAAGAAGCTGAAGTTATGGAATATCTACAAAATGAACGTAGTGTAGAAAGTCTAACACAGCATGATGGAACAATGAGTCCCAAAGTAAGGAGAAACAGGAGGAGCAGGAGACATCTGAGGAAGAAATATATATATGGGAAAGAAATAAAGAGATGTAATATGGTGCAATATTTATGCAAAGGAGAAAGCAAAACTAATCAATACAAAAAAGCATCACCAAAGATATTTGAAGAAAAATAAGGCAAAGGCATCCAGATATGGAAAAGTATACAATACAAAAAATAAGTCATCAAAAAGAGAAATCACTAAGGGCTTTTCATCCAGAAAAAAGGAGGTCATTGTCCCACTGTAGTCATCCCTCATTAGACCCATTATAGAATACAACGCCCCGTTTGGTATGTACCTCTCAAGACATCTGCAACAACTGGAAAGGCTGCAGAAATACCTCACTAAATGAATCACAGGCCTAAAGCAGATGCCCTATGCTGACCATCTAAAAAACTCCACCTATATTCTGTTGCACATCGTCTACTCAGAGGCAATCTCTGCTTAACATACAAGGCCATGTCAAACCCAGCACTGTTGGACATGCTACACTTAAAGAAATCCCAATCCCTCAGAGACACACGCTACAGGGATTTAAATCTTGTCATCACAATTAACAAAACATGCTGGAGGGATAGGTTCCTGATCCAGAGACTCCCCAGACTCTGGAATAGACTGCCCATACATGTCAAGCAGAGCACCTCTTTGGCCCTCTTCATAAGGAACCTTGATGATTGGATGGGAGATAGGAAATTCACCCCAGGGATTACGTTAGTCACCCTGCTAGACAGGGATCCAGGGAAGTAAATACTGTGGGAAGAAATAGCCAGGGAATTGTTATAGCTAGGCTTGTATAGGCCCTAGGGCCAATAGCCTAGTACCAACCTATGAACCTATGTAAGTGAAAATAAGTATTAGTTATGGAGAAGTTAAAGAAATAGAAATTGAGGTTATGGATTACCTGTGAAGTGAAGGATTTACTGTAGAAATTCTAACTCTGATAACACCACAGCAGGACAGAATAATTAATCCCCAAATTAAGGAGATAACCATGGAGTGGGAAGCATCTGATAAGTTGCCATATGAAGATAACTTGGAGCCTTCAGTAGGAAACCGGAGTAAAAGCTGAAGCTGTACAGCAAGGGAAGGAACAGGAAATTGTGGCAACTCTGGCACAGTCAATGTTGTGGAGTGATAGATTGGTGAGTTCCCATATGAAAGAGCAACAGATGACACAGGATGAAACTGAAGAGAATATGGCATAGGAAGATGCTCAGGAACTTTCTGTAGAATGCCCACAGGAAATGGAGAAGAAAGAATGTGCCCGAAATTTAGAAGAAAATGATTTAAGGGAAGAGCTGCTTGATTTAATAGAGATGGATAGACATATTAAGATCAATGAAAGAAATAGACTACAGAAAGTCAACAAGACCCAAGATGCAACTAAATTAATAACAGATACAGTTTTACCACAAAAACACAGGGCAGTAAGGGAAAGGAAGGGGAGAAATCAAATGCCATCATGGAAGTATCAAATATGAAAACTATAAAGCAATTACAACAAGAAGTGTCACTGTTAAAAGATTACATAAGAGGGAACAGATCAACAAAAATCCACAGAAAGAGAGACATGATAAAAGCAATGTGCAGTATCAGAACAGACCAGGATCTATCATACACTATTGCAAATAATAAACTAAAGATATCAGCACAGGCAGAAAAAAAAAATAGAAGATCTGGAGATGAATATAAAGGAAGAGTACAAAACAAGTAATTTATTGGTGATGAAAAATGTTTTATAGAGACTCGGGAAACAAGGCAAAAAGAATACAACCACCACCCAAAAAAAAATAAATAAATAGACACATTTTAGAGAAATATCTATGAAGATCCTGTGGCACATAACAAAGATGCTGAATGGATAGAAGTATAAGAAAGAATAAGAAGTTCAAATGTATTGGATATGAAATGGGATGAAGTAATGGCCAGAGAAACAGAACCAAAATTAAGAAACGTTTCTAATTGTAAAACTCCAGGCCTAGATACAGTATCTATCTTCTGACTAAAAGTATTAACATCTTTATATGAAGATTCATCCATGAGTAAGAACTATTTATATGCAGAGTGTAAGAAAAATATGTATTCACATATATAGTAAAATATGTATTCATGTATGTTTTAGCATTATGCTTGCTGCATTAGAAGCCTAAAAGGGTTTACACATTTATTCTACTACAGGCTTGAAAATAATTGCATGTACTTTCTCACTTTGCTTCTGGTCAGCTCAGTGAATGACCTTGTTCATACACTGAGAAACAGATGATTTTGATAGCGTTAGGAAAATAGAACAATACAGTATTCTGAAATGTTATTAGACTTAAGCAAATAATCTTGTTCATGTTGAGTGAGCACTGCAGCTGTAGAGGAAATAGATAAAACTAAAGGCTGTAATCAGTATATGCTTTGTGTTCTAAGTAAGAAAGAATCATGAATTGTAACACCAAATCGTTACAGACCGGTGGTCAGCAAGGCCACGCTGTTTTTGAGAAAACTTTCTCATGGGAACATTTATAATTGTTATATCAGCAGAAAAACTTAGTAAACACCTGTTTTAGAACAATGTTTAGAGTTATATTTGACTACGTCAGCTTAGAGGGCAATGGCTTACAGAACAGTATAATAATGAAGTATTTTCTGTATAATGTCAGAGAAATTTCTGAACTGCATTTTTGTCTCCTTGTACAAGAATAAAGGAACCTTAACTGAACCTTGGCTGCATTGATCTTTGATTTTTCCTTTGACAAGTTGGTCCTTCGTTGACCGGAAACCTCTCGGTTATCCCGGATCAGACAGGCCTGGTGGCTTGAATCCGTACGGAAGAAGTTACCGAAACGGTTCTTCTTGTTCGAAAAGACCTCCGAATGAATTGTCGTATAAACAGAGGTCGGACACTTTCTGATCTGCGGCTGATGGGCAGGTTTCAATCGGACCGGGGTGATCAATTGCTGAGGCTCAGGAAAGGTGATTCTACTTTTTTTCTGTTTTAGATCAGGGACTTGATTGTATTTATTCAGTCAGGATTTTTGTGTAAATCCAGGGACAGAAAAATTGCTATCTTGTCATAGATCAGGGAAACAGAATAAGTAGGCAGGTAGTCTGAAGGGACTATAAAATCTTTGTGGTACCACGTTAAAAAAATAAGAAGGGTTACGTAACATTCATAAGGTTAGGACAAAATGGGTAATAAGTGTACAAAACGACCCCAAAATCCGGCGTTAACTGAAGACGCAGAATACATGTGGTCACGACGTGCCGATAACATTAAGTACTACACAAAGTGGGTTAATAAATATGAATTTGATGGTAAATTAGAAAAATCCTCACTTGTCAAACTTTTAAAACAACTCAAAACTGATTCCAAAGGGCAGGTAAAAAGACAGTGTAAATTAGGAATTCCTCAGGCACACAGGTGGATTGAGGAAACAAACCAAAGGGAACAAATAAATAAAAATTCAAAAGCAATGTTTTTAGATAAAGAGGATAATAACTTGGTTATAGCATCAGCCCCTCCGCCCCCTCCGCTTCCCTTGCCAGAATATGAAGCGAGTGAACAGGCAAGTCCACCCCCATGATACCCTGCTGTTCCGTCAGGTAGAGGTGTTACAAAAGCAGAGTCGTTTGTCAGAGATCCTGTCGAGACTAGGTCTCGAACACACAATTTGAGAGGGGATATTGAGTTATATCAAATAGGTAAAAATTCACGATCTATGAGTGAAGAGGAGATATGCCCACTCATAGAAGTACCAAACCCTCAGGCAGGACAAGAAGGGCAGGACCCAACTCTCCAAGTATACAGACCGTGGACACCGGAAGATATCCAGAAAGCCACAGAGGGAATTCCCCATCCGAAAGTTAATTTTAGAAAGTTTTTAGAAGACTTGAAAGGTATGAGGTTAAGTTATCACTTAAACGGAGAGGAAGTAGAAAAAGTAGTCAGACAAATAGTAGGACCAGATTGACACATGATCAGTGGCGACTGGAATCCCTGTGATGCTGCGCTTAAACCCCTCCCACATAGCAGCGCAGAGTTAGACAACAGAGTGAAAGGTCTAACGGACCGAATCTCTGAGAAATGGAAGCCTAGGGCAGACTGGACTTGCATTAATCAATGCATCCAACAAGAAGGTGAAACTGTTGATAGGTATTATGCCAGATTATTAGAATGTTTTAATAACCATTGCGGAATGCAGATTTCTGAAGACCAGACACAAGATTCCCCATATGAGCAGCAGTTAAAGAATGCATTTTTAAAAGGCAGTATTGCACCCATAAGTAGTTTTATTACGAAGTATATGGTAGATCATCGCACAAGCAGATTACAGTCACTGCTTGAATATGCTAGGCATGCCGAAAGGCATTTTAATAACAAAAAGAAAAAGAAAGCCCAAGTATTTGCTGTAGATGACGGAGAAATTTATTTAGTACAGTCCGGAAAGAAGGCAAGAAGAATGCCCAGGGAAACAAACAATCTGATCAGTGATCAGAGGACTTTGAAGGGCGAAAGAAAAGGGGGGAATGTTTCAAATGTGGTAAAAAGGGACATATGGCAAGGGATTGCAAGAAAAATAAGAAGGCAGCTATGGCGGATAAAAATGAAGAGGGTGAGGACTGACTATATGATAGTCAAGAATCACTGGATAGGAATAACGGAGAAGGGACAAATGAGAATGTGATAGACAGAGCAGAGAATGTGTTAGGAGAAATAGAGGAAGTGCAGGAAGCTACCGATAGTGAAGACAATGAAATATTAGACCTAGCCTTATTGAGCTTGGAGCTCTATTTGGCTGACACGAAACCAGAAGTTACACTCCTGGTAGAAGGGAAGGAAGTCAAATTTCTGTGTGACTCAGGGGCATCGCGAACCCTGGTACACCCCTCCAAACTACCGGACAATTCAGTCACATGATTACATATTAGTGAAAGCAGCTAATGGACAGCTGTATCGGGAGCCTCTCTCCCATAATATTGCAATAACAGATCCTGTTTCAGGATTAACCCAGAAAAGAAAAATTGTTGTTTCTGCGAAATGCCCAGTGAACCTTTTGGGCAGAGATCTTATGCAACTATTTGGCATAGCAGTAGTCCAAACCATGCAGGGTATGGAAGCACAGCGACAAATTAATACTTTTGCAGTGTAATCGGAGGGTGACACATTTTATTGGTACAGCCAGGACTTGGTTACGACCAGTCCTGGGGCAATAACTGGAGAGTTAATGAATGTAGCTATCAGTAAGTTCCCCTCCCTTTGCATTGACATACAATGTCTGTTGCACTGTACTCTGTATTATTGTAATACACCAGGACCTGACAAAGAATATGAGCAAGAATTGTTTAAAAACTGTGCAAACAGATTAGTATTGCGTAATCTGTACTGGGACATGAAAGGGAACAGTGTAGTTAGCTGTTCGTTGCCCCAGGAGTTCTTTGCACTGTATAAATCAAATCGATTACCACATGTTAGTTTAACTAAGGACAAGAGTATGAAATGGGTAGATCTAGGAGAAAAAGTCACAAAATGGGAAAAGGAGACAGAGTCAGAACTATCAGAACAAGGAGTACAAAGACAGAAATTGAATTGGATAACACAGACACACCCAGCTGTACACTTGCAGTCAAGTGGGGACAGCTGAGAAGCACTCTTATTAGAAGAGGAAGAAAAAGCTTTATTAGACATACCAGAGACTCTCTGGTCAACAGGGAAATCAGATGTAGGACTTATTCATACAGCAGGACCAGTTACCATCACGCCAAAGTCAGTATTTAGACCACAAAAAAGGCAGTACCCCTCAAGAAAAGATGCAGAAGCAGGTATTAAACCTATCATAGCAGCTTTACTTAAGGAAGGAATACTGGTGGAATCTCCTGATTCACCATGTAACACACCCCTATTCCCGGTTAAGAAAGCAAGTGGAGAATGGCATATGGTCCAAGATTTGCAAGCTGTAAATGATGCAGTAATATCAAGGGCACCTACGGTGCCAGATCCACACACCCTATTAAATGATCTAAAGCCTCAACAAAAATATTTTTCTGTGGTAGATATTAGCAATGCGTTCTTTTCAATACTGATACACCCTGACAGCCAGTATTGGTTTGCATTTACATTTCAGGGGAAATGGTATACATATACGCGACTACCACAGGGATATTGTGAAAGTCCAACGATATTCTCACAAGAGATGGCAAGTAACTTGGCGGGGTTTACCCCACCGAAAGGTAGTCAGATTTTACTTTATGTTGATGACATCCTGCTGGCAGCCCCCACCCAGCAAGATTGCAAGGAAGACACTATAGCATTATTGAAATTCTTAGCCGCTGAAGGACGCAAAGTAAGCAAAGATAAACTGCAGCTTTGGAGAAAACAAGTTAAGTACCTTGGATATGTAATATCCACAGAGAGTAGGACATTAGATGAAGACAGAAAAATAGCAATCTTACAAGCACCAAAACCTACAACCAAGAAGGAGATGATGTCTTTTCTTGGCACGACTAATTTTTGTCGGAGCTGGATCCCAAACTATGCTTTGGAATCTGCACCGTTAACCAACTTGATTTTTAAGAAGCCTATGGCAGCGCAAGATTTGATACAATGGACACCAGAAGCAGAATTAGCGTTTTGTAAACTGAAACAGTTGATAGCATCCTCATTAGTTTTAGGATTACCAAACTATCATAAACGTTTTTTCCAAACCGTAGATTGTAAGCAAGGTTATATGACGTCAGTATTGACACAACAACATGGGGACAAGCAATGCCCCATTGCTTACTACTCATTACAACTGGACCCAGTGGCGCGGTCTTTGCCCCACTGTGTACAAGCAGTAGTTGCAGCCGCAATGGCAGTGCAGGCTTCGGCCTCAGTAGTATCATTCCACCCTCTCACATTGAGAGTGCCTCATGCAGTCGCGATTATTTTACTGCAAGAGAAGGTAGCATATCTTTCCCCTGCTTGGCATCTATCCTGTATGACTATCTTGTTGAGCCAAACTCACATGACAATTGAATGCCGTACAACTTTGAATCCATCTACCTTGCTTCCAGCTCCTGCAGATGGCACACCACACAGCTGCCTGCAGGTAATTGAGCAAAAGACACTGCCCAGAAAAGATCTCACGGATGTTCCCTTGGATGATGCCGAGGTGACATATTACGTGGACGGCTCATGCAGAAAGGGTCCTACAGGACGGAACCTAACAGGATATGCAGTAGTTTCTGATACTGAAATTATAGAAGCAAAATCTTTACCACATAGCTTATCTGCACAAGCAGCAGAATTGATTGCCTTGACACGAGCATGTACCTTAGCAAAGGGTAAATGTGTGAACATTTTTACAGACAGCCAGTATGCTTTTTCTACTGTACATGTTTTTGCGCAACAGTGGAAAAATCGAGGAATGGTGACATCTACTGGCAAACCGATTAATCATGCACAGTTTATTTTAGATTTGTTAGAATCAATTCAGTTACCTCAGAAAGTAGCTATTTGTGGGGGCGTGGCCAAGGATGAACACAGGATAGCAGCAGATTTCTTCAGCTCCACCAATTTCATTACATTGACAGGAATTAATTACTTAAAAAATTAATTCTTGAAGTAATTTTCTTTCTAAATATGTTTGTTTTATATAGTTCTTGAACTATATCTAAAAAAGAAAGGAAATCTTAATAATATTCCTGTCAGAAATTACTTTGGAAATTTTCCTGTCAGTTTATCAGTCTGAAATGAGTTCCAGTAAGACAAATTCTCAAGACTCCAGCATCAAGAAAGAACTTCAGTCTCTGATAATTATAGTCCAGCAACTTACTGCTAAGATGGATAAAATGGATACTAAAATAGACACTTTCATAGAAAAACTACAAAACAAATAGACTTGTTACATATGGACCTGCAACAACAGAAGATCCAGATGACAGGCATAGAAGAAGCTGTGAATGACATGGAAAATAAAATACAAGAAGAGGAAATCAACATTGAGTTTCTGCTGAAACAAAATACACATTTACAAACAAAGCTGGATGACCTGGAAAATAGATCTAGGCGCAATAACATTAGGATTTTTGGACTGCCAGAAAATATTGAAGGTAACAATATTACTTCTTTTTAACAACATGGCTCCCTAAAACTTTAGATTTACCAGAAGCATTCTCTTTTGGTATCGAAGAGCACATAGATCTATAGCTAATACCAACTCTAACAAAACTATCCTAGATCAGTTATAGTTAGATTTCTATCATCTTTTGATAAAGAGATGGTTCTTAAATCTGCTTGGGCTAAAGCTCCTGTTAAGTTTAATGAGACAACTGTGCGTTTTGACAATGACTATTCTTCCATGGTAATTGCTAAAAGAAAAGTTTTTCTGCCACTAATAAGGGAGCTTAAAAATGCACAGTTTAAAACATACCTTCTGTTTCCTGCCAAGCTTAAAATCTTCCTTCCTGATGGTCCTAAGGTCTTCGATGATTTAGACTCTGCTTTACTGTGTCAAAGAAAAAAGGATTTTGGATAAAATAGAAGAAATGGAATGGGCTAGTTCTTCATTAAAGAGATTGGCAACTGAAGCTTCCTGGAAGACTTCAGAGAAGAAGAAGAGACTAAAAAACAAGTGATTTCTTATATGTTTTTTTTCTCTCATCATTTTAGTTCATTATTAATCTTTTTGAATATAGTTCCTGCATTTCCAGAAAGCCACAAATATTTTGGAAAAGATTTAATCAAAGTTATTCTCTATGTGCAAAGAAATGTTTTGTTTCATAACCAGTCAAAATGCCTGAGGATTTAATGGCAGGCTGTGACTCGATTTGTTTTTCTTTCTGAAAAAAGTAAGGTTAGTAATTTGATACATTTTTTTATCTTTATCTTTTTTTTTTCCTTCTTCTTTTATTATTTTCTTTGTTTAAACAATGACATTCTATTTAGATTATGTAGTGGGTAAAGGGTGGGGGGGCAGGAGAGAACAGTAATGAAAATATCATTAATAGAATAATAACATATTTATTTCTTGTAAAAGTTTATAAGTTCTTCAAATGCTATTTCTAATTATACTTCCTTGATTATACTGCTTATGCTTGTTTGTAAATAATCTGTCATGCTTTAACTAATAATAATCAGAACTAAATAAGAGTAAATAATATGTTTTATTTTTAACTCTATTAATATAAACAGTAAGTAACATTCCATTGTATATACTTCTTATAGCTTTCTCTTAAATTTTTTTATTTCTGCCTCACTCCCTTTTATTTTCTACTCTCTTTTTCTTTTCTTTATTAATATATAGAAATGCTTTTGACTGTGTGGGCACAGTGAATAATAGGATTTGTATGAAAATTGAGTTGGGAGAAGAATGCTGAGTTTTATTGCTTGTTGGTAATTTTGAGTTTAATTTCACTTGCATATAGGCTGTGATGATCTGTGGAATACATTGTGGAGGTTCTGTCATGTTTAGATGCATTTACACTGCTAAATGAATGTTTGTCACTAGTTTTTAATAAGTTTCCCGCCAAAATGTTAAGAGAGACAATCTGGGATGTGGGCTGTCTTATGCACAATGTCCTTGAGTTACCTCAGAATCTTCAAATCACAGAATTCTCACAGAGAAACTGAAAGCAGTTAGTATAAACATTGACAAGGTTATCACACTGACACACCACAGATTCAGGAAAAATACTCTGTTCATAAAATATGTCAGTTATAATGAGTTTAAATGATGTAGTTTCTTGTAGTAAGTAAATGTCTTATTTTAGAAGGCATAAAAATGAAACATTTATTTAAATGTTTTTGAAAATCTACTTAACAGCAGCATAATAATCTGTGTTAAAAATTTGTGTTCCAAACATATACTTTACTATAACTCATTTAATTCATCTGATTGACAAACATAAATAATCTTATAACTCTATTCTGGAAGAAATGTCATGTGATATATTTTAAAGCAGTAGGTTAGCATGATTGTAAAATCTGGTTACCAATATGTGTTTGCTGTGCATTGTTTTGTATAAAGCAGACAGATTTATTCTGGGGACAGCAAGTGGGATGGTGCTCTTCAGGGACACAACTCAGTGAGATCATATATATATATATATATATATATATATATATATATATATATATATATATATATATATGTGTGTGTGTGTGTGTGTGTGTGTGTGTGTGTGTGTGTGTGTGTGTGTGTGTGTGTGTGTGTGAGTGTGATGGCTTTTTTCTGAGAGTCTGCATGGCTATCCAATATGATTTGTAATGATTTCTATGAATACAATGTTTTACTCTATTGACAAAATGAATGTTTGCCACAAGTTTTAATAAGTTTCCTGCCAAAATGTTAAGGGAGACAATCTGGGATGTGGGCTGTCTCATGCACAGTGTCCATGAGTTTCCTCAGAAGCTTCACTCACAGAATTTTCACAGAGAAACTGAAAGCAGTTAGTATAAACATTGACAAGGTTATCACACTGACACACCACAGATTCAGGAAAAATACTCTATTCATAAAATGTGTCAGTTATGATGAGTTTAGATGATGTAGTTTCTTGTAGCAAGTAAATATCTTATTTTAGAAGGCATAGAAAATGAAACATTTATTTAAATGTTTTTGAAAATCTACTTAACAGTAGCATAATAATCTGTGTTAAAAACTTGTGTCCCAAACATATACTTTACTATAACTCATTTAATTCATCTGATTGACAAGCATAAATAATCTTATAACTCTATTCTGGAAGAAATGTCATGTGATATATTTTAAAGCAGTAGGTTAGCATGATTGTAAAATCTGGTTGCTAGTGTGTGTTTGCTGTGCATTATTTTGTGTGAAGCGGACAGATTTGTTCTGGGGACGGCAAGTGGGATGGTGCTCTGCAGGGGCACGGCTCGGTGAGATCAGATATATGTGTATATATGTGTGTGTGTGTGTGTGTGTGTGTGTGTGTGTATGTATGTATATATGTGTATGTGTATATGTATGTGTGTGTGTGTGTGTGTGTGTGGGTATGTGTGTGTGTGTATATGTGTGTGTGTATATGTATGTGTGTGTCTGTGTTTATGTGTGTGATGGCTTTTTTTTTTTTAGGTAATAACGCAGGTGTTTCTGAGAATCTGCATAACTATGCAATATGATTTATAATAATTTTTATGAATACAATATTTTACTCTATTGACAATAATGAGTTTAAGTAAATGCTCATATACAAACAATTCAAGATTTTTTTGGAAGCTGTTGATAGAATTCACATGACAGAAAATAGATGCATCTTAATGCATGTAATGTCTGAATCATATTAGCCAAAGTTTTTGATTTAAATGAATGTTAGAACATAATTTTCTCTCCTCTTGATTTCTAACATTAAGATTATTTGAATGCTATTAGAATACAAGTGTTATATATTACATAGATCTATATAATAGTATGAACAGTTTAAAAAAAAAAAAAAAAAAAAAGTTTATTTTAGTTTATATGATGCTGTTTTACCAAATGTGTAGTTTTGTCTTGATAGATAATTGAATTGAAAACTGTTAACCTCAGTTAAATATAACTAGTATTAAATTGATAAGGTGGTAGCTGAGGTACTGCTGCTTAGGGTAGGGGGTTAACTTGAGTAGTAAATACTGCTCTAAGTTGGAGTTTTCAACTCCAGGCGGGATGCAAGGTTTAATCCTTACATTATTTCATTGTTATATGTATATAGTTTTGACATCCACAATATATTTTGTACACTCATTGTCACTACAAACAAAATTGAATCCTATACAAAATCCCATAAGAGATTTAATAAATACAGCTATGTTTAAAGGTACACCTAAAAGAGGAGATGTAACATTATTTATCTTGTTATTTGTTATTTCGATCATAAGATTCTTGAGTTTTAAAAATGCCAAATGACATCTTTAAAAGGAATTTCTTTAAACATTAATGGATTGAATAATCCGTGTAAAAGGGCAAGCCTAATAAGATACATTAATCTACACAAGGCCAATCTAGTCTTCCTGCAAGAAACCCATCTCTTGAAAAAAGATATTGATAAACTAGCCACTAATAAGTATACAGTATTGGTTAGTTCAGAGCACACTCAGAAAAAAGAGGAGTGGCTATTTTATGGAATAAAAGTATGCCCATTCCTAAAACCATTAAGTCTTATCAGGATGACAAAGGAATGTTTTGTATGGTTACAATACAAATTAATGGGAAGACTTACACTTTAATTAATGTATATTGGATACCTGGAATTGGTATTAATACAGTGAAACATCATATTGATAAGATCATATCATTCTCTGTAGGGGATATTATTTTAGCTGGTGATTTTAATTGTATACTACATGAAAGTGATACTACCACTATAAAGAAAAGAAGAATTACATCTAATGCAAAACATTTAAATTATTTTGCTAATTCTTATCATTTGAATGATATTAATAATCAGATAGAGTCAAAATCATTACCATACACCTTTTTTTCTAACAGATACAAAACTTATTCAAAAATAGATAGGGTCTTTATTTCTAACCAGATGGTAACAGATTTAATTAATTCCAAAATCATTTCATGTCCTATATCTGATCATAACTCAATTGTTTCGAATTCATGATAAAAAATACTCATAATGTTCAGATCAAAAGGATACCAGCATACTTAACTCAGCTAAAAGACTATAAAGAATATATACTTTCAGAAGTACAACATTTTCTAGACATAAATAATACTCCTGAAGTCTCCATTGTCTATGTTTGGGATGCCTTAAAATCATATCTATATGGACAAAGTATCAGATGGTATAATAACAAAAGGAAATCTTGGGATAAGGAATTGTTAGATATTCAAAGTAAACTAGACTCTTATAAACATAATAATAAAGAAAATATTATGGACAAGAAAGTTATTGAAGAAATAAACAAACTAAATGAGAAATACAAAGAAATTTTAACTCATAAAGTTAAAATAACTTTAGAGAAATACAAGTTTTTGTCTTATTCAATAAGCCCCAAATACTTACATAGACTTAAAAATAAAACAAAAAGATTGAATAAACAAAACCATATCAAAGAAATCTTTTCTCTAAGGAAAAAGAAGAATGTTTCTAGTATACCAGAAATACTGGATGAATTTAGAAATCACTTTCACAAAATTAACCATAACAACATTAACATGGAACCTAAAGATAAAATAAAGGAGTTTATAACCAGAAACATGAATAAAAAGCTTAATAAACAACAGATTAAACTATTAGACAAGAGTATTTCATATACAGAAGTTATTACACAAATAAATAAGCTTAAATCAAACAAAGCACCGGGTAATGATGGTATTATACCAGAGATATATAAAATCCTTTCTAAAACTACATATTCATTAATACATAAGGTTTTTATTCTGGCCCAAACTGAGTTAATAACCCCCCCATCTTGGCAATATACATTTATTTCACCAATTTTAAAACATAATAAAGATCCAACTAGATGTTCTTCATATCGACCCATCTCATTACTTAATGTTGATTATAAAATGTTTATGAGTATTTTTGCTGATAGATTGAAGACAATTATCCCGGCATTATAGACATAGATCAGACGGGCTTCATTGTAAATAGAAATACTTTTGATAATATAAGAAGAACTTTAACATTAATTGATTTTGCAAATAGGAAAAGAAAGATTTAACACTTATTAGTCTTGATATAGGTTCAGCATTTGATTCAGTAAGTTGGGACTATCTGTTTACCTTACTGAAATGCACAAATTTCTCTGATGCATTTGTAAATTTAATTGAGCATTTATACAAAGGAACGCTGGCTTATATTAAGGTAGGAACATATGTTTCACAAAAATACCCATTCTTAAAGGTACAAAGCAAGGATGTCCACTTTCTCCACTATTATTCACTTTAGTAATGGAGCCTTGGGCTAATTTGATTAGAAACAGTACTGACATAGAGGGTTTTGAAATAGAAGAAAATACAACATCAAAAATTCAACTTTTGCAGATGATGTTCTAATTACATCAGCAGGATCTAATTCTTCTATGCAGTCTTTATTTGATAAAATGATGAATTTTAAAAGTATTTCTGGTTTAATATTCAATGAAGAAAAACTAAAATACTACCTATATATACACGAAAAAATACTCTCATTAGTGATTTTACTAAATATGTACCCAACTCAGGTCAGATAACTTATTTAGGTATAATAATATCTAAAGATATTAAATCTATTATATATAATAACTATAATACCTGTTTTCTTAATATACAAAATCTTTTTAATACCTGGAATAATATGTTTTTACTATGGAGGAGAGACTTACAATTATTAAAATGATAATATTCCCCAAGATTTTATACTTAATACAATCAATAATACTTTCACCTACAAAAATAACTATCAAGAAACTGAATACACTAATGTTAAATTTCTTATGGGCACCTAATAGACCTAGGATTGCATTAAAGAAACATACTAATAGCTGGTCTCAAGGGGTATTTCTTTTCCAGACTTTAATTTATATATTATCTCTTCTATTATAAAAGTTATTACTTTATTAATAGATCGGTCATATGTCGCAAAATGGAAAGATTATTGGGAGCTAATTAGTATGCACTTCATGAAAATCTCCTTAACACATAAAAATATGATTATAAATAACTCCATGTTGTGGTTGCTAAAGGAATTTTGTACTTTACCTATTACACCTAAACATATGGTCTGTTACCCATTAAATATTATTATTAGTTATCGTAACTTTATATTCATGCACCCTAAGTATAGGGAATGGAATTTTATTGTATTCCCTATAATTTATACTCAGGGTATGCTTATGTCATCTACTTCTGAAGGAGCTCATTTAGCTATAGATAATAATCTAAAGTACTGGTATCAGCTGATATCTGATAATAAAGTTAAAAATCTAGATTTCTTAAAACAAGAATTTGAGCTAAGAAAAACTTGCTGGTTAGAGGTTCAGATCTTTAGACAACATCTCATTGATAGAATAGATCTAATGTCTATAACAGTTAAAGAATCTATTCCAAAACTGATTGATTACTTGATAATAAATTTACAGCATAAAGTTTCTGATAAAGGTAAACTTTCATATATACATAAAATTATCAGACAAGAAACTTTTTACAATGTAGATTCATACTGGAATTATTTCACCTATATTAATGGGGACCCACCAACTCAACAAGATAAACAATATATATTGGAATCTGCTTATAGAACTACATCTTCCATTGTCTGGAGACTTTATACATGGAAATTTTTACATAGATCTTTTGATACACCTTTGATGATGAATAAAATTAATAATAAAGATAATCTATGTAAGAGATGTAATGTAGAAATTAATGCTGACTGGGCTCATATGTTTTATGACTGTATGAAGTTGAAAGAATACTGGAAGTCAATTAATGAATTTTTGCAGGCTCTTTTTCAGATAATTTCATTATTTCTAAGTCTCTTATATTATTCAACACACCTGTACCTCAATGTGTTAAAAAGATTAAGCTTCCCTTGTTATGGTCTATCCTAGCAGTGGCTAGGAAAATAATAACTAGAAATTGGATTTCAGATACACCTCCTTCGTTCAATGAATTTAAAAATGTTATGAATATAATGTGTCATATGGAAATAAGCACAATTAGAATGAGAACAACTAGAAAAACATCACATTTTATTGTATGGGATAATTTACAAAATTTGTTAAAAAAATTCTAATTTCAATAGCACAGTATTTTAGTTTAATTAATTGATCTGATTGTAGTGGATGTTTTTGTAAATACTTTAGTTGTTTTGTTGAATATTATAATAATACCTATTTTTAATTATTTGTATAAAATTGTTATGATATTTCTCTTATATGTTAAAACAATAAACTTGTTTTGAAAAAAAAAAAAAAGAAAGTAGCTATTTGTAAATGCATAGCTCATACCAAGCAACAAGATAGGATTTCAAAAGGTAATGCGAGAGCTGACACAGCTGCAAAGCAAGCAGCTTCAGAAGCATTTCTTTTGAACGAGGAATTACAACCTTCTGAGATTTTAGACTTAGAAATGTTGAAAACAATGCAAACACTTACTACACAGGCAGAAAAGCAAAAGTGGGTAAGGCGAGGAGCACTCCTCAAGGAAGGACTGTACATCTCCAAAGAAGGAAAACCAATATTGCCATCTAATTTGTTTAGATATGCAGCTTTGTTGAGCCATGGGCAATGCCATGTCTCAACAGGGGGGATGGTACAGTTAGTCAACCGGGTATTCACTACATACGGATTTACAAACTATACAAAAAAATTTTGTTTATCATGCTACACTTGTAACAAATATCATGCACAGGGGGCGTTAAAGCCCAAGCAAGGGAGTTTCCCTACACCACCGTATCCGTTTCACACTATTTGTATGGATTTCATAGAATTGAGTAAATGTGAAAATAAACGTTACTGCCTTGTCATTGTAGATATGTTTTCCAAATGGGTGGAAGCCTTTCCGACTAAAAATTCAGATGCAGCTATGGTTGCAAAGGCTCTGGTTAAAGAGATTATTCCTAGATTTGGTATACCGGAAAGGATCTACAGTGACAATGGCACACATTTTGTACATCAAACTATACAGCAACTCAGTAGATATTTTGGAATTTCTTTGAAAAACCATTGTGCATATCATCCTCAATCTGCAGGGTTGGTGGAGAGGCACAATGGGATTTTAAAGAACAAGCTTAGGAAGTTGATGTCAGATACACAAAAGAATTGGGTGTACTGCCTGCCCCTGGCACTGTTGAGCATGAGAACTGTTCCGAATGCGAAAGGACTGACCCCCTTTGAGATAATATTTGGGAGGGCATACTATACCCCTCAGTGGAAATCTCTCATGCCCACAGACCAGGAAGCAGACGGTTCACTAGCAAGACATATGGGACATATGCTGAACTCTAAACATCTTTTGCAGTCTTCTGTTTCAGGTAAAGAGCCAAATCAACCATTGGAAGTGACAGTAGCCCCAGGCGACTGGGTCTGGGTGAAGATTGTCAAGTGAAATAATTGGACCTCGCCGAAGTGGGAGGGACCTTACCAGGTCCTCTTGTCGACACCCACAGCAATCAAGATTGGTGAGAAATCCTCTTGGATCCATTTGACACACTGTAAACTTTGCAAAAACATTGAGCTAGATAAAAATCTTGCTGTTTCACAGAAAGACTAAACATGACAGAATCTAGAGCAAATGAATGCAGAACAACCCCAGAAGTATTGCTTGGTTATCCTGTTAATTGTACTGACAACAATAATCTTTTTGCTGTGGCCCATCCTTTTTTCAGCCACACCAGCTGAACTGAATAAACGTGATGAGCCAACCATAGACTGGCACCCGAACTTTAACACTTATCAGGCAATTACACGTGTGTATGCTGAGACTTTTAATGTTTCAAATTGCTGGATTTGCACAGCCATACCAACAGCGTATGGGGGGTTATTAATGACTGCAGTCCCCCTAGGGGTCAATGAGACCTGGGAAAATGTGGTTTATGAGACTGTAGCTATCAAAGCACATGATAAGGTAGCACTGTATTCGCCTGTGACACAAAAGGGAATTGTATGTTTTTATAAGAATGACACAATTCAAGTGGGTTGGAGCAGGTGCAATGTGACTGTACATTACAAATGTTATACCAAAGCAAACAGAATGGATACAGTTTGTAATTCGAATTATGACTCATTTCTTGAGTCCATGCATAAGACTATTGATGAAGTGCAACGTAATCCTGTACTTTTTAAGCAACTGTCTGTAATAGATAGGAAAATGTTTCATGCAGGGCAGCCATTTCGTAGTAAAGTAACTACTAAGGTAGAGGATTGTTATTTTGTGTGTGGTAAGAAAGCATATAAATGGTTACCTGAGAACTGGTCTGGCAGTTGTTTTTTGGGGTACCTGGTTCCGGCCATACGACACACTGCAGTTTAGCCTCAGAGAAATATTCGAAATACCCGAGATGTAGCCAAGAAAGCTGTCAGAAAGCCTGAGAATCCAGTGGGACGGATCGAGGTGGGCTGGAAAGACCATCATACCGTGGATACCAAGCTGACGCACATGGGCTTGAGTGATGCTGTCATATCGTGGGCAGGCATATTACCAGCATATGGAGCGGCAAAATCGATTTGGGAACTGCGAAAACTGTCTAAACTTCTCAAAGTAATGAGTAATGCAACTTTTTCTGCTCTTGAATTGATAACTGATGAACTGAATGCTATGAGAACTGTAGTGCTCCAGAACCGTATGGCTCTCAACTTCACCCTAGCGGCGAGAGGTGGTACATGCACTTTAATCAAAGAAGAGTGTTGTGCGTATATACCTGATTATCAACATGAGATAAACGACCACCTTGAGGTGATACAGCAAGTGTCAACCATGACCAAACCAGGCCCCAACCCACTAACGGACTTTTTCCAGAATCTGTTTGGGGGGTGGGGTACCTTCATAATGAACATATTAATAGCTGTCTGTGTGGGGATACTCCTGTTGGGAGTGTGTGCATCTTGTGGAATACCCTGCATGAAAAAACTGATTAAAGAATTGATAGACATGTCAGTATCTGAAACCTTGTATCAAAACACTGAAGTTGATAAATTGCTGGAAAATGAAATGCTTTCAGAAGTTTAAACTAAATGACTCACCTAACCGCAAATCCCACGTGGAAGAGGTTGGGAGAAGAAATTAACTGTTTATGCTTTTGAAGAGAATAAAAGTGTTAATGGGGGGAAATGTAAGAAAAATATGTATTCACATATATAGTAAAATATGTATTCATGTATGTTTTAGCATTATGCTTGCTGCATTAGAAGCCTAAAAGGGTTAACACATTTATTCTACTACAGGCTTGAAAATAATTGTATGTACTTTCTCACTTTGCTTCTGGTCAGCTCAGTGAATGACCTTGTTCATACACTGAGAAACAGATGATTTTGATAGCGTTAGGAAAATAGAACAATACAGTATTCTGAAATGTTATTAGACTTAAGCAAATAACCTTGTTCATGTTGAGTGAGCACTGCAACTGTAGAGGAACTAGATAAAACTAAAGGCTGTAATCAGTATATGCTTTGTGTTCGAAGTAAGAAAGAATCACAAATTGTAACACCAAATCGTTACAGACCGGTGGTCAGCAAGGCCACGCTGTTTTTGAGAAAACTTTCTCATGGGAACATTTATAATTGTTATATCAGCAGAAAAACTTAGTAAACATCTGTTTTAGAACAATGCTTAGAGTTATATTTGACTACGTCAGCTTAGAGGGCAATGGCTTACAGAACAGTATAATAATGAAGTATTTCCTGTATGTCAGACAAATTTCTGAACTGCATTTTTGTCTACTTGTACAAGAATAAAGGAACCTTAACTGAACCTTGGCTGCATTGATCTTTGATTTTTCCTTTGACACAGAGCCTGAACAGACACCAGCCTGGTTACCAACAAGAAAAAAAATACTCCTTAAGAGAGAACCTGCAAGCTGTCCTAAAAACTATAGACTTATAACTTGCCTTCTGACGATGTATACAATGGAACTGATGCTGACAGAGTTTATAGTCATTTAGAAGAAAACTCAAATCATGGCAATAGAACAAAAGGGTAACAAAAGAAAGACATATGGAACAAAGGATAATTTGTTGTTTAAATAAAGTCATAATTGAGAACTGGAAAAAGGTGCAGAATCAAAGTATGGCATAATTAGGCCACAAAACAGCATTTGACAGCATCCCACATTCATGGATAAAAAAGTGCTTACAAATGTATAAGATATAACCTACACTGATCGGTTACATTACAGCGATCATGAAACAGTGGCAAACCACTTTGCAGTTAAGCCATGATAAAGAACAAATTAATATTATTCCAGGGATAAAATTTCAAAGGGTGATATTCTAGGGTGACTCTTTGTCACTGGTGCTTTTTTGTCTTGCTTGTAACACATTAAGCTGTCTACTGAACAGATTAAGTCATGGCTAATTTGGCTCCCAGAAAACAAAGTGTAAAGACTTCTCATCTTCTTTTTGTGGATGATTTAAAACTGTATAGTTCATCAGATGAGGAACTGAAAGCACAACTACCACTGGTCAAAACTTTGTCAGATGATACAAGAATGTCATTTGGTCTTGATAAATGTGCAAAAGCAACCTTTAAAGCAGGAAAATTGCAGCACAAAGAAATTATCAGTCTGGGACACGAGTATGATATAAAATAACTTGAGCAAGAGGGAATGTATAAATATTTAGGAATTGATGAAGGCTCTACAATAAAACAAGAACAAATGTGAATAAAACTTAGGAATACTTTAGAAGACTAAAATTAATACTGAAAATGGCTCTGATATCTAGCAACGAAGGCAAGCTATAAACCAATTTGCTCTTCCTGTCCAAACTTACAGTTTTGGAATGACTGACTGACCCCAGAAGGTTTTAGATCAGTTGAACAGGAAAACAAGAAAAATGGTTCATGCTTATCAAATGATTTATAAAAATCAGTGTATACCAAGATTATATATTCCCCATTCTGAAGGAGGTATGGACTTCCTCGAAATTGATTACATATATAGATCTGCCGTCATAGGACTGCATACACATCTACTGACCTCACAAGATCCAAGCATACTGAAAGTTCTAAAACATGACGAGAAGTCTTAAGATGACTTCATACTTAGTTTAGCAGAAGGATATTGGTGTCAAGCTGGAATGGAAATCAAACCAGAAGTAGATAAAAATCAGGCAGCAACTGAATGTGCCAAAAAACAAAAGAAGGAATATAAGATGAAGGATCAGATGAGAAGGCAAGAAATGTGGAAAATGCATAAATATAGATGCAAGTACAGAAAATTCTTGGAATAATCTCATGTCAACCAGGACCAAATGCAGGAATAATTAAGGAGAATTGAATTTAAACAAAATGATGAAAGGTTAATATTGGTGGCCCAGGATTGTGAATTATGTACACATTGGTTTACAAAGTCAATTGAACATGTGGGAGAAACAGACAAATGTAGGTTTTGTAAAACAGAATTGGAAACAGTTGCATGTCTTGTTGCTGGGTGTGATGTACTAATAACAGAAGGACTGTATACTAAAAGGCATAATAATGTGGCAAGACTGTTACATTGGAGATTACGCAAATATTACACTACTGAAAATTATAATAGTGAAGTAGCTGAGAAGCATTTGAAACATGAGCTAAAAAGTATTATAGAAAATGATGACATTTATATCACATTGGATAACCCAAAAGTTAAAAAAATAGATGTGAGAAAACCAGATATAGTAGTCCATGAAAAGAAGACAAAAAGTAACATTGATCACTGAAATTGCTACACCCAGTGACTACAGTGTCTTATGTACAGAGGGATACAACGTTTTAAAATACCATGATTTACAGGCAGAAATGAGGGCAATGTGGAAGAAAGATACCAGACAGTTCCAATAGTAGTAGGTGCAATGGGTATTATGAAAAAAGAATTTACAAACATACTTAGATATATTACCGATACACGTAACTCCATATGAATTGCAGGAGTCAATTCTGGTCACATACTTTGACTTAGGAATGGGGTTCATTCCCGTCATGGTATTAAAACCCTAAAAGAGTTGGAAAAATTAAATGAGGCAGAAGATAGAATAAATCTGCTGATTGACAAATTCAGCTCCAATTTTACTCTCCTCCCTCTGACATCCCTCAGGAAATACCCTCAACCATAGCTCCCCCAAATCTCATTACAGAACAGCTTCAGAATGCATTCTCTATGGCCAAGAGCAGTGCATCAGGGAATCCCAGTAATATCCCAGGATGCCTCCTTAATATCATGAAAGATGACCTATCAAAACCACTAGAATCACTATTTAACCATAGTCTCCACATAGTTTTTTTTTTTTTGTGCCAAGGAAATGGATGTCTGCACCTGTGATCCCATGCCCAATGGCAAGCCATCTACAGAGACCATGGTAACTACAGACCCATAAGTTTGACTAGTCTCATATACAAGGTCATGGAAAGAATTATTATAGAAATAACAGAAAATGACATAGGAAACTTTCAGTCACTGGGTCCAGCACAGTTTGGTTTCATCAAGGGCTGGTTATGCCTACTCAATCTGGTGGAGTTTTTCAGGTAAGTCACTAAATCAATGGATGAGGTAAAACAGTGCATACTGTCTACCCTGACCTAACCAAAGCTTTTGACACAATACCCTGCTCAGGCATTGTTGACAAACTCATTAAATTAGGTGTAACCCCCCCCCCATGTCACCCACTGGATAACCACCTGGCTCACAGATAGGACCCAAGAAGTTAGGATAGGAGTGTCTACCTCCACAAAGAGGCTAGTCACTAGCAGAGTTCCTCAGGTCTTGGTGCTGGGGCTACTCCATTTTGGCATCTATTTATTTGAGGTCAAGACCAGCATCAAGGGCCTATGGTTTATCATGTTTACCCATGATTACAAACTGGGTGCAGTCATAGAATCCTCCAGCGTCACAAATACCCTCCAACAGACAAAACTGGAGCAAGACCCATGGTCTAAAACTCAGTGCCAAGAAATGCATACTAATATCCTTTGGGAAGCAGTTACCATGGAAACTACCACAATGACACTATATCCCTAACAGTAGACACAGTGTTCAGGGATCTGGGAACACATGTAGACAGCAACCTGGCCTTTGACCATCATGTGTCTATCGTGTCAAGGAAATTATGCTGTGTTGCACAACTTATAAGCAAGAGTATAGCATCTAGGTCCAAGGATGTCATTGTTCAACTATTCTTAGCCCTCATCAGGCCAATAATTAAGTACAATGCACCCCTTCAGTATATATACATGACTATATATATGCAATGACTAGTGTGTCCACAGAAGTTCATCACAAATATAACACAGGGCATAAACTACATGTCCTATGTAGACCTCCTCAAAACCCTGTTCCTGTATTTATTATCCTACAGGCTCATGAGATGTGATCTATGCCTGGTCTACAAAGCATCTTTGATCTCACTCTGATGAACCTGTTCCACATCCTCCCAATAAACAGCATCAGAATTACCTGATCTAGGGACAGACCCTTTCCTGCAATATAAATAGGACATGCTGGAGGGTCAGGTATGTGTCTTAGAGACTACCCCTTCTTTGGAATAGGATTCCCATCTATGTCATGCAGAGCTCTTGCCTAACCCAATTCAAGCATAACTTGACTAGTGTAAGAGGTGTCAGAAATTTACCCCTGCGCTGGCATCTTTATCTGTAATAGACAGAGGCTAAAGTATCAAGCTAACAGACACATTTGGGAAGCAAGGTTAAGCTTAAAAAGGCCCCAGTAGTTATTAGCCTAGTAATCATCTCTCTCTCACTAAACACACACACATACATCTATTCATATACAGTGCATATATATAAATATACACACACACACACACACACACACACACACACACACACACACACACACACACACACACACACACACACACCTATATTTGTGACTGTGCGCATTTACTCTCTAAGGCAATTCTTATAATTTAAGACACAATCAGATCAATAAATCCAAAAAGAAACACAGAGAAGTGGTTGATTCCAAGGTCAGGGCACCTACAAAACTTTACTGAATTTTAACAACAGATCTTTAATAATGATTATTAGTGACTACATCCAGCTGCTGTGAGTTTCTTCAAGAAAACTGAGGATTTCACAAAGTCTGCATCAGTTAAGGTACTTGTTTTGGTACAAAAGACTGTTGATGTGAGTAAATAAAAATAAAAAAAACCACCACTAAGAAATCATTGCTGAAAAAAGAGACGCCTTCTACCCTAGCAGGGTCCAGCTAATGGGCATCAGCCAGTCACTGCATGGAGCAGAGGGAAATGCACCATACAGAGTAGAGAGGGATATTGTAAAAAGATGGATACACCCAAAAAAAGCCTCAGAGAAAGGCAAAGATCCTAAAATCACAACAGGGACCTCTAGCTGATCAGAAAGATAATGCTCCAAAGGGCAAGCTTCAGTGGCATAAAATCAATAGAACCAGGATGAAAAGACACAAAAAGGACCAGTGCAAATGCATTTTCATTCTCTTGGTCATAAAATTGAACTTCTTCAGACACAATCCAGTGGTACAGAAGGCCTTCAATTAGGGGAAGCCTGTCTTTCTCTCTCAAAGGAAGACAACTGAGAAGCCTTCTGCAAGCTGCATTCAGGGCAAAAAGGGCAGCAAGTTGTTGTTGTTGTCTTTCGGCTTTTCCCGGTTAGGGGTCGCCACAGCGGAACTCCGGTCCGCTAATGATTGGCAGTAGATTTTCATGAACGCTGAGGGGCCAGCTCGACGTTCAACCTTCAACAAAGGCCCGCCCATTTACGCATGTCTTTTGAACACCCACCCAACCCCGGGGAGGACATGCAGACTCCACACAGAAGGCACTCCCCACACTCCAGCCGAGAATTGAATGGGAGAACCTCTTGCTGTGAGGCAACAATGCTACTGCTGTACCACCGCGGAATGCAAAAAGGGTAGCAAGTGATCTGGTTAAATGTGGAAAGAAGAGTATCGACTAGAGCAAGCCTGCAAAATTGCTGTCAAATCCAGTGTACTGGGAAAAAGAAGGCCTGTACAAAATTACGTTGTCAGAGGGAAGCAGGAGAAGAGTGCCAGGTAACCATCCAACCCAATCACAAGTTACTAAATGTGTGAGATGGATAAATAGACAGACAGACAGATAGATAGAAAAAGTGTGGGTGTGTATGTGGTGTCTATGTGTACTCCTTCTCAATGAATTCATGCTATATATATGTATGGTTTAAAACTGGGATTGCAGACCTTTTCACTTGATAGTTAAAACATTATTTTACAACAAATTTCTGTAATAGTTACCCCTTGTGAATCAGTAACAGACTGTGTATATTGTTTTAATATCGTCTCAACTATTTGTTTTATGCTTTCCTGTTTTAATAACTATGTTATGTTGTTCGAGCTTTTCTACCCGCGCATAAACTGCAAATACGATTTGCCTCATTGCACACAGTCATGTCAATCCTATCAACATCTATCCATCTAGACAAACATTTTTTAAAAAAATAAGTAACACTCTACATCCATAATTAAGAGTTTTTTTTGCCAGACTGTTAGTCTAGCAGTCTGGCAATTATCTAATTTCTTTACAATTCAGTACATTACAATTAAGCCTAATTAGCACTTACCCCAACAATGGCATAATTGCAGCCTGATGGTGCATTAACATTAATGCAGGATAAATCTATCTGCATTTGACAAGAATTATTAAATAAATATTTTAGGGAAATAATTTTAAAAAGCAATTCTGTTTTCCAACAGGGAAGAGTTTGTGTGTATGAACATACATGTGATCACTTAAAAAAAATAAAAAAAAAACTTGCTGATGAATGAATATATAACTGATGAGTGAGTATATACTCTGTGTATTCATATAATGCTCACTCTGCTTTTGCATTTTATTTCTGACTGACAGTTTTAAACTGACTGGTAAATGAGTTTCAATTGAATAATGTCCTTACAGAGCAAGGAAAGTAACTGTAAACCTATGGCTCAAGATGAAAAAAGTACTTTGGCTATCCTAGATATTGATTACTGAGGAATTACTATTGAAATCTGAGAAGATACATTTCATCTTACTGTTCTTGAGATGTCTGTTAGAGCTCTGCAAACTGACCGGCATTTTGTCCAGTGTGACTGAATCTGTCAATGCCCCATTGAGTAGGTTGGTTCTTAATTTTATAGGAGGCCAGTCTGCACTGTAACAAGTGAACTAGTGATATTACCTGCTTCAGATACCAGCTAAAGACTTAGCAGCCCACATAAGCACCTACTAAAATTTACAGAAATGGATACTAAAGCATATACTGTCAATTATATAATGCTCTTATCTCAGTGTGACTTTTGCTTCTTTAGTATGCCTGCAACATTGTAAAAGATAGTACTGTTCTGGTGGTCAATGCTAGATCCTGCTTGACACCCAGACTGTAAAGGCCAACTCAGTACAGCTGTTGTTTGGTCCATTTATACTTCAGTTACTGTCAAGGATGCTTTGTCATTTCTGCATGCCAGATAATGCGGACGTAATCCTTACTAGACTGAGATGCAGTCTTATTTACTTGTGATACGGTATCAATGAGATATGTCAATGTGTAGTATTATGTTGTGGTATCAGTGAGATATGTCACTGTGTAGTATTATGTTGTGGTATCAGTGAGATATGTCACTGTGTAGTATTATGTTGTGGTATCAGTGAGATATGTTACTGTGTAGTATTATGTTGTGGTATCAGTGAGATATGTCACTGTGTAGTATTATGTTGTGGTATCAGTGAGATATGTTACTGTGTAGTATTATGTTGTGGTATCAGTGAGATATGTCACTGTGTAGTATTATGTTATCTGATAGTGAAGCCCAAATGACCATATTATGAGTATAAAGCCACATACTCATGTTAAGAAGTGGTACAGTCCGTAAATCAATGAAAACAGAAAACTGAAGGGTTCCAAGGACAAAAGAGCCTTGTGGAAACCTACATGATATTAGATATAAATGGAATTGGCAATAATGCATGACAACACTGAAGTTTCTGTCTTGTGAATAACGTAGGAGCTAGTTAATCACTGTTATATTCAGACCATACTTTATTAGCCTATTTAACAGCCTTGTAAGGTTAATTGTGTCAAAAGACCTTGAAAAGGTCTAACACCCCTCAACCTACCCAGTTCCATTTTTTAGAATATGTTGATGGTAAGTAACACTACGGCAGATGTGCTAGAACTCTTCCTATAAAAAAAACTGCAAAGAGCTAGCAGTTCCTATTAGAGCATGTATCATTGTAGGTTCAAAAACAAACCTCCCTGGAGGTAAGTAAACTACACAACTAAAGAATGAAAAGTAAACTTGCAATAATACTAGATGTTTGAATAGATCATTGTGACAGTAGCCTAAGCTATATGATATGACAACTGGCAATCATCCAAAGAAGGTGTGCGTGTGTGTGTGTGTGTGTGTATGTGTGTGTGTGTGTGTGTGTGTGTGTGTGTGTGTGTGTGTGTGTGTGTGTGTGTGTGTGTGTGTGTGTGTGTGTGTGTGTGTGTGTGTGTGTGTGTCCCTAACCACTAGAAAGCCTGAAGACAGCTGTATAATCTCAGTGGATAGGAAAGAAGACAAATGAAAAATAATTCCACATGCTTGCATAAAATATAATAAAATAAGGGGGTGGAGGTATTCCTACTGCAACAGTAATCTAGTCAAACATCCTCTGTTATGGTATGTTCATCATTACATCACTTTGGCAGTACCTTAATCTATATGAGTAAAATACCACAGCTTACAAAACAGAAAGGGAGGAGGAGGAAGATGAAGAAGAATCACAGTCTTGGAGCCCCTGGAGATCAAGTCCAAGCAAAGACTGCTCTGAACCAGGAAAAATGTTGTTATTCTTGTAGAAAATATGCACAGATGACAAAATTGCTGCCTGTAATATCTAGTCCACTCATTTCCAAACAGCCACAGAAGTAGTCAAAGCCCTAGTAGAGTGAGCCTTAGCTCTGCCAGCAAGTGTCATATTATACTGAGAGTAACAAAAAGCAATAGCATAGGCAACCATTTAGAAATTTTCTGTTTTGACACTGTTTCTTTTTACCTTCATAGGAAATTAACAATTGATTAGAATTCATGAAGGTTTTTGTTCTGTGAATGTAGTATATGAGCTGCCTGTGGACATCCAGAGTGAGTAAAATCCTTACTCCTGTTTTTTTTTTTGGTTCTGGATAGAAAACAGGGAGATGTATATCCTGGCTCAAGGTAAACTCTGGAACTACTTTAGGCATAAATTGTTCATTCACAAAATTACAAAAATCCTTGTGAAAGATTAGATAAGGATTAATCACCGAAAGAGCAAGGCACTCAAGTTATTCTTGCAGAAGTCAGAACAAACAGTAACATTGTTTGCCAAGTGAAGAACCTCAAATCAGCCTTATGAGCAGGTCCAAAAGGAACAAGTGTAAATTTCTCCAATGCAAAATTAACATCTCAAGAAGAAGCCACCTGTCTTCTAGGTGGGTGGATAAATATTACCCCTTTCGAGAACTGTTTCACTTAAGACATGGCAGAAAGGGAGGATCCATTGGCAGATAAGCAGAGATGGCTGTGAGGTGAATCTTGATAGAAGAGTAAGAAAGACCAGAGGATAACAACTCACACAAATACTGTAGAAATATTGTAGAACCAGAGACATATGAGTCGAAAAGGTGTCCAGGTTCTTACTTAGGCACGGACTCGAAAAACTGTTCCACTTAGCCAAATATAATTTTCTAGTATCAGGTTTCCTGTAAAACTTCCTGCACATCCCCAGAAATCATGTGCCTAAATGGTAGTAAAATGTTATCATCCAAACAGTGAGTTGAAGAAACTGAAGGCTGGGGTGTATCATATAACCATTGTCTTGTATGAATAAGTCCATCCTGTGAGGAAGCTTGTGGTAATTGCCCTGGGCTATTTTCAAGAGAAAGGGTCACCACAAATTATTCTGGAGAGCCCTCCCGAATCTTTAAAGAATACTAGTGATCAAAGGAAAATGTGGAAAGGCATATAGAAACATTCATATCGATGGGAATGAAGAGGCATCTGTCTTCCAGACCATTTTGCAAGGACTCCTGGTACAGGACTTCTTGAAATGTCAGTTATGAATGGCTCAAACAGATCTCTTTGAGGAATTCACACAGCTGGATGGAAGACCTCTGAGTTCAGCTTCCAGTCCTGAGGGTCTGTTCTGGTTCTGCTCAGCTTGTCTGCAACAATATTCTGACAGAATTTAAGTAGCCTGTAGGGATAGATTGTGCTGAGTTGCGACTACTAGCAGAAGGCCTAAAACCTACAGATAATTTAGAGATTTGAGAGAACTTATTAGACCCATCATTTTTTTCTTTTTACATTTACATGTTTCAGTCATTTTTATTCTACATACCCTAAACTTTCACTCCCTTGGAAACAGCTCCTCAAGCAAATTCTGAGGCATCTGTGGTTACCAGCTAAGCAAGGACTGGAAGGGAGAAGGGAAGAAATAGACTGAGAAATAAATAGTCCATCCATCACAGTAACTCCCTTTTTACAAATCCCAGTACTAGAATCTGAAATGATAGGGGGTGCTGGTGTTGGGTCCGAACTGATTTGAGGAACCATTGAATTTTCTTCATGTGAATTCTGGACAAATTAATCATGACAATTGTAGATGCCATAAAAGTGAGACTCCTGAGGTATTTCCTGTTAGATATCAGAGACAGACTGGGGAATATCAAATATTGTTCCTTGTAAAATTCTTTTTTTTTTCCTGAGGAATAAAATCCACCATGAGGGATGTATTCAGGAGACATCCCAGAAACACTAGCCTGCAAGTAGGAATGAGAGAAGCTTTTTCTACAGTCACCTAAAATCCCAGACTGAGAAGAAGGTTCTTTACCCAATCCAGAGATTTTTGACAACTTGTAAATTAATCTGACAAAAAAAGGCATTTGTCTAAATATAGAAAAATGTGCATATCTTGCAACCTGCAATAGGCTATTACAGGAGCCAGGCATTTTTGTAAACACTCTTGAAGCTGTAGATATGCCAAAGAGTAAAGCTGAAAACTGAAAATATGAACCAGATACAGAAAAACATAAAAAGCTTCTGAAATACTTACCTGTATTTTGTATTCTTTCTGATATCATGTAACTGTGTTTCATGTACATGTCAAAACTGGTGTTAAATGTGGTGCTTTTCTTCTTGGGCCACTGCTGAAAAAAAGGGTTTCATTGCCAGTCAGACTTTCCTGGTAAACAGATAAATCAATCAACTTATGAGTACTGGAATGTGATGGTAAACATCTTTTAAATCCAGAATTAAGAGAAAACTGAAAGTTGGAATGAGAGGCAATGGAAACTGCATGGAAGGCATTTTGAATTTTCAGATTTTGATGTGAAGGTTTTCAGAAGAAGGGCCTAGAACAGATCTGTTCTGCCTTTCTTTGGTACCAGAAAGATTCTTGAACAGAACACTATTCCTATTTGATATAGGGAAAAGGGTGTATGACTCCCTGAAATAGCATCTCATTAGGGGTAGAAGGAAATAGGGAGGTGTGATTAGGTGGATACAGAGGAATCCTTTGAAAATGAGGAAGTGAGTCCCATTGCCAGCTGTACCCTTTTCGAATGACTCTCAGAACCCAAACATCTGAGGCTATCTGTTGCCATAGAGAGAAGTGAAGACCTAGACTTTGGGACAGTTTCATTGGAATGTCAGTGTGGGGAGGGCAAAATCGATTAAGGGGCATATAGCCAGGCTGTTTTTTTTTTAATTGTCCTTTGTTCTGGAAGGATTCTACCCCCCCCCCCCTTCAACTTTTTTTTGAACCTCTCTGCCATTGCTTTCTGAAACTTTGTTTACTCGTGCCTTCCTATAAAAGAAACTTGAATTGTTTGGAAAGTACCTGATTATGAGTAAACCCTTGAATTATCTTTTGCTTTCCTCAAACCTTTTAAGGACTCCTGCAGAGGAAGGTCCAAATAGTATTTCTTTACCCAGGGCTCATTCAGGATCTCATATCTGACAACCTCTGGTAAATTCTGGGAATGCAGCCACACAAATCTTTTCATCGAGGACCCAAAAGCAGCAGCTCTGAATATAGTATATTAAGAACATTTCCAAAACTGTTCCATTACCCGAGACACAGATGATATTAAAGAATACAGAGATGTGTTAGTCTTTGAAGAAGGAAAGTCAGCAATTAACTTTCTTATTTTATCAAAAGAAGCCAGCAAAAACTTGGACATATGAGCCTAGCAATTAATTATTCTGAAGGCTAAAATGGAAAAAGTTTAAACTTTCTTGCCAAACATATAAAATGCTTACCTCTCTTTGTCCGAAGAAAGAGGGTTAGCTAACACAAGATATTTGGCAGAAGATGGTTTTGGCAAAGAATTCACTGAAGGGTCTGATATGGTATTTTAAACAAAAATCTGTGTGCCCGGGGGACCTTATATAATTTATCAGACTTCTTTGGGACGGAAGACTGACTTCAGGTAAACAACTGGCTACCAAGAAAGCATCCTCTAAAGCTGCAAGACAGAATGAATAGCTGCAGACTGATGAACATCCACTTGTAGTAAGTTATTATATCTTTGCTGGAATTCTGGAATTGCATTTTGCTCTCAAACTCCTTCATTCTGACAACAGTATCATAAAAATATAACTCTTCAGGAGAGGAATCTAAAAAAAAACTTTTCCTCAGTATCTGAATACCTTCTTGTATTGCAGGAGCTTGAGAAACATAATCTAAATCTAATGCCTCTCCCTCAGATTGAGAATCAGAATGTGAGAGATAGGAAAATACATATTTTTTTTAATTTTGAGAATGCTCAGAATTCGAAGGCTTGAAATTAGCCCTTGTATGGGTTTTGCTAAGGGTTTGAAATATGCCCTTAGCAAAACCCAGCCAATATTTCCCAGTAAAAGACTAAATGAAAGCCAGTTCCCTTCCCAGGGAATCAAGCTCCTTGGGGCAGCTCATGAAAGTGCATTGTCCACTCTCTCCATCAACACCAAGTGTGGTTCTCCCTTACCCACAAAGGACAGCTGAACAGTTGCAGCAGACATGCCTGTTTCCCAGTCCTTAGCATCTTCTCAAGGAACAACACCAGAGGGATCAAAAGAAACTGATCAGCAGCCCAAGGTACCTGAAATGGCCACAGCAGAGTTACTCATCTGTGACTGAAGCAAAGAGGAAGTGGTCTTGAAGAGTGAAGACTTCCATATAACTTTCTTATTTTTTTGCAGATCGAAGAGGGAAGATCCAAACAGCGTGAAGTCTATGTCATGTCTCTGCTGAAAAAAAAGGGAGTCTGACAAATGAGTAGCAAAGCCTTGGAAAGTTGGTGGTACAACCTGGCTGAAAAAAAAGTAAGTTTTCAGGTAGATTTTGAAAAGACAACCCACAGAAAGTACAGTTGTGTACCTACCATAAATGTAGATGTTCGAGTGTATTCACTGTTGCAGTCATTACACTTGGGTTATCCTACTGGCAGGCTACCCGCAGGCGGCCTGAATTCCAAAGTCTTGGTCTGGCGTTGGTTGCTGTCACCTCTTCCCTGACGTCAGTGCGCCAGGGGTATAAAAGATGCAGCCGACGCCATTTTCTTCAGTTTTTCTTGCCCCAGATGTCAAGTGCCCCCAAAAGGTAGGCTATAAAACATTGCTAATAAAAGCATGCACTAAAATAAACAATACCTTCATCTACAAGCAAATACACCACATAGGTTGTATAGGATAGAGAAGTACAGATAAGTCCCAGCAAAGAAAGGGGGATGGTGGGTGGGTAACCTGGACTGCAACAGTGAATACACTCGAACATCTACATTTATGGTAGGTACACAACTGTACTATGTTCATCGTGTTTCACTGTTGCAGTCATTACACTTGGGTTGAATCCCAAAGTTGAGGTTGGGCGGCTGGGTCTAAATAGAATTAGGAGTAGCTATAAGGCCCTGCAAGACTGCAGTGGCAAAGCCTGCTCTGGATTTAGAGTAAAGAGGCAAGTGGTAGTGCTTAGTAAAAGTATGCACTGAAGTCCAAGTTGCAGCCTCCAAAATATCCTTGGTTGGTACTCCTCTGAGAAAGGCTGCTGAGGTGGCTGCTGCCCTGGTAGAATGCGGTCTAATGCCCTTAGGAACTGATTTACCATGTTGTGAATAGCAAAAACGAATGCAGTGTCCTATCCATTTTGAAATAGTCTGCTTTGAGATAGCCTTTCCTTGTGATCCTGCAGCATATGCCACTAAAAGTTGCTCAGTCTTTCTGAAAGCTTTAGTTTTGTCCAAGTAGAAGCGTAGCTGTCTGTGTATGTCCAAAGAATGCAGAAGTCTCTCCCCTTTATTCTGCGGGTTTGGGTAAAAAGTAGGCAAATGAATGGTTTGGTTAAGAGCCACACTGGACACTACCTTAGGCATAAATGTTGGGTTTGTCCTTAGAGAAACCCTGTCCGGATGGAAGATAATAAAAGGTTCCACAGCCATTAATGCCTGTAACTCTGTGACTCTTCTTGCTGAAGTTATTGCTAGGAGCAGAGCTGTTTTCCATGATAAGAATTTTTTGTCAGCTGTATTGGCTGGCTCAAAAGGAGGCATTGTGAGTTTTTCCAAGACAAAATTGAGGTCCCATGCAGGTATTGGTGCTCTCCTTGGAGGTCTTATGTTTCTGCCCCCCTGAGGAACTGCCTAAGCAATGTATATGAAAAAATAGGTGGGTCTGTATTGTAATGAGCTGAAATGGCAGAGGCATGGATCTTAATTGATGAGAAGGATAGGCCTTTATCCAGCATCTCAAGTTAGATATTGTAAAATCTGAGGAATATTTGGAACAAGCATGTCAATTCCTTGTGCCTAGTTCCAAGCACAGAATGTCTTCCATTTTTCTGCATACGATTTTCTTGTGCTGGGCTTCCTGGCCTCCAAAATTACATCCATAACCGCTTTAGAGAGAGGTGTATTCTGAATGGTTACAGTATCCGCCATGCAGCTAAATTTAGAGTTCTGAGATGGCTGTGCAGGATCTGATGTTTTGTTGGGTCAGTAAATGAGGAATTTGAGGCAATGTCCAGGCTGGGCCTTGGGACAAACTCCTTAGGATTGGGTACCATTGTTGGTGTGGCCAATCCGGGGCAATCAGTATCATTTGTGGCTTCTCTTGTCTGACCTTTAGGAGTACCTTGGGGAGGAGAGGCAGTGGAGGAAAGGCATATTTTATTTTTTATTTATTTTACATTTGTTGATCGGGCTAGTCTAGCTGGACATGTATCCGTTTTCAGTAGAGGCCCGGGGAGAAAAGCTCCAGTACAGGCAATAAACAATGATTTGGCAAATAAAGCATTAATATGAGTAAACAATACAAGGTAAAAAAGAAAAATCAATTTCAACATAAAAGAAATACTAAAAATAGGAGATAAACTTATAATATATACTACTGTATTAGACTTATAAAACAGAAACTATAACACTACTACTAATATATACTACTGTATTAGACTTATAAAACAAAAACAATAACACAAGATGAAGTTAAAAAAGGTTGCCGGTAAAGTCTACTTCTCAGATATAAATCTCAAACTATTGAAAGTGTTTGTGAGGAGCTCAGTAAGGGGAAAGGGGAGGAAAATTAGGTAAATGAGGACATGGTTTCAGTAGGGATTAGCACAAGGACACAACCACTGTGCTTTAAGATGTTCTCTGATGTGTTTTTGAAAAGAGAGGTAGAGTTTTGATTAGTTATTTCTTGAGGGAGTTGATTCCAGTTTTTACCTATGGAATTTGAAAATAATGAATCCCCAGCTTTATTATATGATTTAGTTAGAGATACTAGGAGTTTGTTAGCAGAACGGAGTGTGGCTAGGTTTTTATATGGTATGATCAGTTTTGTAAGGCTAGGGGTGGCATCAGGGTAGTAGAGGGTCTTTTGAATGATGAGTAGTTGTTGATAGAGTAAGTGGTTAGTTAGCTCTAACCAATCTAGCTGTTTGAGGTTAAGACAATGGTGTGTTCTTAGGGGAGTAGCAGTAATGAATCTGGCTATACTATTGTAGCAGATAGAGAGTTTGGTAATGTTATTTTTGGATAAGTTAGTATAGATAGGTGAGGCATAGAAGAGGGTGGAGATCAGGTGTGTCTGAGCAATGGTTTTTCTAGCTACTGGGGTAAGAAAGGGCTTAATTCTGTAGAGAGTCCCAATTTTTTTGTTGACAGCTTTAATAGTGATGTTGATGTGTTCATCACAATTGAGACTGTTATCAATAGTTACACCTAGTAATCGAGTGGTCTTATCAGGGTTAATACTGGTTGCATTATTCGAGGAGATAGTAAAGAGAGGTGTGGGAGATTTATGAGTGGGAGTAAAGAGAAGAAGCTTAGTTTTTTTGGGGTTAAGGAGGAGGCAGTGTTGCATAAACCAATTTTCGACAGTTAAGAAAACTGGGTGAGGGACTGGAGGGAGGGAATATTTTTAGCAGTGCAGATTAATGTTGAGTCATCAGCATATTGAATGCAGGTGGCTTGTGGTATATTGAGATGTAGGTCATTGATAAATAATGAAAAAAGAAGGGGGCCAAGGATTGATCCTTGTGGAACACAAATATTTACTGGGAGTAAGGAAGATAGGTTGTTATGCCATAGGACTGCTTGTTGCCTGTTTTGGAGATAGCTCTTAAACCACTGTAGCGAGTGTGGGCTGAGAGAATAAAGGTTTAGTTTGTCAAGAAGTATATTGTGGTTAACCATATCAAAGGCTTTTGAAAGATCTATGAATAGTGCTGAGGAGAAATGATTTTTGTTTCTATTATTATTTATGGAGTCAGAGAAGGAAAGGAGGGTAGTTGTAGTGCTGTGGAATGGTCTGAATCCATGTTGACAGTCGGCTAGAAGTTTGTTTTGAAGAAGGTAGTTAAGAATTTGTTTATGAACACATCTTTCAATAATCTTGGCTAATGGGGAAAGTAAGGCAATAGGGCGAAAATTTGAGAGTTCAGTTGATGAGCCTCCTTTGTGTAGGGGAATTATATGAGATATTTTCCATAAGGTGGGGATTGTACCCTCAGTGATAGTCCTATTAATCAGTATGGATACTGGATAATTGATAGCTTTTGCAGCTATTTGTAGGTATTCGGATGGGAGTTGGTCAGCAGATGGGGTGCAAGGTTTGAGTTTTTTAAGAAGCTTATAAATAAGAGATGTAGCAACGGGATAAATCTGAAAGGTCTTGGATGAGGGTAGAGAGGTATTTGGTAAGGAAGCAGTAGATGTGGGTAATGAGTTAGCTAGCGATTGAATGGCTTCTGTAAAATACTTATTAAAGGCTTCAGGGATCTGTGTAGCATTGTTGAGATGAAAGCCTGAAGGGGTAGGAGTAGGTGAATGTCCAGGTTTAAGAAGTTTATTAACACTTGACCAGAATTTTTGAGGGGTTTTTGACTGCTTTGTTGAAGGTGAAGATAATATTCCTTTTTGTCTCTAACAGTATCTTTCTTGGTGGCATTTCTTAATTGTTTGAAGAGGAGGTGGTCAGATGCACATTTACTACCTCTCCATTTGGCCCAGATTTTATTTCTGAGGATCTTTTTTCTTTTGTTTGCTTAGATAGCCATGGAGCAGATTTGGATCTTATTCTAGTAGAGTGAAAGGGGCATGATGATCAAGGATTTGAAGAAAGGTTGTATTAAAGTAGGTCACTGCTTTATTAAGTTCAAGATGAGTTAGTGGTGACCAGTCGCATGCTTGCAATTCAGTAAGGAAGTTATCTGGGTTGAAGAACTTTTTGAGCGGGATGTTCTTTGTTTATGAGTGTGTGGAATATTCACTTTTTGTCTTATCACATATGTAAGCATATGATCACTGATATTATCTGGAAGGGTTCCTGGGGTATAACTGCAAGGATGGTTATTAATAAGGATCCAGTCAAGAGTTGTTTCTTTTCTATTTTGTTTATGGATTCTAGTAGGAGTTGTTATTAATTGAGAGAACCCATAGAGATTAATATGGTTAGTTGGGTGCTGGTTTGAACAGGTTATCCAGTCAATGTTAAAGTCACCAAGTATTATGGTTTCTTGGGGTTGTTGGTTGGAAAGTGAACTAAGTAAGTTTTCTAGAGTCTGAGTATTATTACCAGGGGGAATATACATACAAATTAAGTAGATTGATTTGTTGTTGTTAATCTGGAGTTTGGTTGATAATGATTCAGCTTTAGGGTCTATTAATGAAAGTTCATTATGGAGGGTAAGTTGGAGATTAGATTTATAGATGATGGCTACCCCACCACCTTTCTTGGTTTTGCGGTCGTTTCTGAGTATGTTGTAGCCAGGAGGGGTTATTTCCTGGTCCTGAGTAGAGGGTTTTAACCATGTTTCTGTAAGACATAAAATGTCAAATGAATGCAAGTCCAATAGTGCATGGAGGTGATGAACTTTGTTATTAATGCTTCTGATATTAAGGTGAGCTATTAGAAGGGAGTTAGTTGTTTTAGTACCTGGTGAAGGTAAAGGTGGAGGATGTCTATTTGTGTTTAGTTTAGCCTTGGTAGAGGGACCAGGGTTTGGGTGAATATCTCCATGTAGGAGGAGGTAATGATTGGAATAGGATAGGAATTTAAGGATTTTAAGCAAGTTATTACAATTCTTTTTGTTAACATAGAATGTCATATGAGTTGTTCTGTGGTATTTTGGTAGAAGATATTAGCAGAGCAGGTTATGTTACTGTGATTAAGGGTAGTGAGAAAAGAGGATGGTAGTGTTTGCTGGAGATGATGATTTTGTTCCTTTAATGAGTTGTTTTCAAAGAAGGTGATATAGAAAGAGAGGCTAAAACAGTGGTAGACTGTAAGGTTGTTCCAGCTGAATGACAGGGCATCCACTTTCCATGCTTGTTTATGATAAGTCCTTGTGCAGAATCTCTGAAGTTGGCAGTTGTGAGGGAAGGCAAAAAGATCTATATCTGGGCATCCCCATTTCCTTGTTATCATGCTGAAGATTTGTGGATCTAGTTTCCACTCGTGAGGGTCCATGAGGTTTCTGCTTAGTTCGTCTGCCAGAGCATTTGTTTTTCCTGGCAGGAATTGTGCTTGCAGGTGTACTTGGTAAGTCAATGCTGTGTTCCACAAAATCATGGCTTGTCTGCAGAGGGGGTAGGAATGTGTGCCCCCCTGCTTGTTTATCTACCACATGACTGTGGTGCTGTCCGTCTTTATCAGCAGCTGTCCTGGATGAAGTAGGTCCTTAAAGGCTGTCAGGGCATTTTGTACAGCTAGCATCTCTTTTTGATTGATGTGTAGATGCCTTTGGCTTGGGGGCCATGTGCCATGAATACATTTTCCTGCCATGTGGGCCCCCCAGGCATAATCTGATGCATCTGTTGTTAGTGTTTGCCTGGCTGTGGGTAAAGTGAATGGCTGTCTCTTGTTGTGGTGACACGCCTGTGCCCACCATCAAAACTCCTGTTGTAGGCAGGGAATGAGGGAAATTAATGATTCCAGGCTGTGACAATGTTGAGTCCAAACACTTTTAGGTACCATTGTAGTTTCCTCATATGCAGTCTTGCATATGGAATTAGCAGAATGCAGGAGGCCATGTAGCCCAGAGCTTGCAGAATTTTTCTTGCAGATAACTGGGTCTTTCTTGCCATGTTTTCGAAGTAAGAAGTCAGATGCCTTTGTTTGTCTGGCATGAGATAAGCCATCTGGGCAGTTGCATTTAAGCTTGCACCCAGGAATATTATCTCTTGAGAGGGTACTAGTTTTGATTTCTTTTCGTTTACTGTGTACCCTAAGCAAATTAGTAATCTTTTTACAAACGCCAGATGCTTTAGTAGAATGTCTTTGGCCTCTGCTTGAATAAGGCAGTCGTCCAAGTAGGGATATATTTGAATTCCTCTGTCTGCAAAATGCAATTACTGGTGCCAGGCATTTTGTGAAGACCCTGGGTGCAGTAGATAAGCCAAAGGGCAGTGCAGAGAATTGGTAGTGCTTTGAGCCAGCTATGAATCTGAGGTATCTTCTGCAAGATTGTCTGATTGGGACATGCAGGTATGCCTCTTTGAGGTCTAAAGTTACAAGCCAAGCCTTTTTGCCCAGCATGGGCAGAAGCTGCTGCAGAGTCAACATTTTGAATTTCAGAACGTCCAAAAAAGTATTTAGAATAGACAGGTCCAGAATTGGTCTCCATGCTTTGTCCTTTCTTGGTACTAAGAAAAGTCTTGAGTAAAATCCTTGTCCCTGCTCTTGTTGTGGCACTGGCTGAATAGCCCTCATGTCCATGAGGGATGAAACTTGGTTTTGTGCCTCTGCCCATTGATTGTGTGGCAGGTCTGGCATACCTTTTGCCTTTGGAAGGGTGTGAAAGTGGAACCTGTAGCCCTGAGAGACTATATTTAAGACCCATTTGTCCTGGGTAATCATGTGCCAATTTTGTGAAAAAAGTGCTAGCTTTCCCCCTAAGGGTGCTGCCAAAAGAGAAATGCTTGGCATTGGCAGATGGAAGCCATTGGGACTGTTTCCTATATGGCTGTGATTTGTCTTCTCTGCTTTTGGAGGTAGAAGCACCCCACTGTTTGGGCCTGTATGAGCCCTGGGGCTATTGATTGCCTCTAGGACATCTGTATCTGCCTCTGTGTGGCCTGTCTGACATGGGAAAGGGCCAATTCTTAGAAGACCAGTTCCTGCTAAATCTGGGTGGCTGCACCTGTAAGAAATCCTTCACTGTCTGCATAGATTTAGCTTTATCCTCCATTTTCTTCAACACCTCTTCTGCCTTAACACCAAACAAAGTATCATGCTGTAATGGAGCATCCAATAATTTTGCTTTAACATGATCAGGCAGAGTCTGTTCCTTTAACCAAGCATGCCTTCTAATGACCGAGCCTGTTACAGCGGCCCTGCAAGAGACCTCCAGCAAATCATAACCACATTGTAAAGTATGTTTTCCCACTTGTTCAGCTGCATGCAATAAATCCTGCAATTCCTTGTTCTCAGTACATTCAGAATTTGTCAACATTTTCTGTTTTAACAGAGACAATAAATATTGCTGATATTTAAGCATATGAAACTGACAATTTAAAGCCCTTACAGCCAAGGTAGCAGAAGTGTAAACTTTTTTCCCCTATCTGTCCAGTGCCCTAGAATCTCTATCTGAGGGGACAGAGTTTTTTGCAGTGGCAGCCTTGAACCCTTTGGGACCCTGTGAAATAGTTTCTGGGTCAGCAGCAGGGTTTTTATATAGAAATTTATGAGAATCTGGAACCCTGTAGTATCTGTCTGGCTTAACAGGTGCAGGAGGTAAAGAGTCGGGAGACAGGCCGGACTCTGGAAAAACATCATCTACAATGTCTAGAACAGGAGGAATAGCAAGGGGTCTGTGCTGAGGTAGTAAAAGAAAGTCTCTGAGCCTTTTCTTAGAATCTGAATAATCTTGGCACTCCCAGTGGAAATGCTCCCTCATGGTATGCAAGGATTCCCCAAAGGAGTAATCCTCAGGAGGAGAAGCTGAAGGAATAGATTCTTCAGCATCAGAATCCTCATAGGGAGGAATAGAGTATCCCTGTTCTGAAGAGGAGTCAGAGAAAATGGAAACCTGATCAGAGGAATCATATTCAGTGTCTTGCCTAGGCCTCTTATCAGGAGGGGGATGGGAGCCCCTGATCAAAGTAATGAGGTCTTCGGCCATTTTGAGCATCTAATTCTTAGGCATGGAAGTCTGTCCTGGAGAATGCTGTACTTGTTTCCTTGTCTTTAAAACTGTTTTAGTCTTTGTCTTTGATGCTGAAGTTGGCTTGATATAAAGCTGTGTAGGTCTGAAAACACCCTCAGAAGCCGATATCTGCTCAGTGGCTCCGGACCCATCTGAGGGATTAGTTTCCAAAGGCCCAATACATTGAGTATCCAGAGGCCTTGCTGTCTCCACGTGGGATTCGGAGGCGGCCTGTGGCTCTGAGGTAGCGGTTGTCAGGGGCTGCGAAAGCGCCTCACTGAGAACCGGCGAACTGGCGACTGGCCTAGAAGAGGCTTCATCATCGGTTTTGGACCTCGGATGCCTGTCCTTTTCTTTTTCCTTGCGCTTTTTATGAACTCCGGTCGTCGGCTGTTCCGATGGCATTACGTAGTTAAACCTATGGCCAAAGTAATGAAAAGCAAAATCGTACTGACACTTAATAGTGCGTTGGTTAAATCTAGCACAAAACCGACAACTAGCAACGTCGTGGTCAGGGCCTAGGCAAGGAATACAGTAAGAGTGAAAATCCTTATGAGGTATTTGCTTCTCACAAGAAATACAGTTGTTAACTTTTTCTGACATCGGTCTGGAGCAAGAAAAAAGTTTCCCCAACGGGGTACTTAGCTTTATAGAATACTTCGGATCTGAAATTCAATTTCGAAAATCTCAGGAGTCGGACGACCGGCACTTGCGAACTGCTTTCGCTTTTGGCACTGCGCGGCAAGAAAGACTGAAGAAAATGGTGTCGGCTGCATCTTTTATACCCCTGGCGCACTGACGTCAGGGAAGAGGCGACAGCAACTGACGCCGGACCAAGACTTTGGAATTCAGGCCGACTACGGGTAGCCTGCCAGCAGGATAACCCAAGTGTAATGACTGCAACAGTGAAACACAATGAACATCCTCTAGTACTAACCACGATAATTTATGACAGAAAAGTAAAAAAATTGTTTTGCAAAATGTAAACTTTTGCAAGGTATTTCCCCATAATGAGCCCTGACTAAAAATATATATTTTAAAATAATTATTTTTAGGCACAAGCACTAAAAACACCAGTCTTAGTTCTTAGCAATAATTTCTAACAGAAAAATAAAACTTTTCATCACAAATATTGGTGAAGTGTAAGGTATTCACTTATGGGGTTTTTATCTGCCCAGCCTTGGAGAAGTGCTAGCTGACCATCAATCACTTGAGGTCTACAGGGAAGAGTGCACTTCCAACGTCAGGAAAGTTCTGATGGTTTGGCACTCTAACCACTGACGTTATACCACTTTCCTCAAGGAATTCAGCAGTTAGGGTGCATGGAACATGTCCTTAAGCTTTGGATGTTGGATGGCTGTCAAATTCTAGCCAGGATATAACCCACATAGCTTAGGTAACTGCAGACATCTAATGATGAACATCTCTTTAAATTACTTAGTAGACCCCAAAAGCTCTCTTCTCAAGGATAATATCAAAATATTACAAAAAAGAACTGAAGAGGTGTTCTTTAGTTCCACCAAAGAAGCCCATGAACACATGCTGGTCTATTAATGTATAGATAATTATAAATACTTCTTTAGCTACGTTAGAAAACTAAGAAATAAAACTCTGCATTGCTCTTAACTAATTCTTATTAGACCTCATATTCTGACGTAACAGACCTTGCCAATATCCTTGCAAACTTTGTGAAAAGTTCACCATTGAGACATTTCTCCAAAGCCCGGAAATACTTGAAACCCTTACCCCCCACATTATCTCTAAAGCTCGTTTACTGAAAGCGCTAACCAAGACGAAAAATATTTCCTCCATAGGACATGACAATATACTTAGTTGTTTAATTAATAGTGTTAAACATGCCATTGCAGACACACTCCTTAAACTGCTTAACCTTAGCTTAGCTGCTGGCTTTGTCCCTGATGAGTGGTGCACTGCAGACATGATGCCCCTTTATAAGGGTGTCCTTACAACCGACCCAGGTGATTACAGATCTATCAGCCTTATAAGCCTCATCTGCAAAGCCGTGAAGTGTATTAGAACTGACTTCATAAACTATGATAAAGAATATTCTAAGACTTAGCCCACAAAAGTATGGTTTTGTGAAGAACGGATGTTGTCTATGGAGTATAGCAGATTTCTTTGAAAGGGTTACAGAGGCTACAGACAGCGGTCATGCAGTACACATGGAATAATTTGGCCTGGAGGCTGTAGACAGTGGCCATGCAGTACAAGTGGAATATCTTGGTCTGGAGGCTACAGACAGTGGTCATGCAGTACACATGGAATATATTGGTCTGACTAAGGCCTTCAACCCCATTCTCATTGCCATCAAAAAGAAACTAAATGCTTCAAAATCAATCCATACACCGTAAGAGAGAGAGATAACAAACTGGCTGGAAGATGGAATGCACACAGTGTGAGTTGCAGGTGCTTTATCAAAAAGTATGAAAGTGACCAGCAGGACCACTCAGGGCTCACTCCTGGGACCTCTCTATCTCCAAGAAGAGTGCGAAAACTTCTGGCTAACACAGTTTGCAAATACCTGTAAACTGGGGGTTGTTATTAAGTCACCTTCTCATATCCATACTCCCCATAATGAATTCTACCTAATAAACTCTTGGTGTGCTAAAATGGGATCAAACTAATGCTAAAGAAGTTAGTATCACCTCATTTTTAAAGACAGTCTTTCCCCTCATTACAATGTACAGACAACACAATAAGACAAAATGTAGTTGGACCTTGGAATTTGGACTGATAACTCCACTGTTTTTAAAATCCATCATGAGACAGTGTTTGCCAGGAAATCTTTTTTAACACAGCCAACAGCCAAAAGAATATCAACAAGGTTTAAAGAGGTAATCACATCATTATATTCAGCAACAATCACAATGCTCCACTTCCAGATATATTTCATTAAATATATCAAACAATTACAAAGCTTCCAAAGGTTCCTAACCAAAATGATAAAGGCCTAACGTCCCAGAGCTACCAAGAGAGGTGGAAGCTTTAGCCCTTTATTCACTATCTTATAAACTTTTGAGAGGAAACTCTATCTCACGTTTTGTGCCATTAGTGAGCCCATTGTCCTGGACTTCCTGTATCTCCAAAAGGCCAATATTTCCAGCAATACCAGAACTAATGACCTAAATCTTCACCAACAGATAAATAAAATATGAAAGGTTTAAAACCTAGCATCTTCCACGCCACTTTAATAGACTACATTTGTATATTAAACAGTGTGACTCACTATCTTCCTTTAAATATAAACTAGATGACTGAATAGGTAGCCACAAATTTACAGTGTAATCAACTGTTATGACTCTTCTGAAGAAAAGAGGTGTGGCATAAAGGAGGTAACTGGCAAGGCCTTTGGAGGAAGTCAGAGCCCTTATATGTGTACCATGACAGTCTGTGTATGAACTGGCATTTTAAACTGCAGCTATGTTATGTGTTTAAAAAAGTTAAGTGTATACAAATACACGGCTCTATAGAGTGACTTTTATTTCCAGGAACTCATTTTGAACAAAAGGAAAGGCTGAAAGTACAGTTGTGCAAGTAAACTTGACATACCAGTGATGTTTAAGTAGTCTCTGCTGCTGTAGTCTTAGCCAAATGGGTTATATCTTGCCAAGGATGTAACAAACAGACAGCTTCCAAAGTTCAGGGTACCTTCCATATGCTCAAGCTGTCAGGCAGCTTGAGCTGAGCTGACTAAAAGATAAGTTTGGGTGCAAAGCCCTTCAGAGCTTTCCTGCCAACAGAGAGCAGAGTGAAACCTGAACAGACAAAGCTAGCAAGAACAAAAAAAATGTCCACACCCTGGCATAAAAAGCACACAAAAAACAAATGGGAAGGAGAGAACTGGCACTGCAGCAGTGATCATTTGAACATACGTATACTGTTATGGTAAGTTTACTTACACAACTGTACTATGTTCATCATATTCATCACATTCATCACTGTTGCTGCAGCCTTAGCTATATATGGTTAGATTACCCTACCAGCTACACTTGAGAGGTGGAAGAAGATGAGTCCAGGAGCCCCCGGAGAATGGTCTAGCAAAGACTGATCTGGACCTAGTGAAGGAATCACACTTGTAGTGCTTTGTAAAAGTATGCATAGAGTACCAGAAAGCAGATTCTACAATACTTCTAGAATTCAATCCTTTCCAAAAAGCCATAGATGAAGTCAATGCCCTGTCAGAGTGGGCCTTGACCCTGCCTGGAATAGTTTTGTTATGGTGAGTACAGCAAAAGGTTACAGCCTTAGACAATCATTTGGAAATAGTCTGCTTTGACACAGTTGTCTCTTCTTACCTTCACAAGAGATGACCAATTGATCCAAAGATCTGAAAGATTTAGTTTTGTCAAGATAGTACCCGAGTTGTCTTTTGACTTCTAAAGTATGGAGTATCCTTTCTCCCTCATTTTTTAGTTCAGGAAAGAAAACAGGGAGATGGATAGTTTGGCTTAAAGTAAACTTGGATACCACTTTAGGCATAAAGGAAAGATTAGTTCTGAAAGAAACCCTGTTCCCTATGGAAAATAAGAAAGGATTAACTCACAGAGTGCAACTCAGATACCCTTCTTGCAGAGATCAAAGCAATCAGTAAAACTGTTATCCATGTGAAGAACCTCAAGTCAAACAGGTTAGCTGGTTCAAATGGAGCAAGTGTTAGCTTCTCTGTCACAAAATTAAGATCCCAAGGACAGGACACTGTTTTTGCCTCTTATGCAAAACTTATTTCAAAAACATTTTGACATGAGACTGCATCAAAAGAGGAGGATACATGGACAGACATGCTGAAATGGCTGATAAATGAACCTTGACAGAGGAATAAGAAATGCTATAGGATAGTAATTCACACAATTTAAAACCAGAGAACAACTAGCCCTGAATAGGTACTGGTTATGTTGTTGCCACCAACTAAAAACTTTTTCCATTTACTAATATGTGAGTTTCTAGTAGCAGGCTTTCTTGCTTCCATTAGTACCTGATGCATGTCCTCAGTAAACAGGTGCCTAAAAGGAATTAAGACCCTGTCATCCAGGCAGTCAATTAAAGTTGATTAATGTCAGGGTATATCAACCCCCTGTTCTTGTTTGAGTAGGTCTAGTCTGTGAGGTAACTTGTGGTAATTTCCCTTGGTCCTGTTCTGGTTATTATTGATGGTGTCTTTCTCTTTATCATGAAAAAATACTTGCCAATTTAGCTATAGTGGCTTTTTTTTGTTTGTTTTTTATTTCTGAGCCTGTTTTCACACACACACTTCAGCTCTCTGATTTTTTTTTTTTTGATTTTTTTCTTTTAAGTTTTTTAGTTTATCATTCCTTCTGGGAGGATCTTATGTTCACCTTGGTGCGAAATAGCCTTTAATGACATCAGTTTTGTGACAACTTGTTCCTGTCTGAAGACAGACTAGGAGTTAATTGCTAGTTCTGCACTTCAGTTTATTCGGACTTTGTTTTACTGGTACTCTTTCTCTTTCTTATTTTAGTTGGACTGCAAAAAAATGACGTGTGTTAGCTTTTAGTTGTAGGCTAGGCTCATTACTATATATGAGGTTGTTAATCATGATTTATGATCTTTTGTGTTTTTATGTATATATCAGTTTTCCATGGGTTAACATCAATATTGAAAAGTTGATCTGATGAATCCATTTGGTGGACAAAAGCACTTATCATAAATTGGAGGTGAGATATTCTGGTGGCTAAGCCTGTTTGAGTTTGTTTCTGAGCAACCAAGTGCTCCGGATCATGTGGAACACTCCATATTTAACATTGAAATTGCCCACTGTTCTGTTGTTCTGCATCAAACATTGGTGCCTGTGCTACATGAGTTTTGATTGGTTTGTATACTGCAATTACAGCAGTATGTCATTGCAGTATATGAATCAATCAACTAACTGCTCTTGAGGCAAAGAGAGTCAATGACAAACACCACAATTCATCTGAACACACACACACACACACACACACACACACACACACACACACACACACACACACACACACAATAGTTTTCGCTCCACTATAATGCCTTCAAAAAGGCATTGCAGGGCACAGGAAGATTACCTTTTTTACCTAGCACGAGGAGGATATTTGTGGCGTTTGCTATCGGATTGTTTGTGGAGTGAAGGAACTGGATTAATCTTTGGCGAGACGAGTGCAGAAATCAGACAACAACTGACCAGGCAGTGCCGAATGGGAGTTGAAGTCTGCAGCATGTCAGGAACAGAGATCAGACATCCTATAACCAACCCTATCAAAAGGCTGAGATTTGCTTCAGTGTGCTGACTCACTTTAGTTGGAAGGAGTGGTCCTGGTGATGCTGTTCCTGGGCTGCTGACTGCAGTTGCTTCCTGGAAGTCTCATCCTAACCTTGGATTCCTGATTCCTGAATGTTATTGTGGACTGTGCTGCAGCTGCTTTGTTTCCTGTATTGGACAGAGGTAAGTAGCTAAATATGTACACTGTATTGTTCCTACTTTTGACTCCATTGTTAGCTCTGTCCATTTTACTCCCTGCTAAGACTAGAGTTTTTTTTTTTTTTTTGGAGAAAAGGTGGCAAAGTAAAGTTTTGTTTCAGAAAATGTTTAATTCACATTCTCTTATTCTGACAATGTGTCAGGTTAATAGTAGTGTAAGTGTCTCTGTCCCTGGTTATTTCTGGATTTGTACCTGGTTTGTTGAGCTGTGAGACTGTTTAGTTTAGGCAGGAGTAGGAATTGCAAAGGTCAGTGCTCGGCATTTGTGTGTTGACTCGTCCCTGCTTTGAACTCTGAAAAGTTAGCTCTGTCAGTTTAACTCTCTCCTGAAATTGGTGTAGAAAAGGTGGTGGGTTATAACCTTCTTGTTTCAGAAAATGCTTATTAATTCATATTCTCATATTCCATTAATGTCTCTAGTTTATAGTAATAGGCATCTCTATCCGATTTGTTGAGAACTAATAATGCATTTTATACAGCAGCATCCTGGGTCGAATACTGTTGTAACTGTTTTTTGTTAATTCAGCTAATCTTATATTTTAAAGATACACTCACTGTATAGTTCAGGCAGGAGTAGTCAGTGTTAGACATTTGCGTATTGATTAGTCCCTGCTTTATTTTCCAAAAGGTTAGCTCCGTTCCTTTTACTTCCTCCAACTGGTGATTTTTGTTTGTACAGAATGTGGTAAATTATACCCTAGTTGTTTCAGAAAATGTTTATTAGTTCAATCTCTTATTCCATTAAATGTCTCAGGTTAATAGTAATATTCTTTTTTTGTGCATTGACTAGACCCTACTTTTGACTCCAGTGTTAGCTCTGTCCCTTTTACTTCCTCCTATAACTGACTTTTTTGAGAAAAAAGTGGTGAATTATGCCATGTTGTTTCAGAAAAACTTTTATTGATTCAGTCTCTTATTCCATCAATGTCTCAAGTTACTACTAATATTTTAAGTGTCTCTGATTGTCCATTACTAAGACTTTAAATTAACTAGTCTTCTCACAACTACTAATATAATGACCATGAAATGTAGGTTGCTGTAAGATGTGTTCAGTAGCTTCAATGCAGTTAGTAATGCCTCATAGTGAGATGCTGCTAAGAAAGCCACAGCAGCAGACAATGTGTGCATCTGAAGCATCTAAAGTATGAGGGATGCTATTTGCTCATGCACTTTCTGTACACATGGAATTGGTTGTGTGATATGTAACAGATTTGTTTAGTAAATGTAGCAAGTGGTATTAATGAGCATGTGATTTTAGTTTTGATTCTGTACAGAAAAGGTGTTTCATATTTGCTTATGGTGTGGTTATAGTTTTGTAGATTATTAAATAAGCTTTGGATTTGACTCACAAGTATGTCTTATTTTACAAATGTTCAACCAGGCTCTATGGTGATGGCATTTTTTTCTTGCAGTGCAAAAATAAGGTGTTCCACATTTTGACTACTTGTCACACAATGGGTTTGTTTTCCACAATGACTCTTAAGAGGTTGAGACCTATGATTTGTTTCTTCAGTACCTTCATAGAACAGGAATTAACATCTGAGGTTTTTAATGTTTATTACTGCTGCTACTAAGCTAATGACCACAAGGGCCTTTTTAAGCCTAGACATGCATTCCAAATCTCTAACAAGTTCTGTACCCTTGATAAGTGTAAGCAGGGGCTTGTGAGATGAAACATTTACAGGTTACCTTTGTACATTAGAGACTTTGGTGCCAAGACAGGAATGAATTTCCTGTTCCCCATCCAATTGTCCAAGTTATACTTGAATTGGGTTAGGAAGGAACTCTGCTTCACATGGCTGGGGAGACTTTCAGAGATGGGGTAATCTCTGGGATACATACCTGTCTCTATAGCAGGCCCTATTTATATCACAGGCAAGGTTTATGTATTTAGAAAGGGTAATTGTGTTTGTTTTGCTGATGTGGAGGAGGTTCATCAGAGTGGGGTCTGACAATGCCAAGTATGCCAGGCATAAATCTCCCAGCAACATCCTGTAGGAGACAGAATACAGGGATAGGTCCTTGAGGCAGTCTGCATAGGACCTTTTACTTATGTCTTGTATTCTTTTAATGAGGATCCTCTGTGGGCATTCCATTTGTTAGATATGCCTAGTTAGTTACATACCAAAAGGGACACTGTACTCGATAGGTCTGATGAACGCCGAACACAATGGAACAATTACTTCCTTGGACCTAGATGCCATATCTTTGTTTATAGGTTGCATAACCTACAATGATTTCCTCACTACTGTAGACACATGATGGTCAAAGGCTAGATTACTGTCTATGTGTGTCACCAAGTCCCTGACTACTGGGTCAACTCTAAGGGCTGTGTTATCAATATGATAGTTACCAGGGGGTGAATGACTCCCTGAAGGATACTATTATGCATTTCTTGGAATTTAGTTTTAGTCCATCAGTTGTTTGTCTTTGTCAACCCTTCCTGGAGAACATTTGCGTCAGTGTGGGATTCAATGACAGCTCCTAATTTGCAATCATCTGAAGACCATTGACATGGCGTTGACTTTAGAGAAGTAAATGCCACAAAGGAGTGGTCCAAGGATTGATCTCTGTGTGACTCCACTTGTAACTGGCCTCTTTGTAGAGGTGGCTCCCAATTTTAACTGACTGGGTCCTGTCTGTGAGCCAGTTGGCTATCCACTGGTTGACATATGAGTTTGTATCGAAACTTTTGAGTTTGTCAACAATGCCAGAGTGGGGTATTATGTCAAATGCCTTGGCCAGGTAAAGGAAGGCAGTATGAACCATTTTGCCCTCATCCATTGCTTTCGTGACCTTCTCAAAGAAGTCCACCAAGTTTAATAGGCAGTGTCCAGTGTCTGGAGGTTTACTATACCATTATTGATTATTTTCATAATAATTCTTTCCATGGCTTTGCATATAAGACTAGCGAGTCTTATGGGTCTATAGTTTCCAGTGACTGTAGATGGCTCACCTTTGGGTAGAGAGATGACTGTTGCTGTTCTCCATTCATGAGGCACGGAGCTTGTTTGGAGGCTACAGTTAAATAGCAATTCCAAAGGGCCTGATAGGTCATGTTTCATGTTATTTAGAAGGCATCCTGGGATAGAGACAGCATTAAGGACTTGTTCCCTAGTGATAGCAGGGGAATTATATTTGATGGTATTTGATCAATTTAAAAAAATGCTGGAACAAATGTCTCTTTATGGCACTGAGCCTTGCAGGCTGTTACACTCTACAGCACTGTATTTTATTAACTTATGCACAGTTACTAATAAATTAACTTATCTATGTAACAAACGAGTCAACACGTACTATACTGTTACAGTTTACAGCTTTAATGTGCAAGGTTTTACTTCACGACCAGTATAGATGATAACTTTCCATTCTCCATTTACCTCGGAACAAGTGTGTTCCTACAAATACCAGACCTAACAAACAATCAAATCTAACACCATTTAATTTCACTGTCCTTTTATACACTTTTTTGTGCAATTTGGATCCTGTCCATGAAAGCAGTCTTTTGATGTTAATACTGTTGGAATTTGCTTTTTGTCATGCAGTCTGTTGATAAGCTGATTTGTGTTCTGTTTCAAGGTGAATTATGTGACAATCTTACACTTAGGGAGTTGTTCCTGTCTCCACTCATCCCTGCACCTGGTTCTCAAGAATTGAGTCAACCTTATCTGCATTTCTCCTTGAAGCTGTACCAGTTAAAGAACATTTGTATCACACACAGTGGAATGCCAGACAATGCATACTGTAGCTTTTATTTTTCAGCTAAGAGAAGTTTAACCCTTTAATGTATATATACTAACACACAGAAATGCACATGCATCTAAGCATATATATTTTACTACATATATTCTAATAAACAGAAGTGTACATGCACTATTGTAAGTGTTTAAATGTGTATATCTAACAGTATTTCCAGAGGGAAGGTTGAGGGGGGAGATAGGGGTAAATGTGGAGCTGAATTTGTCGGCCAGCAGGTTTGCTATATCTTCTGGGTCAGTATAGGTGTCTCCATTTACAATGAGCTCTGTACACAATTATGTGGACATAGCTGAAGAATGCCTTGTGGTTGTCCTTGGCCCGGGAGGCCAAATTTACCTCAAATTTGGCTTTGGTAGACTTTATTTGTCCTCTGAGTTGTTTGTTTAGTTTGATGAGTGCTTTTACCCTGCTGGGTGCTGCACCTCCTAATTTTTGCCATGATTTTCTTCCTTCTGTTATACAGCCTATTGGTTTTGTGATTCCACCAGGGTGGCTTGTTTTTTGAGTTAGTTCTGTACCTCTTCCTGGTGAGTACAGGTGCCTCTATGCAGCTATTAACATGCTTGTGAACAGTTCTGCATAAGCAGCAAGGGTACTTGCGTATTATCGCAACCATGATGCAAACAGTACTGCAGCTGTCATTTTAATGCAAAAGAACTGCCTTCCCTGACGTTTAGAAAACTATATTAAAGCAACCAGGACCAAATACTTTCACATTTACATCAAAACAAGCGTTTTAACTCGAAAAACTTTTCCGTTATTTCAAGATCGCTATAACTCAGTGAAATGTGTGTGTGTGTGTGTGTGTGTGTGTGTGTGAGAGAGAGAGAGACTACATGAGAATTTTCCAAGATCCTGCAATTTCGAATTTCATATGTATTTCCCCATAATCGCGTTTAAATTTCCTCCACGTAGTAGTCATTGAACTTAACGAGAACCTGATAAGAAGAATAGCCCTATTAACTTACAATTTACATGTGACAGCAATGAATTATTCAGGGACCTAACACAACAAATTGCAGAATATTTAAACCAATGTTTGATATACATTTAGTACTTCTTAAGCTCTATATTTTGAACAATTTCACCGATCGAAGGAAAGGGTGTTAAGCCAGACATAAGGCTGCCTACCACCAAATGTAACTATGAACAATTTTTAGTCTCCCTAGTACTGTGAGGAATGTGAGAACTAATTTAGTATTTCACTCAAAACACTATATAATATATAGTTTATTCAGATTCTATCATGAAACAATTTGCACACAGTTCTTATAACTGATCCAGATAGATCTTAAAATGGATGTGTGTGTGTGTGTGTGTGTGTGTGTGTGTGTGTGTGTGTGTGTGAGAGAGAGAGAAAGAAACTACTCAAAATCATCTGGAGAGACAACTTTTTTCGATACTTACGTATTACCACAATGACTCCTTTCTCAATAATATGAATAATGATGACAGGTTTGAAACGTGGTTGCGATATTACGTAAGTACCACAGTAAGTGTTCTCAAGGTTTATAGGGGCTTCAAATTTTGCCAGGTTATCACTTAACAGCGGGAAGTTACACTTGAGTAGTTCCTGAATATTTCAGGGTTAGCTGGGGGGTCCAGGTTTTATTTTTACTTCAAGGAAACCATTTTGTGGTCAGTGTGGTGCTGTGGTAGCATTGTCACCTCATAGCAAGACGTTGTCCCATTTGATTCTCAGCTAGAGCGTCTTCTGTGTGGAGGCATACGTGAATGAATGAATACGTGAACCTTCATTGAAGGTTGTGCGTCAGGGCTGGTAACCCGGTGCGTAAAAATCCCCTACCAATCATTAGCGGACCGGAGTTCCACTGTGACGACCCCTAACTGGGAAAAGCCAAAAGACACAAACAAACACTACGGCATGTGCAGGACTATCCCATATTAGTGAGGAACAGATTCAGTATGGTTGCACCCCTGCTTGGTGTACTGACAATCTGATTCAGGGAGTTTGTGTTTACAGAATCCAGGAATCTCCGTTTAGTGTATAGGATTCCAATTAATAGTGGGGTACAGTAGAAAATCTCAGGTTTTCCCCTGCATGCTCTGTCCTCTAATTCTACCATTTTTGAAACATCTCTTCTTGAGTAGTCTTATATTCAGCCAGCCTTTTCTTCATTTCAGCCTCCGATTTTTGCAGTTTTATCATATCATCTGAATATCTGTTTAAAGTTTTTTCCATTTTATCCAGTCTTTTGTTATTTGAGTTGCTATCTATCAGCATTTCGTTTATTTTAATCAGCTCTGAGTACATTTGAGTCATTTTTTTCAATAGGTTACTGGAAGTCATGTCTTGCAACCACAGCTGGAGCTTGTACTGCATTTTGCTGAACAGCTGCAGAATTCTTCCCAGTCAGTGTTTTTCCTCACCTTTTGTGGTTGATTTTCTTTCAGGTTCTCAGTTTATTTTTTGTTGGCATCCAGGCAGTGCCCTAACTAGCCAGTTATTGAAATCTACCCCCCAAATCAGCTCTTTCTTCTGAGTTTCTGTTGTCATGCTGGGACAGCTTAAAAGTCAAGGGTATGCTTGTTATTGATTTATATTGAGACATCTCAACCTTTACTCCCTGTCTGTGCAGCTGCTGGTCTAAATGTGTAGAAGCAACTGAAATTTTACACTGCCAGTGCACTCTATGCAACTTTAAACCATGTCTCAGTAACTGCAAAGATGTCTATATTCTCTGCAGTGAGGAGGGCTTACAGGGAGTTAAACTTTTTTGTTTAAGCTCCTGCATTCTGCAGTAACACCTTGAGGTTCAGTTGAGCTTAGTTTGCTACGTCAGTAGGCTTGTCAATTTGGCATTGCCTAAAAAAGGCTCTGTGAAGAAGGACATAGCTTTAGCCAGTATTTGAAAGCCTAGAGTGGACAGGTGCAGACCATCCATAGCAAAGCAACATGATTTGTTAACCATGGCTTCCCATGCTGACATATACTGGATCCCCTTAGAATGACATCAGAAACTCAAGACAATTGTTAAAATCAATCATCTTTTGTTGGCATTGTGGCATCATCCTTGGTGATGGTAATATGCTGCTCAGTGCTAGGCTCATATCAGCCTGACAAACACAGTCAGAGATCTATAATGTCTATATTCATATAGCCTAAGGAGGTATGTCTCAGGTAATTTACACCTATATGGATTATGATGGAATCATACTAGTAACCTGTGGAGCAGTGATTTGAGTGCATATGTAATTTGGTGGATCCTGGTCCAGATAGGCAACTAACTGTTATCTTCTTCTGTTCAGCCTGGGCATCATCAGTATGTCTTACAATGAAGTTCCCTATGACTAGATTCCTGGTAAGTGTGTTTGCTTTCTCTATTGGCTTTGTATTGGGTGCTAGACTGATTGAGGCTGTAAGAATGTTGTTAGGTGGTGTTTTTGTTGAGTGGTTTTGGGTTTGCTGAGGATAATCTTTGCTGATAGGTATTCTAGGAGATATTTTTTGTTTAGGAAGATTGCATTTGTTGATCTATGTATGTGTTGTGTGCAATGTGTAGGTCTGTGTGGTTTTGACAATCCAATGTGTGCTTTTATGCAAGAGTTTAGGCTCCAGTGACATCATCTATGTACACTTCTTGCATACGGTCTGTTACTTTAAGAATTAAGTGGTTGTCAGTAAACATGAGACACTTGCTACATTGCCTCAAGATACCAATATCCACCAGGCTGGCTGCAGAGAAATTAGGAAATTGCATAATTTGCCAAATTTATACCAGCACTGGAAATACAGAAAAGTGACTACTGAGCCCTCTGGCCAGTAAAATGACTACACATAAGAGCCCTTTTGTGAGCTTCTCAACTCAGACAGACGAGGCAAACACCTGGTGTGACTGGTGTTCCCTGTAACACCTACATAGTTTCATTGACACTGAAGAGTATCAATCCATTTGCACCGAAACTGCCATGGAAACATTATCAAAGGCATCAAATATTATGGTCACTGCCAAGGAATTAGGTTCCTTCAATCCAGGGAGGTCAAAACATGTGCTTTTACTATCTAACATTTTTTTTTTTGTATCCCACTTAAATTATTCTATCATTCTTGTGAGGGTGTCAGTTGTGTAGATCCAGGTAATAGAGACCATTTCTTCAAAATTCTACTTAGGGGGTGACACTACATGGGTTATGTACACAAAGTTTTTTTTTCTCATCCTCACCAACTAGTGTCTGCAACTGTGAAGGGCATTCCACTTGTGCTTGACCTGCTCCGAGACAGAGAGAGACAGAAGACCTTTTTGATGTGGCACTATATTAGTAGTTACTCTGCTAAGCGACTGAGGTCCTCAACAAATACTGAATGGAAAGCAGCCATCTTACTGAAGTATGCTTGGGGAGAGACCATTAAAATGTGTTGAGAAATTGCCTCTCAAGTTTCTACTGTTGATTTTCCTGCATTCTTCCTGTTTATCACCTTCATATTCTAAAGGGGTTAAAGATAAAAGAAAAGGGTTCTTCATCTTATGAAAGCACCACAGTCTGCAGTCAGAGGTACAACATACCCTTTTTTTTTTTTGGTAACTGACTTGGAAAGATGTGCTAGCAACAATCTGTTGTACTCCTCCAAAGGGGTCGGACAGAGGCTGGGAGATGAAAACCCACTCACTGTTTGATGCATCCTTGAACCTGTGTGACAAAGTTAAGTCTTTCCTCCCTTGCATCTCTCTTGGGGTTCCTCTTTCCCACTACCTCCTTACGTCAGTGCTCTTTCTTATAGGATATCTTGGAGGGAACCTTCCCCAAAAGTGCGAAAGTGTGCCCAAACATCTGAGACATTGCACCACATTATACCCTATGTGGCCCTTCTTCTACTAAACTCCATGTGAAACTCTCTTAAGCAAAGAAGACACTTGGAAAGACAGTGGTTGTACAAGCTTTTAATGCCCACAATTGAAATGGCTCTTCAGGCTTATACAAGGAATACCCCAGGAACTGCAATGGTTTCTCAACAAATTTCACTGGCAAAGAACTTCACACCACAGAAAAATAAAGCAGTATAAAATATAAAAAGCTTCCCCAATGGGGTAATCACTTGAAATTCTCAAAAGCAGATCTGGGGTTGCAGGCCAAGAATGAATGAATGATCACAGACTTACATGCTGACAAATGCACACACCTGTGGCAAAAACACAGTGAATACAAGTCCTCCTTTTGGCAAGAAAGCAAGCATACATATCTGCAAGAAGAGCTCTGGGAGACAGGCCTGTTGGGTGGATGTCGGCATGCAGCTGATTCCTAGAGGTAATGAATAGTATGTACTACAACATGCATGTTTATGAAGAGCATCTTATTTCAGGGGAACATGTGACACAAAATTCATTCCTGGAATGCTACTCAGATTATGCTGACAGATTTGAAGTAGCAAAGAATGATTATTTCTAACTAAAAGCCATTGATAGGTAAAGGAGGAAAGTGTAAAAAAGAGAGATATAATGAAAATGATGTAAAGGATTACACATCAGTAATGCTTCAGGAAGACAATAAAATAATTTTAATAAATTATGGGATAGCTATACTTGAATCAGGTTAATTTTATAACAACCGGTTTAAATAGCAGGTAGCATTTAAAGAGAACTTGAAAAGGGAATATAGATGCATTACTTGTAAGATGAACCAAAACAGATTATGATGGAATAGGACTGTTTAGACCTGCATGGTAAAATTGGATATGGGGAAAGAGATGGACAGTAGAATGCAAGGAAAATATCTGAATTAAGAAAGAAAAAAATGTATAACAATTGAGATAAAAAAGATGTAACTGTGTTAGTAAGTGAAAGTGAGTTAGTCCAATGTGTTGTGTTAAAAGAAAATACAGGTGCAGCAATATATGTTCTGTCAAATTCACAAGAAAAAAAGTGGATAATATTGAAAGAAAATTACAGTTTCTATTTAATGCAGACGTTTAACATGGAAACAGAAGATGGTAAGGGCTTACAGGACTGTGAAGGGTTAGTACAGTTTCTATATTTGAAGAGCAGAAAATACGAAGAAATACAGAAGACAGAACACCTAGTTTACATGGGATAGAACACAAATTCTATGAAAAATGTAGCAATGTGAGGAAAAGGGTGTTTGGCTGAAGTACTTACTTAATGACTGACTCACAAAGGGGAAGGATGGGTGTGGCAGGGACATCATTTTAAAAGGAAAAGTGGATAGCAGATTAACTCAAAATCAGAGGCCTGTTTCTTGGGGATTGACTACAAGATTTTGTCATGACTAACTTTTAGTAAAATGGAAGGGAGGATGCTTTGTAGAAATGGTGGGAGGAAATGGAAAAAAAAATTATGATGAGTTAGAACAGGTGCGGACATACAAACTAGGCTATATAGTTAATTTAGTGTGGGGAAACGAAACTAATAACAATGCACAATATGGCTATAACAAAGGTGTTAAAGGAATTTTATAGAAAAAGTGTAGGTAGCACTTATTAGTAAAGCTTTATCAGACAAAAATTACTCTTATAATGAATGATTGAGTAGGGAAAGGATGTAAGGTCAAAACTGGGGATTAAGTTAATTTGTCTACTGGGCGGCCATGGTGGTGCAGCGGTTAGCGTTGCCACCTCACAGCAAGAGGTTCTCTGGTTTGATTCTCGGTTGGGGTGCCTTCTGTGTGGAGTCTGCATGTCCTCCCTGTGGTCACGTGGGTTTCCTCCGGGTGCTTCAGTTTCCTCCCACATCCCAAAGACATGCAGTAGGTGGATTGGACACACTAAATTGGCCCTAGGTGTGAGTGTGTGCATGTGTCTGCCTTCTGTGGAAGGTTGGGCGTCGGGCTGGCAACTCAACACCGTAAAACTCCACTGCCAATCATGAGCGGACAGATGATCCGCTGTTGCAGCCCCTAACCGGGAAAAAGCCGAAAGAAGAAGAAGGAGTCTCTTACTGGTTGCTTGTTCAGTTAATGAAATGTTAAGAAAAGTAAAAAAAGGTGTGTCCATTTGCAGATGGCTGTTGGGAATTACAGGAAGGAGTAACTACTCCTATGGTATTAATGCATACAAATTAAGATAGTTATAATGATTAAAAAAATGTTTGAGTTAATGTTGCTGCTGCTGAAAAAAAGTGGTTTGGGGATTAAATATGAATGTAGATAAGAATAAAGGGTTTGGGGATAGGGAAAGAAGAGTTGTGTAAAATCTTACCATAATGATAGATGTCTTTCTCTTCTCTGTTGCAGCATTTTTAACATGGGGGAGTTCTCTGCTGTAGGTGACCCAACATCGGCCAGTATACAAAAGTCTTTCACTACTGTAGGATGCATGGTATGATGCACATAGGCAGCTCTCGTACTCTGGCCTTAAAAGTGACGTACACACACATCTACCTCAGAACTGAATGCTCCAGCAGGAAAGCCAGCCTCAGGAAGGTAGGGTATGACCATCCAAGGAAAAGAAACAAATCACCAGGGGGAAGGAGGGAGGGACTGTAATACTGCAACAGAGAAGAGGACATCTATTGTTGTAGTAAGATTCTACACAACTGTTCTATGTCCTTGTATTCATCTGTTGCAGTATTCTTAACATGATGGAGTACAAAAGATCATGAGGAGAGGGTGGAGGAAGAAGCAGTTGAGTTCTCCAGAAAGCCATGGAGTATGGATCTGGCAAAACCTGCCCTAGATTTAGAAATGCCATCCAATTTGTAATGTTTAGTGAAGGTATGCACAGACGTCCATGTAGCCACTTCAAGAAAATAACTAGTATCTAAACCCCTGAAGAAAGCACCTGATGAAGCTACAGCCCCAGTAGAATGGGCCTTTACAGAGGAAGCAAGGGTCTTACCATGCTTCACATAACAGAACGAAATAGCCTTAGAAATCCAAGGCGAGATATTCTGTTTGGAAACAGGCAATACCAGAGCCCTGGGACAATAGGAGACAAAAAGCTAGTTTGATTTCGTAATAGAGTTCGTCTTGTCTAAGTAAAATCTATATGCACATCGATGGTGTGCAACACCTTCTCACTAGAATTTTGAGGAGAAGGAAAAAAGGTAGATAAATGAATGGATTGGTTGAGTGACAATTCATTGACTACTTTGGGCATAAAAGAAGGGTTGGTATACAAGGACACCCTGTCATTATGGAAAACCAAAAATGGAGAAGAGGGGAGAGGGCATTAAGGCCTGGAGCTCAGAAACACATCTGGCTGTAGTTATATCTAGGTGAAGTACAGTTTTCCAGGAGTAATGTTTCAGGAATGCGGATGAAGCTGGCTCAAAAGGGGGAAGAGTCAGCTTTTTGAGTACAAAATTAAGATCCCATGGAGGAAGGATAGGTTTCCTGGAAGGTCTAATGTAAAGGACACCTTTAAGAAATTGTTTAGCCTCAAATCTGCTAGCTGGGGGGGGGGGATAGGGGCAGACAGGCAGAAATAGCTGACATATTGGCCTTCACAGAAGAGTAAGCCAAGCCAGTACTGAGAAATTCAGACAGAACCAAGGGGACTTCCACTGATGGTGGATCCTGGTTTTGTGACAAACACCAAAGTGAAAATCTCTTGCACTTGAATAGGTAAGATGTTCTGGTATTGGGTTTCCTGGCCTCCTGCAGGACCCTTAGCATGTCCTCAGAGAGTATGTGTCTGAAAGGAATTAAATCCTTATCACCCACAGAGTCAACTGGAGGGTAGAAAAGTGGGGATGGATGAGAGCTCCTTTGTCTTGTCTGAGAAGGTCTACCCTGTGAGGTATCTTGTGGTGACTGCCCATGGCTAAATGCAGGAGAAGAGGGAACCAATGATGTCGTGGCCAAAAGGGAGTCACCAACAAGATTTTTAGCTTGTCCTGCTTAATTTTGAACAGGACTTTTGGAATGACTGGAAGGGGGGAGAACGCATACAGAAACACTCTTCCAAGAGAACAAAAGGGTGTCCATCTTATAGGCCAGAGGGTGTGGGACTCTGGCACAAAATTGTGGAAGTAGCCTGCTCATGGGGTGGGGCAAAGAAATATACTTGAGGTATAGCACTGGTGGACAATGTCCAGAAACACATCCCTTTGATGCATCCATTCATGGGACTGAGTTAGGGACCTGCTCAAGGTGTCTGCTGCACAATTTTGGCTGGATAGAATGTACACTGCCTGAAGAGTCACCCGATATTGGACTGGCAGCTCCAAAACCTGGAGTGCCAGCCTGCACAATAGGTAGGATTTGGCTCCCCCCACTTGTTCATATACCAAAGGACTGTCATAGTGTCTGTGAATAGCTTTAAATGTCCTGGGAAGAAGAGAGGATGAAATGTCTGAATGGCTAGCAGCAGCGCTCTCATCTCTCTTACACTGTGTTCTTTTTGTTGACAGGGGGACCCCTTGAGCTTTCCCATTTATGAAAGTTGCCCCCAGCCTACATCCGAAGCATCTGTGAACAGCTCTTGGGCTGGTGGCAGAGGGTGCAAGGGAAGTCCTGGGTTGAGGGACAATTGTTGGATCCACCACTGTTGTTCCCTCTTCAGAGAGGGGATGAGAGGAATTAGAAAGTCCAGAGGATGTGAATGCTGCATCCAAACTGACTTTAGGAACCATTGCTTTTCCCATGTGAAGTTTTGTCAAAGGTAGCATTGGAGTAGTGGATACCATGAATCCCAAAACCCTGAGGAGCTCTCTGGCTGAAATGTGTTGAAGAGGCAGAAGGTTTTTGAACTAAGACATGAGGTCCTGTGACTTCTGAGGAGGAATAGAGACTATAATGAGGTCTCTGCATGAATCCTGCACCCCAGGAAGATGTGATCCTCACAGGGGAAGAGAATAGATATTTTGTAGTTTATGGTGAATTCTAGACATTGTAGAAGAGAAATGGCAAAAAGCATGTTTTTGCTCTATGATCTCTGGGGAAGTTACCATAAACAGGACAGGGGCTAGACATTTTGTAAACACCCTTGCTGCAGTAGAAAGTCCAAAGGGCAAGGCAGAAAACTGAAATGCTAGAAAACCACAGAGAAATGTAAAAATGTCCTGCAAATGGGTTGGTTGGGAATGTGTAGGTAAGCATCTTTAATACCTGAGGAGGCCAAGAGGGCTTGTGTCAGAAAAGTAGGAACAAGGTTTGAAGAGTTAATATATGGAAGTTGGGTACCTTCAAGAAGGTGCTGAGATGAGACAAATCCAAAATGGCTTGGCCAAGGACCATCCTTCCTGGGCTCTGACAACATTTTGGAGTAGAAACCTTTTCCTTTTTGGTCTTGAGGAACTCCCTGAATGGTCCTTTGTCTCCATAGGTCTAGAAGTACCTCTGAAAAGGAAGGTGGTTGTTCCTTTGGCGGTTGAGGGGTGTCCCTGAGGGAAGGCAGGGAATCCCACACTAAAAAGAATCCTTTTTGAATGATAGAGAGAACCCAGGAGTCTTGAGTTATGCTTTCCCAGACTGGCAGAGACAGAGGCACTGGGAAAGCGCAATGTGGGTGAGGTGATTTGGGCAATCAGACAGAACCAGGTTTGTCTGGAAAGCGCTGCTTCTGAGTTGGAGTTGCTGGGTAGCCCTGGACTGCTGATGCCACCTACCATCCTTTTTTGTTTTAGATGGAGGAGGGTGGGAGTGTCTAAATACAAAAGCAGTTTTTGCTAGGTAATTTCACTGAAATTTAGGCCCTGGAGAGACAAAGATGTGTTTCAAGTCTTGCAATTCCTTTCCCTTTTCCTGCAGAGATTTAAAAAAATTAGCAGCTGCAGGGCCAAACAATGCATAGTTGTCCAAAGGGGTATCCACAGGCTTAGATTTAATGTCCTCTGGTAATGGCTGGAGTCTTAAACAGGAGAATCTCCTTAAGACAGAGCCAGGGGCAGCTGCCCTGGCAGAAGCCTCTGCAGCAGCATAGCTGCATTTGATGGAGTCATGGGCTACCTGTGAGTAGGCTCCAAGCAAGGATGTAGCCAAGGTCTTATTCTCTGAGTCAGACAAACTAGAAACGATCAAGAAGTGTTGAGACCGAAGCTCTAGGGCAGATTTGGTCATGCGTGTTTGGCAATTAATGGCTCTAAGTGCTAAGGTGGCTGAAGTGTACACTTTCCTGCCCAGCCTTTTCAGGATCCTAATCTCTTTATCTGAAGGAAGGAAAGACGATGAAGGCAGTACACTGTATGGTTTGTCTGAAGCCACTGAAATAACCGATGGGTCTGCTGAAAGACATTTAAATAGGAACTTACAGTCCTCGGGGACTTGTAAAATTGGTCAGGCTTCTTAGAGGCAGGAGGCTGGGAATCGGGGGCCTTGGAGGTAGAGACAAAGGCATCTAGAAAAACAGGTAACACAGGAAGAATAGCTGAAGGGCTGGGTGATTCCATCTGCAGAAGGTCATAGTTTCTCTTGTGCACTTCAGACACCCGAGTGCTATCCCATTTGAAATGATCATAGGATCATAGATCTCTCATTTTGACTAGGGTCTCACCAAAAGAGAGTTCTTCGATGGGTGACTCAGTTCCATTGGAGTCCACCTCCGGGGAAGCATAGTCTAGAGGGGAGGGGATCCATGAGGAGTAAGCCAGAGAGTCCTCTTCTGTGGATGCCTCTTCATCTGAAGAAACCTCTTCCCTAACTCTTATGTGGAGATGCTGTGCAGGGTGGAGTAGGGACTGAAGCCCCAAGGGGGCTTAAAGACCATAAGAGCTTAGAAAAGGCCTTGGGTGAATTGTTCCCAATCACTGTGAGGTTCCTTTGGAGGGAACAAATGTTTAGTATTCTGCTTCTTTTTTGATGCAGGTCTGCCCTATGTAACATAAGAGGCCCAGATGTAGGCCTACATTCAAAAATATCAGAGTAAATTTCCTCCCACACCAGGAACTGAGGTGTCATCATGAGCCTCGGTTCCCTCTGTACATAACAGATGGATGCCTGCTCAGCCTATGAAGACATGCCTGTGGTCACATCCAAGGTGGCCTCAACATTGGGTTCGGCCTGTGATCCAGAACCAGGAAGTGTATGTATCTCTGGGCACTCCTTCACCTCATGAGAGACGTCCATAGTAAGAGGTACAGCAGAAGCTTCAGGCCTCGGCCTTTTGGCCTTCCGTTTAGTGACTGACTCAACCTAGGGCCCTGAGGTTCCCTCCATCATGCTTTTAGCTAGTAACTTTAAGATCTGTTTTTTGAAGTAAATGGCTTAGGAGGAAAGTCTACTTCTTAGGGTCTTGGGCACAAAGGCCTAGCAAATGGGAAAGGATTTGTGGTTGTGGGTAGACCCTAGGCAGAACAAATACTGAAGATGGCTACCTTTATGTGGAATTTGTCTTCCACACTGGCATTTGCCTTTTTTGGATGGCATGATCCCTACCACAAAACAGTAGCAAAAGAAATAAGATTTCCCCAACAGGGCACTTATTTGAGAAATTTGCTGGAACACAGCTAATGGCTCAGCAAGCAGACAAACATTCGAAGGTGGCGTTCAGACTGGGGGCAGAGAAGTTCTGAGATAGGTGCGTGCGTATGTCATTTTTATGGCTGAAGTATGACAGCAACCTACATGCGACATACCACACATCCTACAGTAGTGAAAGACTTTTCTATACTGACTGACACTGGGTTGCCTACAAACTCACCCATGCTAAGAATACTGCAACAGATTAATATAAGGATATCTTGTGTTGTATTTACATTTCAAACGGTGTTATACAGGTCCTAAGAGCTGAATTTGAAAAGTCAAGGCATGGAGGACTGGAGGGATGATTATGAAAGTTGATAAAGTGGAAATATTGGGATATTTCAAGTAACTAGAAAGGGAAGAAAACATTGCAAAATACAAGTCAGAGGGTGACAAAGAAACTATATAAATGAAAAACAGAACAGGGAGACTTGGGAAGTCTTGGTATACCCAGATATTAGAGATCAGTTATTAAGAAGTGTGTCACTGAAACAGAAGCTAATATTAAGCATGTTAGGAAAGTTAACATCAAATAAAGAGAATGATGTTTATGAAAGTTCTATAAAAGTGTGAATGAAGTTTAAAATACAAGACGGCAGGCTATGTAATCACAAAGCTTATAAAGGAGTATGGAAATATTGGAACACTTCCCTACAGTATGTTAAAACACCAAAATTTGGGGTAGATATCCAGATAAAAATCAATCTAATGTGAAAAAAAATTAATCTGGATGCTAATTTTTTTATATAATTCTATTAATATAAGTGAGTCATATCACTTATTTTTTATTTATTTAATGACCTTGGTTTACCGGGAAAGTTCATTTGGGGACAGATGTCCTTTTTCAGCAGAGGTCCAGGGAGAAAAGCTCCAAGGTATCATATTTAATGCAATCAACATTTACAATAACAAATTTATAATGCAGTTTCAGTGATGATTTAATGATCTGTATCAACCGGAAATTGTTTCCTGAAGTACTATGGAATTTTACTATAATAAAATGTTAAAAGTATTGTCAGAGATTTGAAGAAAATATGTGGTATAAATCCATTTGGTTATGAGATGAAGAAATACTGTAATTATTGTATGAAGGAAAAAGTGAATTAAAAGGAACAAAGTTAACCTTTTTTGCAAAGTATTATAGGATCTTTTACACAGACATGAACTACCACAAACTCCAGCAGAAGGAATCTGAGTTTAATGTTTAATCGGTACACTGCAGTGGCAGTATTAGAAAAAAAGAAATTAAGCACATCATGTGGGGGTAGAACTCACAGCCTTCTCATTTCCCATCAATAAAGGTGTGTGTACTACCTGTTGAAACACTGACACTGTTTAAGATAAACAATAAGAAAAATATAGCATTACTTACAGAAATGCCTTACACGATTGATTTCTGCAGTGTAACAGATTTGTGCCGAATGTGTTAATATTGACTTAGTACTGAAAGAAATCTGATTTAAGTGAATGAAACTGAATCTAAACAGGAAGAAGCACAATACATAAGGGCAATGCTGGAAACAGATAATGTGTAGTTCTCAGAAAAAAAATCAGAGGCATTTGAAGTGATGTATCACCAAAGGGCAGCGTTAAGGATGGATGATTCGCTCTCAAAACATTTATAGTCTGCACAAAAAAAAGAGAGAACCAATACAAGGCAGCGGTTAAAGAGTAATTCCAAAGCTTTAATCTCGTAAGCGCTTCACAGTTAAAATCAACTGCTTCCTCAGATGATATACAGCCATTAAAAAATAACTCCATTTATATAAATTCAGACATTACTCAACCAATCAACTTGCCTTATCAATTGTAACCTGGTTCTTCTTTCAGCTTTTCCCGGTTAGGGGTCGCCACAGCGGAACTTCGGTCCACTAATAATTGGCAGTAGATTTTTATGGTGCCGAGGTGCCAGCTCGATGCCCAACCTTCAACGAAGGCATGCCCTATGCATGTCTTTTGAACGCCACTTGACCATGGGGAGGACATGCAGACCCCACACAAAAGGTGCTCCAGCCGAGAATCGAACGTGAGAACCTCTTGCTGTGAGGCGACAATGCTACCGCTGCACCACCGCGGCTACATAGTTCAAATACAAAAGGATCAAGTCTGTTCAAAGTTGCGGCCACGTCTAAAGTCATAGCAATGCTGAAACTCTAAAGAAACAGCTGCATCTTATTTAAATAGCAGAACAGGTTAGTAAACACTTCAAACTGCTAGACTCTTATACATATAAAAACATATTAAAAATATCATCATTAAAATACATGTCCATAAACAGAATAACATGAAAAAATCTTCAGTTCATGAACCCATAAACAAGTCTATCATAGTAAAAACAATATTTCTACAGGCGTACAAAGGCTCCAGACCAAACCTACATTTTAAACATCATTAAAAGATTTGCATAAACATATGTTCAACAGTATTATTTTACTTATCTATAAACCCCTCTTGCTTTAAGTATAGGTTTAATTGGAACATTATCATTTAACACCTTGCTAGTATTAGCTCTCATTCTAATAATCCATCTTGCCTCAGAAGTTTCCATCAAATTGCTAATGTCGCCACACTGTATATTCTCTTCCACCACGTCAACTGCTAAAAGCTTACAGCTATGTCTTATGCCATTCTGTAACACGTTTAGCTAACGCGTTCGTGTCTACACCTGATGTAATATTGCAAATAGGTTCCTTTATTCTATCTTTAAAAAGTCGATCAGTTTTACCTACATAAAACGATAAACGTGAAGCAGTGGGCTAAAATACACAACATGACAAGTATCACAATCAGCATGAACTTTAAATGCAAAATGTTTACCTGTATCAGGGTGAACGAAGCACCCTGTAGTGTCTATACATAGATAGAAATTACACTTAGAGCCTACAAAAGTTTCATGAGCTTGTTTCCAAACTAGGTTATCAGTCCCAAGCTTACGATAACAGCATTCTCTTGAGGGACTCACCAGTTTATGCCTCAAGATACTTCAGAAAATATATTATCAACCCTTTCTACCTCATATCCCCATTCATAAAATTTTACATTTTAAACTATCCAATTCTTTTCTGAAACCTTCTTCTCTGGCATTTAACCTTGATGCCTGCATACCTTGACCCTTCACAATGTTCTTGAATATATGCGAGGGGTGCATACTGCCTCTGTGCAAGAACATGTTCCTATGGCATGGTCTCCTATAAATCTCTGTATTAAAACTGCTATCTATCCTTTCACTAATTCATATGTTTAAAAATTCTACTTCTGTAAACTTTTTATAGTAAACTTCAGAAAAGGGGTGGTATTGTTTAAGTGCTCATAAAACAAAGTTAGTTCTTCCAAAGTACCTGTCCACATCATCAACAGAATGATATACACTGTCTCACCCTAGAATTAATATGTTCATATTCCCATGGGGCCATAAGCATACTGGCATAGGTACTGGCACTTGGCAACATTAGGAATTTGATGGAAACTTCTGAAACAAGATAGATTATTAGAATGAGAGGCAAACTAGCAAGGGTTTAAATGATAAAGTTCCAATTAAACCTATAATTAAAGCAAGAAAGGTTTATAGATAAGTTAAATAATACTGTTGAACATATGTTTATGCAAAACATCTGATGATGTTTAAAATGTAGGTTTGTTCTCCAACCTTTGTATGTTTGTTGAAATATTGTCTTAGTATAATAGACTTGTTTATGGGTTTATGAAATTAAGATTTCTTTCATGTTATTCTGTTTAAGGACATGCATTTTAATTATGCTATTTTTAATTGAATTTAGAGACTTTTTTTACATATAATAATCTAACTGTTCGAAGCGTTTACTAACCTATTCTACTATTTAAATAAAATGCAGCTGTTTCTTTAGAGTTTCAGCATTGCTACTATTTAGACTGGATGCAACTTTGTAAAAGACTTTAGCCATTTGTGTTTGAACTGTTGCTAGGTTAAAATTGATAAGGCAAGTTGATTAGTTGAATAATGTTTGTATTTATATAAATGGAGTTCTTTTTTAATGGCTGTATATCATCTGAGGAAGCAGTTGATTTTAACTGTGAACGCTTTTATGAGATTAAAGCTTTGGAATTACTCTTTAACTGCTACCTTGTATTGATTCTCGTGTGTGTGTGTGTGTGTGTGTGTGTGTGGACTATAAATGTTTTATTTGAAGTGATGTGTTGAAAAGTTTTACAATGTCAGTAAATGCCAGAAAGAATGAGGAATAAGCTAAATATATGTGAACCATATGCTCTTTGTTTTAGGAAGAAAATGTATTTAATCAGATCAGTTTTATTTGGGAAAGAAGCATGTATAAACTACATATATAACATACCTGAAGTTTTAGAAAAAGAGGTAATGGGCTTAGTTTTCAGTGTGGTATGGATAACTACACCGTAGGGAGTTGGGAAGAGTCTTTGAAACTATGCAGTTTGTGCATTATATTTCTCTGGATTTAGTGCATGTGCTAATAGCTGATGCAAGGAAAAAAGAAACTGCTAAGTCATGTCATATAAAATAAATATGAAAACTGTGGCAAATCTGAGATAACTGGAAGACTAAATATATGGTGGGTCTGTCAAAGTATATGAAGGAACATTTTTGAGTCTGAGAACATGTAAACATAAAGTAGCAAATTTTAATAAGGGAAGAAATCATGATACAGGAAGATACTGCAATTATTTAGAGTCAGACAGTGTTAAGTAAATAAAAGTTGTGTAAAATCTTATCATAACTATAGATGTCCCTCTCTTCACTGCTGCAGTATTCTTCACTTGGGGATATCCCCACAAGATGGTGCCCCGACATCGGCCAATATATGAAAGACTTTCACCACTGTAGTATATGTGGTATGTTTGATGTAGGATGCAGTCATATGTATGCCAAAAAATGGATGTACGCATATACTGTCCTCAGAGCTTTTCTGCCAACAGTCAGAAACCAGCTACCGAATGCCGGTCTTGCAGTTTCCGGCATTTTCGTCATTTTCTCAGATAAGTGCCCCGTTGGGGAATTTTTACTTTGTTCCTTTTTATTACGTCATCCAAGTGCCAGCATAGAAGACAAATTCCACATAAGGACAGCCATGCCCAGTGTCTCTTCTGCCTAGGCCCCAACCATGACCATAGGCTATGTATTATTTGCCAATCATTTGTTCCAAAACCTTTAGAAGCAGGTTTAATTCCTTAGCTTTGCATTTGAAAAAACAAAATTTAAAACTTTTAACTAAATGAATGGAGGGTGCCCCAGAGTCTGATACCAAGCCACTGAAGTACAAGGCCAAAAAAGCTAGGCATACACCTTCGGCTGCATCTCTGCCATCTGGCGTTCTTCCTGAGGCACTTTTAATTGGGAGGCACATGGGAACGCTCTCTTGGAGTCACAGGCCAAACCCATTTCTGAGGTTGCCTTGTTTGTCTTCTGCCCCGAGCACATCTCTACAGGTTGACCAGACATCCAAATTGGACATAGAGGGGGAACCAAGGCTTGAATGCATTGAGGAACCTAGGGAGGTAGCCAGCAGCTCTGCATCTGAAATCCAGGAGTCTGAGCCATCCCATACTAGGCCAATGTCTGGCCCTCCAACCCTTCAAAAAATACTGTCTCCAGCTAAGAAAAAGCAAAAGACAAAACATTTACAGTACAGAGTCAATTATCCGAATGTCGATTATCCAAAATGTCCATTATCTGAATGCAGCCTTCCAAAGTTTTCAGGTAGGAAAAATCATAAAGTCTGAATATGTATACATTATACGTATTTGCTTGTGTGTGTTTTTTGAGCTTGTACTACAATAATACACTGTACCATTTTGTACTTAAAGTAAATTTGTTTTATTTTTCTTGTTTAATGTTTATTTTAGAAGTTTTTCATCCAATTTAATTATATGTTTGATTATCCAAGCTATCCTAGGTCCCAGTTAGTTCAGATAATCGACTCTCTACTGTATCCATTACTATACTAAAGAGGCCCCTTCTGAATGGCAGCCTTTTCCCAAAGTCTTTTCCAGGCCTTTGTGGCCCTTAAACAGACTTCAAATGTGTCTCTTCCTTCCCCTGGCCCTCTATCCTCCCAAAAAACGGTTAGGGATCTTGATTCATCAGAGGACTCCTCTTCTGAAGAAGAGGAATCAGACTACTCAACCCAAATATCCTCCACTTTAGAATATGTATCACCTGAAGAAGAGTCTGTAGCTACTGAGTCCCCCGTGGAAGAAATTTCATTTAGGGAAGCCATCTTGAAAATGGGGGAGCACTTCAAGTAGGATACCATTTACAGGACATTTTACTGCAGTTATTTAGTGTCAGACTTTAAATGCCTCACGGTTATACCACTTATGGTACATTACCAACAATTTTGGGTTATGAGATTTTATCTGGAGCTTAGCTCATAGTAAACTCTCAGTAAGAGCCACAAATTAAATATAAGCAGAACAAGTCAGCACACCTCGGTAGAAGGGGGAACAAATTGTTGAACAAGTCTTTCTCTTCTCTTAAGGCTTTGGGGGGAAAGGGTAATTAAAATTTAGGACTGGAAAACATTGGTAATTGGAGTTTTGATACTGACATAATTACTAGAGATAAAATATACTCACTTTTGACATATTCATGGAAGTCACGGCTATGAAATTGCAGAAATATCTTTATAATAAGTAAACAGTTGAGATTGTTAAAAATTGTGAAATTAATTCAGTACCTTAATTTCATTAGTTTTTCCTTGTATATATTTGTTTAAAAGCTACTCTTTCTGTTAAGTGCTACGGGATCTTTTGCACCAAGCTAGGCTCTTAAAGACTCATTTTATTTATTTGATTATTTGTCAACTTGGTAGGTGGTCTGGTCTGAAAATCATTTTCAACTATGACACAAACCACAGACATATGGAACAGTAAAGTGAAAATATTTGACTTATAAGCAATGGACCACAACATTTAGACAAAGACTATAGAGTTGATTACAACATAGTGAAAGGATGTGGTTACATCATTATGACAGATTTCTGACAGCAATTTCTTACAACAGTGTTCTGAATGTGCAATTAATTTTGGATACCATTCTGAAAATACAGAAGCAAAACAAAAGTTTGCTTGGATGTCAAGCATGGAGAATAACACTGAAAGACACAGATAAAAAAATGCAAGAGGGCTGTATTTACATACATACATGGCACAGAAAAATGAAACCTTGATAATATTTGCTGACATAGTAACGTGCTTACCTTTCATAAATTGCAAAACAGATGATCAGACTGTTTCAATGCTGTACTTGAATTATCTGTGTATGGCTTATTTTAAAAAAAGAAGACAATCTTGTATACTGGTTTATCAACATCTCTGAGACAACTTTAGACATAACAGACAGATGTGTTCTTAACACTGTCCTTGTGAAAACTGTATGGCACTTTACACATGAAGACTTACAGTTCAGAAATTCTTCTGAATGATATGACTGCAGAAAGAAAACTGTTTTCTAACAAAGACATTAGAAATCTAGTGAACTGACAGACTTAAAAGTTAGTAACATAAGCTTTTCACTTAAAAACTAAAATCCCATGCACAGGCTAAAGCAAGCTTTAGAAGACTTGCATGAAATATACATTCAATAACTGTTTTACAGTAATCTAAAAAGATTCATTTTGATGTACAGGCATACAGGAAGCGATGGCAGACAAATATACTTTAATGAAAGAGTAACCAGGTCAGCAATATATGGCACATTGACTAGAGCAGAATATGAATTACTTAAGTGAAGGTTGGATTTATTATTTGTTTTTTACATCAACAGGGAAATACAGTCCACTTATACAGATATAACTTTCTGGGTGCAAGACTTTAAGCTTCTTTCACAGATAAAACTTTTTGTAGAAAAAGTAGTTTTTGGTTCAATCAGAAATGTTTCAAGGTGTCAAGTTGACAGACTTCATATTTAGATGTGGTGTGTATGTTAACTGCCCTGCAAATGAGCATGGTCAAAGGTCAACGTGTACTAGAAGAGTGAATGGTTGACTTCCCTGTTTACTTTTAGCAGTTGCAACAGGATTACATGGGCTGAAGAAAATACATACAGCAAGTGCCGACTTCAACTGGTCACAAATGTTTGTTTCAGACGTTCACTGACATACAGCATTACATGGGTCAGGTACTTTATAACCTTAAAGCTAAAAGTAGCAGAGGTATACACCCTCTTCACAAACTTGTCTGGGTTTCTAGGTTTGGAAGGTAAGCACAGCTGCTGCTTTCTTAAGACCCATCTTGAGCATCTAAGTCAAGCATAGGATGACCAGCTGCATTTTTACATAAAATATCAAATTTCTCCCAGAAACCAAAGAACCTATTAATATTTTACGAGAAGGTAGCAGATAGTGACCTTGGGAGACAGCAAACAGCACATCTTTGTAAGATGGACTTTAGTGAAATCAGTACATTGTGCTTCAGCAGCTATACATAGCTCTGTCAGTGACATTTTTTAGCAGCCCATTTCAAGTAGTATTTTACTGCATGTAATCTCTCTCAAAGAAGAGGCATGATAAAAGCAATACACAGTATCTGAACAGGTCAGAATCTATAGTACACTATTGCAAATAATAAACTAAAGATAGCACAGGCAGAAAAACTTAGAAGATATGCAGATAAATATAAAGGAAACGTACAAAATAGGCAACTTACTGATGACCTAAAATGTTTTCTAGAGAATTGGGAAGTGAGGCAAAAGAAATTGAAATACCACCATAAAAAAAGAAGAAATAGACATATCTTGGAGAAATAAAGAATAGTTGTGTAAAATCTTACCATAACCAAAAATGTCCTTCTCCTCCATTTACAATATTCATAACCTTTGGGTTATCCTCTGCTTAGCTACCCGAGCGTCTGGCTAGTATACAAACGCTTCAGTCACTGCAAGGTACGTGGGACGTCTGATGTTGGCCGTAAGGAGCATGGGCCATAAAAGTGGCGTCTGCATGTACCTTTCCTAAGAACTGAATGCCCCAGTCGGACCCCAGTCCCAAGACAGCTGCACAAGTCCTGTGTCATTTGAGAAGGCATTATATATATATATATATATATATATATATATATATATATATACACACACACACACAGGGGATAGGAGGGAGGAATAGAATAATGCAACATGGAAGAGGAAGACATCTATGGTTATAAGATTTTACACAACAATTCTATGTCCTTCTGTTCTCATGTTGTAGTATTCATAACCTTTGGGTGAGTGCCAAAGCTCAAAGGGAGAAACAGGAGGGTTGTATGGAACTATTTTCCAAGAATCCATGCAGGACTGCCCTAGAAAACCCTGCTCTAGACCTGGAAATATGGTCCAGATTGTAGTGTTTGGTGAAGGTATGGATAGATGTCCAAGTAGCGAGATGAGGCCATGGCTCTAGTGGAGTGGGCTTTAATTTTTGAGGTTAGATGTTTGCCATGGTAGGTGTCACAAAAGGAGATGGCCCTAGAAATCCACACAGAAATAGTCTGTTTTGTCACTGCTTTTCCCAGTGCTCTGGGGTGAAAGGAGACAAACAATTGCTCTGATCTCCTAAGGCACTTGGTCTTGTCAAGGTAGAATCTTAGTTGTCTATGAACATCAAGGGAATACAGGACTCTCTCACTGTCATTCTGGGAATGTGGAAAAAAAGGAGGGGAGGTGAATACATTGGTTAAGGGACAGCTCATTGACTTCCTTAGGCATGAAGGACTGGTTGGTCCTTCGGGTCACTCTATCCTTGTCGAAAATTAGAAAAGGTGGGTTGGCCATGATGGCCTGGAGCTCTGACACTCTCCTGGCTGACTTCAGGGCCACCAAAAGCACAGTCTTCCAAGTGCAATACTTTAGAGAGGCTTTTGATGATGTTTCAAAAGGAGCAGCTGTGACCTTCTCTAAAACATAGTTCAGATCACATGGGGGTGGAAATGGCCTCCTGCGGGGCCTGAGCTGCAGTACTCCCTTAAGGAATAAGGAGGGTCAAGAGCCAGACAAGCCAAAGTAGCAGCTAGGTGGGCCTTAACAGAAGAATATGCCAGCCCTGCTTGCACCAATTCACACAGGTAGGACAGCATTAAGTGGACCTCTCCTTGTAATTGGCCTAGCTGTCTTTGAAGACACCAAATGGAAATCTTTTCCATTTGGACAAATAAGACCTCCTAGTATTGGGTTTCCTGGCCTCCTGCAGGACATTAAGCATGTCCTCAGTGTAAAGGTGTCCAAAAGGGATCAAAACTCTATCACTCACAGGATTACATTCAGAGAGTCCAAGTGGTGACGGATTAGGGATCCCTAGCATTGTGTGAGAAGGTCCATTCTGTGAAGTAATTTATGATGACTGCCCCTGGCTAAATGCAGAAGGAGGGGAGACCAATGCAGTCTTGGCCAAAAGGGAGTTACCAACAAGATTTTTGGTTTGTCCTGCTAAATTTTCAACAGGACTTTTTTGTAGGAGTGGAAAGGGGTAATGCATAGAAAAACATCTCCTTCCATGAGATAGAAAATACATCCTTTCCCCTCGCTAGGGGGCTGGGTGCCCTGCTACAAAAGAGTGGAAGTTATCTGTTCAGAGGGGAGGCAAACAGATCTATTTGTGGTGTACCCCACTTGCGGACTATGTCCAAGAACACATTCCTGTGTAGCATCCATTTGAGGGATTGTGAAATGGACCTGCTCAAGTTGTCTGCCTTAATGTTCTGAGCTGAGGGAATAAAGACTGCCTTCAGGGCGACTTCATGTTAGGCCGCCAATTCCCAGCCCTAGAGTGCAAGTCTGTATTGTAAGTAAGATTTTGTTCCCCCCTGTTTGTTCACATACCAGAGAACTATAGTGTCATCTGTGAACAACTTCAGGGGGCCTTGCTTCAGAATGTGTGAGAAGGCCCTCAGAACAAGAATGATGGCCCTCATTTCTCTGATGTTGATGTGCTCCCGCTTGAAGGGGTCTGTCTGTGTGCCTTGCACCTTCAAGCTGCCCATAGCAGCTCCCCAGCCCAGGTCTGTGGCATCTGTGTACAGCTACCAACAGCAGTGGAAGCTTCCAAAAGTCACTATTAAACCGAAAGAAAGCCGTATATATGGAGAAAAGTAAAAAATGAACTGTATATAACAAATGTTTATTCCACACGCAAAAAACAATCTCATTACCGCTTTGAAATCAACCATGCGTTTTCGTCCACATAAATTAGGACTTCATCAGATGAACAAATAATTCAAATCAGCTGTATTTATAAAAATTAAAAACTAATAATCCAATAGTATTCCTACATTTCATTTCGAACAGTCAAATCAGAGTTCAAGTGGGCTTGGGCTCATAAATATTCATTACTTCATTTCCCTATTGTCTAATAAATTCATTTATTCATTTATTCATTACTAATTATTAAAAACATGTCAATAAATAAGTTTAATATATAAATATTTCACAATAAAATCCTTTAAATTTAAAATACATATGATACAAAACACTTTTAAGGAGAATAAATAAAATGTTAACACATAACATTGTACTGAGTATAAACTCATAGGAAACAGTGCCATCTGTTGTCTAACTAGCATATTACCTTTTTTATCTTTTTCATTATATTTTAGCTGCTCTTATTTTAAGTAGTGGCAATATGGAGAGGTGGTCATTTAACCCTGGAAATTTACCTGCTTCCAGTGTTACTTGCCACCATAATTCTTTGTACTCTATTTTTTCTTCCCATATGCCACCCCTAATATCATACTTGATTTGGTCCAGTACTAAGAAAAGAAATTTATACCCTTCACATGTTCTAGAATGTTTAAATAATGCATTTGTTTATTTTCCTTTTGAAATATCATAAATGTGTTCGTATATTCTTCTTTTCAGGGTTCTCTCTGTTTTCCCTACATAAAATGAACCACATTTTTGACATATAGCTAGATATATTAGTCCCCTAGTGTCACAATTATAGTACCCTTTACTTCGTATCCATTTGTTTCTACTTTCCAAGAAAATCTCTCCATTATTAATAATGTATTCACACTGACTACACCTTCCACATTTGAGGTGCCTAATTTCCTTCCACCATCCATAAAGGAATTTATTTGTTTATCACCATTTTTATTTTTGTTTTCTAAAATATTCCTTATGCTACTGGAATTTTTGTAGACCACTTTTGGTATTGACTTGGGTATATCTTCCAAGTCAGTAAGTGTAATAAATCTTTCCCACTCCTTTTGCAAAGTTCCTTTTATATTATAGTTAATTGCGTTATATTCCAAAACCAAGGCCTGTTGATATACACCTGAATTTTCTGTCTCTTTATTCCCCATTTCATAATTTTCCTTGTCATTAATATTCATAATCCCATTAATAGGTTTAAATCTATTTTTTCTACCTCTTTCCACTTTGGACCTAATATTCTTAATAAAATCCTTGGGCTATCCCCTATCTAGAAACATTTGTTCAAGTAATTCGCATGTCACAAAAAAATCACTCTCCAAGCTAGTCATTCTACAACCTCTCACAAATTGTCCCTTCACTATATTTCTTTTACAATGTAACGGATGTGCACTATCATAGTGAAGGAAGGAATTACAGAAGGTAGTTTTCCTATGTATCCTAGTTTCTAATTCCTTATTTACCTTGTATATTTCTACATCCAAATATTGAAGAATATCATATGATTTTTTGTAAGTAAACTTAAGAAAGTTAGTAGTGTTACTTATATATGCTATAAATTCTTCAAATTTGTCACTACTCTCTGTCCAAAATATGACTATGTCGTCTAAAAATCTATGACATAAAGACCAGCAAGATTTAAATTTAGAATGCAGAACAAATGTTTCTTCCCATTTTGCCAAAATTATATTTGCAAAGGTAGGAGCACAAGCAGCCCCCATGGATACTCCTTGAATTTGTTGAAAAAATTCACCATTGAATATTAAAAAATTGTTCTTCAAAACTATATCCATGAGTGCTGTGCTCACTACCTTTTCATTATGTGACATAGTATTATCTTGAAAAATAACTTCCTCAAACATTTCCATTCCTGTTTCGTACGGTATACAGGAGAACAAATCAATTATGTCTATAGTAACAAAAAGCAAATTGTCAGAATAAAACTCGGAATTAATTTTTCTTAATAAATCCCAGGAATCCCTAAGAATAACTTCATTATGGACCCAAATGTGTTTAGTTTTTATGTCCACATATTTAGCTAATGGCAACGTTTTGGATCCATCAGCAGATACTATAGGCTTTAAAGGGGGATCTTCAGGATTTTTATGAATCTTGGGAATTCCAAAAATACTCTGAATTTTTGGTTTCTCAACTTTCAAATATGTGTACATTTTTTTATCAATCACTCCTTCCTGTAGCATATCTTGTAGTCCAATATCAATTTTATTATATGCCAGGTTTATTTCATTCCTTGAGACACAGGTGTATTTAACTTCATCTCTTAAAATATGGTTCATTTACCCTCATAATATATAGAATCCATAATAACTATCCCCCCACCCTTATCAGGTTTCATGATTCTAACTCTGGGATTAGATTTTAATCTAGAACATGTGAAGGGTACAAATTTATTTTCTTAGTACTGGACCAAATCAAGTATGATATTAGGGGTGGCATATGGGAAGAAAAAATAGAGTACAAAGAATTATGGTGGCAAGTAACACTGGAAGCAGGTAAATTTCCAGGATTAAATGACCACCTCTCCATATTGCCACTACTTAAAATAAGAGCAGCTAAAATATAATGAAAAAGATAAAAAAGGTAATATGCTAGTTAGACAACAGATGGCACTGTTTCCTATGAGTTTATACTCAGTACAATGGTATGTGTTAACATTTTATTTATTCTCCTTAAAAGTGTTTTGTATCATATGTATTTTAAATTTAAAGGATTTTATTGTGAAATATTTATATATTAAACTTATTTATTGACATGTTTTAATAATTAATAATGAATACATGAATTTATTAGACAATAGGGAAATGAAGTAATGAATATTTATGAGCCCAAGCCCACTTGAACTCTGATTTGACTGTTCGAAATGGAATGTAGGAATACTATAGGATTATTAGTTTTTAATTTTTATAAATACAGCTGATTTGAATTATTTGTTCATCTGATGAAGTCCTAATTTATGTGGACGAAAACGCATGGTTGATTTCAAAGCGTTAATGAGATTGGTTTTTGCGTGTGGAATAAACATTTGTTATATACAGTTCGTTTTTTACTTCTCTCCATATCTACGGCTTTCTTTCGGTTTAATCTGTGTACAGCTCCCTAACTGCAGTGAGGGGTTGTAATGGAAGTCCTGTGTTGAGAGAGACTTGATCCAACCACCAAAGGATCTCCTTCCTTAGGCATGGTAGGAAAGGAATGTTGTGGTCCAAGGGGTGGGAGTGTTGGGTCCATGTGGACCTTAGTACCATTGACGTTTTCTCATGTGGAGTCTTTCCAATGGAAACATGGGTACAATGGGTACTTGCATCATCTGAGACAAGACTATGGTTCACCAAACAGGCTGTGGCCTGCTTCTCTTCTTGGAATTGGTGCTAACATTTTGTTTCTGGTGAGAGAAGAAGCAAAGGAGTATTGTATCCCAACAGAGTGAAGTTGTGCTGAGATCAGCATTAGTAGTAGCCAGGCAGTAGCCATTCATGCTACTCCCCTCTTTTCATCATTCTTGACTAGCTAATTCTTTGTTTTCAGTAAGTACTGCTTGATTTGTTTCTGACTTCAGAATATCTGCCTAAATATTTCATCCTTACATTTTCAGGGTCTATATATTAGTTTCCCCTCAAGTGTTTGGCAGTGCTCTGTACAGACTCAAGACACCTTGAGTGACATTTTTCCTGTACAAGCACAATTGAAATTTCTCCAATATCTAGTTGCACACAGGACAACTAGTTTGCAGTGACTAGCACTGTCCACATAGTTGCTAACCAGATCTGCCTGACAGTGATTGATATTCTCACTCCCAACAGACTAATCAATAAAAAAGGGTCTGTTGCCATGGATACAAACTTTCCTACTGTCTCCACCGGCTGGGTGGATATGGACATCCTAAGGCAATGTAGAAATTGCATCATGTTTACTGACAACCAGTTAATTCTCAAACAAACTGATACAGTATGTGAGAGTTGTATTTACACAACATCACAGGATGCAAAGATCTCACATAAAAATACTCCTAATGTCAATAAGGTTGTCAGTAGTACACATGCTGCACCCAGCACGAACAATGCAAAGCAGACATATAGACCCACATATACTGAGGCACTTACATGTAACCTTCCTAAACCACAAAGACCTCCTAGACAAGGTACACATAAGAAATACCCTCAGCAGCCCCAAACACACTCTTTCAAAACAACGCCCACATCAACACATACAGCTACATCTCATGGAGCCTATACCTCTAAGCCCATAAGGCAAGTCACCACACAATCCAACATTGTAGTCACTGGAGACTTCATCATGAGACACACTGATGTCACTCTCGCCAGGCTTAACAGGGGCTAGGATCTGCCACATTATGCATGCACTCAGGTCACTGGACCACAATTACCAATATGACTCAGTCATAGTCCATGTGGGAGTAAATGACCTGAGACATACCTCCCTAGACTATATAAAGAGAGACGTCATAGAGCTCTCGGAATATGTGTCACAGGCTGGTATGAGCCTAGCATTTAGCAGCATGTTACATTCTCCAAGGATGATGCCACAATATGAACAAAAGATGACTGACTTTAATAATTAGCTTAGTTTCTGGTGTCATTCTAAGAGGGTGCAATATTTGTCAGCAGGGAAGGAGATGGTCAACAGACCATGCTGCTTTGTCAGGGGTGGTCTCCACCTCTCCCTTCTAGGCTTTTGAATATTAGCTAAAACATTGTCTCCCCCCATATTGCCCTTTTTAGGCAATGCCAAACTGAAAGAACTTCCGACATAGCAAATCAAAACTAAGAAAATCTAAAGGTATTACTGCTCAGTGCTAGGAGCCTAAACAAAAAACTCCACTCTCTAGAAACTCTCTTTAACCTAGAGAACGCCGATGTCTGTGCGGTCACTGAGATGTGGTTGAAAGCCGCAGAGAGCACACCAACAGTGCAAGGTTATAATATCTTCCAGACATTTAGACCAGCTACTTCACAGGCAGGGACTAAAGGTGGAGGTGTCTCTATATACATCAAAAATAAATATAATTTAAGGCTGGTCAAACAGGACAATGCACTTGAGCTGCTCCATGTTCAAATCACCATAGGTAAAATCCAATACCACTTCCTTGCAAGCTATAGGCCCCCCTCTATGACCCAGGAAACCCATACCATGTATTTAAATTTATTAGAAACACTAACCATCCAATTTAATGGATGGGACTAGGAAAGGTCTGGAGTAAAAGCCCTTTCCATACCTCTCAACCTCTTAGAGCAAGAAATCTGGACAAAGCCATAAATAAAAGTGGGACAATGGCCCAAAAATAGGGGCAATTTTTGAATATTGCTCTTACAAACTTAGAAAGATGATAGAATAACAGGTTTTGCATCACCGTGAAGTTTCTGAAGGGTATTAAATCTGAAACTCAAATGTCTGTCATTACTTTCTAACTTCAGTCTTTAATGATTTGCCACTAATTTGCCAGAAAACAAAAATTTTATGAAAAAAGTACAGTTGTGTACACTTACCATAAATGTAGATGCTCAAGTAGAAAGACTGATGTAATGGCGCCGGCTGTGCTCCTTTATACCACAGATGACCTGACATCAGTCCGCAGGTGACAGCAGCTGGCGCAGAGGAAAAGCTTTACTCTGCAGGGATAACCCACAAGTGATGACTGCAACAGTGAAACACGAAGAACATCAGACCAAAATATGAGGCAAAAAACTGGACATTCTGCAAAATTCTGTACAGTTGAGAGGTATGGCCCTTTCCCTTTTCTGATAGAGGGACATGTAGGATAATCCCATGAGAGAGGAGGCTGTCTGAGACTGTCTGGAAAAGGGGGAGCTGATCCTTTGTTGGCTGTGGGATGCCTCTTATGGGGGGAGAATGACCCAAATCATGAAGTAACCCTGGAAAAGGGGGAGCTGACCCTTCGTTGGCTGTGGGATGCCTCTTAAGGAGGGAGAATGACCCAAATCATGAAATAACCCTTTTCTATAACAGACAAGACCCACTTGTATTGAGATAATGCTTTGCCAGATGGGAAGGCAGTGAGAGAGTCTTTGGGATAGGGGAATGGAATCCAGAGGGGCTGAAGGGGAAGGCAGGTAATCACAGACTACCTGCCCTGTCCTGAAACTGAGGTTTCTGAACTGCAGTCTGAACAGGCCTGGAAGAAGCTGCTGCTTCCTAGTGCCCGTTATGCTCCTAGAATGAGGGGTAGGAGCAGAATGTTTCCTGATGAACTGTGTCTTGGTGGGATAATTTCTATTGAATTTAGGGATTGAAGACACAAACAAATGTTTTAAGTCTTGTAATTCCTTCCCCTCTTGCTAAATTGTTTTGAAAAGCTCTGCCACCTTAGTCCCAAAAAGGGCAGAGTTGTCCAGGGGTGCATCCAGAAGTTTATCCTTAATATCATCAGATACGGGTTGGAGTCGCAGCCAAGAATACCTTCTAACCCTGAGGCAGAAGCTGCAGATCTGTCAGAGGCCTCTGCAGCATCATAGCTGCATCTGACTGAGTGTTGTGTCACTTGAGAGGACAAGGAGATGAGGCTAGATATTTGAGCCTTAGAAGGCAAGTCTGGGAGATCAGCCAGAAGTTTAGATACTTGAATCAAAAAGGCCAGGGCATACTTAGACATGTGTGTCTGGTAGTTAACCACCCTAAAAGCCAAACTGGCAGAGGTGTATACTTTTTGCCAATGCGTTCCATAGTCTTAATCTCCCTATCAGTGCGAAGGACAGAGGTGGAGGGAAGTAATCTGAAGGGTTTGTCTGCAGAGACTGAAACAGTGCTAGAGTGCAACAGGGCATTTAATCAGAAATTTGGCCCCTTCTGGGAACTTATAAAAACTGACAGGCCTTCTAGGGGCTGGTGGTTGGGATTCAGGGTTTTAGAGGCTGCAATGAAGGTGTCCAAAAAGGCTAGTAAGACTGGATGGATGGCAGAAGGTGAAGGGGTGACCATTTGTAAGAGTTCATAATACCTCTTTTGAACCTCAGACATTTCAGTGGAATCCCATTTAAAAAGCTCTCTCATTTTAGAGATGGTTTCACCAAAGGTGAGGTCCTCTCCTGGGGAGTCTGCCTCAGCAGAGTCCTCCTTGGGGGAGGCATACCCAAGAGGGGGAGGCATCTGAGAGGCATAGGAAAGGGAGTCCTCAGCTTAAAGAGGAAGAGGATCTTCAGTCTGAGGCCTAGGACTGATAACTTGAGGGGCATCTGGAGGGGAAGCAGGCATAGAAGGCCTATGGGCCATGAAGGCATTAAATAAGGTTTGAGAGAAAGCTTGCCAATCAGGCAGGCTTTTTGACTTTCTGAAGAAGGAGAGGCATCTTTTGTCTTTTGCTTCCTTTTTAAGGAAAAGGTAGGCCTGGACAGAGTAGGGCCTAGGTTCAGATTGTTATAAAGCAGTGGAAGGACCAGTCTGGACATCCGTTGCAAGCCGAGTTTCCCCCTCGTCGTTGGCACCAGACATCTGCAAAATCTCCATGGACTTGCTTTCAGCCCTAGGTTCTGCAGCCTCCTGAACAGTACCTGCTATACCTAACTCGGTCATCCACAGGGGGAATGTTGGGTGGAGGAGGTGCTGCAATAGGTTCAGGCCTGGAAATTTTGGCCTTCTTTTTTGGTGGCTCAACGGTCTGACTTGACGGCCCTTCCATCTCCACAGCCAGACATTTAAGATGCTAGTTTTCTAGTCTGATGTTTGCGGTGTGCAGATGGCTGCAAAGAGTCTAAGGAATGAAGGCCTAACAAATTGTGCAGGTTTTACGGTCATGGTTGGGCCCTAGACAGAAAAGGCACAGGTCATGGGCATCTTTATGGGGGATCTGATGTCCGCACCTACACTCTCCTTTCCTGGATGACATGAACCTAAGAAGGCATGCAGTGACCAAAAAGAAAATGGCCCCAAAAGAGAACTTATTTTAAATTTAAAGATCCAACGGCAGAAAGAGCTGATGTTCAACTGGCGGCACACACTCCCTATGGATGTCAGATGTCCCACATAATTGCAGTGACTAAAGCTTTTGTATATTGACCGGATGTTCGGGGCAGCTAACCAGAGGATAATGCAAAGGTTATGAATACTGCAACATGGGAATAGAAGGACATCTATGAAGATCCTGTGGAACATAACAAAGATGCTGAATAGATAGAAGAAGTAAAAGAAAGAATAAGAAGTTCAAATGTACAGGATATGAAATGGAATGAAATAACAGTCAAAGAAACTGAAACAAAATCAAGAAAAGCTCTTAAATGGTAAACCCTAGGCCCAGATGCAGTAACTAACTTCTGGCTAAAATTATTAACATTTTTACATGAACATTTAATCATGAATAAGAAAGTACAGTTGTGTACAATTACCATAAATGTAGATATTCTCAGTATTTTCACTGTTGCAGTCCTGACTGTTGGGATTTCCTGGCCGCCCTGTCTACCAGAGAAAACTCTTTTCACCTCCCAGGCTGGTGGACACCCTAACCGACATCAATATGCTCAGGTATAAAAGGAACCAGCCTGTGTCATTACTTCAGTATTATTTGACCCCTTTCTAGGAGGAGCCCAAAGTGTACTACCATGGGTAAACCAAGGTGGGGGGGACCTAAACCAGGGTAGTCTGGGGATGTGTCTCATGGCTATTTTAGTTAATTTCTTGTAGCCTAGCTAGTAGGTTGAGGGGGTAGGACTGAGAGAAAGAAGACTGCAACAGTGATTATGGTTAAGTGTACACAAGTGTAATATGTTCCTCGCGTTTCACTGTTGCAGTCCTGACTGTTGGGAATATTCCCAAAGCTTTATTGAGGATGGAAGGAGATCATAGAGAAGACAGGATTCCCTGCAGGACTATAGATGCAAATCCTGCTCTAGACTTAGAAAAAGGCTGCCAGGTGATAGTGCCTTGTGAAGGTATGCACAGAAGACCAGGTGGCTGCCTCCAAAATGTCTTTAGTGGAGACCCCCCCTAAGGAAAGCAGCAGAAGTAGCTGTGGCCCAAGTTGAGTGTGACCTAATCAAATCACGGGGGCCTTTTGCCATGATGGCTGTAACAGAAAGAAATGCAGTGGGATATCCACTTGGAAACTGTCTGTTTAGAAGCTGGCTTTCCTTCAGAAAAGGGGGGGAAAGGTTATAAACAGCTAGTCTGATTTCCTCCATGATTTTGCCCTGTCTAGGTAGTATGGTAGAATTGTCTGAAGTGAGTCCAAAAGTGCCCTTAGGAAACTATCTGTTTGGTTGGTACAATGATGGACTTCTTGAGGTTTAGTGTGAACCCCAGGGAAGTCAGGAGGTCCTGTGTGAATTTAGGTCCTTGTGGATCTTTGACAGATCTGTGGCTTGTATCAGGCAATTGTCCAGGTAGGGGTAAATCTGGACCCCTTTGGTCCTGCAGAAAGTAATAGCAGGAGCCAAGCACTTTGTGAAAACCCCTGGAATGGTAGACAATCCAAAGGGCAGTGCTGAAAACTGATAGTGACTGGAGCTTGCTCTGAAGTGAAGAAAACGTCTGTGTGACTTTTATATGGGAATATGCAAATAGGCATCTTTTAGGTCTGTCGAGCCCATGAAGGCCTGAATCATTAATAGTAATTTTTGAATGGTCAACAGTCAGAATTCTGGCACCCTTTGAAATTGATTTAAGTTGGACAAGTCCAGTATAGGACACCAAGAAACTTCCTTTCTGGGGTACAGGAATAGCCTTGAGTAAAACCGTTTCCCCTTTTGTTCTTCTGGAACTGGCTCTACCACTCCCTGATAGCACAGAATTTGAATTTGAGAACCTGTGATTTTTGATTTTGAGGTATATCTGGGTAAACTGAGTATTTTAAAGGCTCTTTGAAAGCGAATCTGTAACCATTTGAAATAAAGTCTAGAACTCACTGATCTGAACTGATGTGGGTCCAGTTTTTATGGAAATGTGACAGCCTTCCTCCTAGTTTTGGGGTGGGGATGAGAAGGTGGAGCAATGAGAGAGTCATAATTGTTCTATGGCAGGGGCTTGTGGCCTAGAACTCCCTTACCTGTGAGTTTTGGAGGTCCACTGCTTTGATCTTTGCTGCTGTCTCCTGGGGTTTCTGTCCCTTTAGGCTTCCTCTGTTTACTCCTAGGTTGGGTGGGAAAGGACCAATGCTTAGCAGGGAAGTTCCTGCTGAACCTGAGGTTGCACTTGCAGAAAGTCCTTTACCATTTGCATAGACTTAGCCTTGTCCTCCATCTTTTTAAGGACTGCTTCTGCTTTAGGGCCAAAGAGGCAGCCTTTGTCAAGGGGTACATCCAAAAGGATAGCCTTTACATGATTAGGGAGAGATTGCTCCCTAAGCCAAACAGGTCTCCTAATTACTGATCCAGTAACTGCTGCCCTGCAGGAGGCCTCCATGGAATCAAACCCACAGTGCAGGGACTGTTTAGCTACTTGGAAACTGGAGTGGCATAGGTCTAAAAGTTCCTTGTAAAGATTTTTTTTTATCCCATAGGGCTGATTTTTTTTTGTTTAAGTTGATCAAGAATGGTTTGCTGGTATTTGATCATATGGAATTGACAGATGAGGGCCCTCACAGAGTGGCAGAACCATATACTTTCTTTCTAAAGCTATCAAGGTCTGTACCCTCTCTGTCCATAGGCAAAGGGTTCCTGAAGGAACTGTCTCTAGCCCCTTTAGGCCCTGAAGTGACCATTTCTGAGTCAGCAGAGGGGTTCTTAAACAGATAATTATGAAAGTATTGTACCCTGTATAACCTGTCTGGCTTTCTAAGGGCAGGAGGGATGAGTCAGGATTTAAGGAGGCATCATGAAAAACATCCTCCACCACTTCAAAAATGGGTGGAATAGCTAAGGGTTTGTGTTCAGGGAGGTCCAAGAACTCCTTAACTCTCTTTTTGGCTTTGGGGTATTTTTGTGGCTCCCACTGAAAATGCTGCCTCACAGCATGGAGAGTCTCTCGAAAGTTGAGGGTCTCTGGTGGGGAAGCAAAGGGAAAATTTTCCTCTGAATTAGATTCCTCATAGGATGTGTAAGGGGCATTTTTCTGATCCAGATTCCTCCAAATCAGAATCTTCTGATTGCAATGGGTCTGGAAAAAATTCAGGAGGGTTATCCCTTTTTTCTTTTTCCTTGGGTTATATCCCCTGTGGTCTGTCTAGCCCTTACAATGTTAACTAAGTCTTCAACCAGTCTGATCAAGTCCCTTTGGGACCCCTGTAACTGGGAGCCCGAAGGCCTAGATGAAGGCCTTGCCACATTGCCATTCTTTGGGGTCGCTTTGGCCCTAGGCCTAGGTGCATCTGACTCCCTGGGATGAAAATACACCGGCGTAGGCCTAGGCCTTGATGCGTCACCGGTCTGTAAGTGCTCGAAAGTTGCGGCCTGCTGAGTGGTCTTGGAACCAACCAATAATCCAAAGGTATGTGCTGTAGAAGCAGAAGGGACCACTGGCATGTCTGACTTCAAACAGGTCTCAACAGGGGGCTGGGTCATTGTTTCAAAGGTTGAAGGGGCTGCGAAAACACCTCACCTTCCTCAACAATCACAAGTCTAGTAGGAGAGTCAGAGGGTGAATGATTGTCGTCTGAAGACCTTAGCTTATGCTTCTTTTCCTTTTTGTGCTTAGGTAATTCGAGTTCGGAATGACAAGCAGACTCCATCGGATGTGATTGTACAGATTCCTGTCTCAGAAACTGCACTAATAATTTGGCCCTATGCCTAATAGTTCTAGCGTTAAACCTATCACAGAAGTGAAAATTAGGGAAGGGACGTCTTGGTCTAGGCCTAAACAAGTGACAAAGCGTATGGAAGTCTCTGTGTGGCATCTGTTTACCACAGCAGAGACAATTAATTACTTTATCTGACATGAGTTAATGAAAAAAGAAAGGAGTTCCCCAATGAGGTATTTACCTGTCCGACAACAGCTTCTCTCTGGTGAGGATTGACTGACGCACTTGTACACTGCAATGACGCAGGCTGGCTCCCTTTGTACCTGAGCATGCTGATGTTGGTTAGGCCGTCTGCCAGCCTAGGAGGTGAAAAGAGTTTTCGCTGATAGTTGGGCCCGCCAAAAGGTTTCACGGCAAGAAATCCCAACAGTCAGGTCTGCAACAGTGAAACATGAAAGAGCATCTATTTATATGGACATCCTGAACAGACGTCAACCTGCTTAACAGGAAAAACAATATTCCTTCTTAAGAGCGAACCTGCAAGCTATCCTAAAAAACTACAGACCAATAACTTGCCTTCCAATGCTGTATAAACTACACACTAGAACTGATGGAAGAAAGCTCAGTCATGCCAAAAGAACAAAAGGGTAACTAAAGTCATATGGAACAAAGGATCATTGAAGAATCGAAGTATGGCATGGAAAGACTACAAAAAAGCATTTGATAGCAGCCCAATTCATGGATAAAGTGTTTACAAATGTATACGATACACCCTACACTGATCGCTTACATTACAATGACCATGAAACAGTGGCAAACCAGTATACAGTTAAGCCATGAGAAAGGAACAATTATTTTTCCAGGGATAAAATTTAAAGGGGGATATCCCAGGGTGACTCACTGCCACTGATGTTCTTTTGTCTTGCCCTTAACCCATTAAGCTGTTTTGGCTCCCAGAAAACAACAAAGTGTAAAGCACACTACAAACGGTCAAAACTTTCTAAGATGATATAGGAATTGTCATTTGGTCTTGATAAATGTGCAAAAGCAACTTTTAAAGCAGAAAAGCTGCAGTACCAAGAAAATATCAGTCTGGGACAGGAATGTGATATAAAAGAACTTGAGCAAGAGGGAGTGTATAAATATTTGGGAACTGATGAAGGATCAACAATAAAACATGAACAAATACGAACAAAACTTAGTAATAAAGTATTTTAGAAGATTAAAATTAGTACTGAAAACAGTTCTGACATCTAAGAACAAAGCCTAAGCTATAAACCAATTTGCTCTTCCTGTCCTTCCTTACAGTTCTGGAGTGACTGACTGGCCCCAAAAGATATTGGATCAGTTGGATAGAAAGACAAGAAAAATGTTTCATGCTTATCTCAAATGATTTATAAAAGTCAGTGTATACCAAGATTAAATATTCCCCATTCTGAAAGAGGTATGGGCCTCCTCGAAACTGATTACATGTACAGATCTGCAGTCGTAGGACTGCATACACATCTGCTGACCTCACAAGATCCAAACATACTGAAAGTTTTAAAACATGAGGAAAATACGTCTAAGATGACTTCCCTGCTTAGTCTAGTAGAAGCATATCGGTGTCAAGCGGGAATGGAAATCAAACCAGAAGTAGATAAAAATCAGGCAGCAACTGAATGTGCCAAAAAAAAATAAAGAATATAAGGTGAAGGATCAGATGAGAAGTTAGAAAATTGTGTAAAATGTATAAACATAGTTGCAAATACAGAAATCTCTTGGAACAACCTCATGTTGATCAGGACTGAACACATGAATAGTTAAGGTGAGATGAATTTAAACCAAAAGACAAAAGGTTAATATTGGCAGCCCACGATAGTGGACTACATTAATGTAGGTTTACAAATTCCATTGAACATGTGGGAGGAACAGACAAATGCAAGTTTTGTAAAACAGAACTGCAAACAATCCTACATCTTGCTTCTGGGTGTGATACACTAATGGCAGAAGGACTGTATACTGAAAGGCATAACAATGAGGCAAGACAGTTGCATTGGGGATTGTGAAAACATTATAATATTGAAGTAGCTGAGAACCACTGGAAACATGAGCCACAAAGCATTAAAGAAAATGATGAAGTTTATATCACATGGGTCACATGGGATCACACATTACCAGCAATTCAAAATATAGATGCAAGAAAATCAGATACAGTAGTCCATGAACAGAAGACAAAAGTAGCTTTGATAATTGAAACTGCTACACCCAGTGACTACAGTGTCTTACGTACATAGTCACAAAGTCATAAAATACCAGGTTTTACAGCAGAAACAAGGGCAATGTAGGAGAAGGATACCTAGACAGTCCCAATAGTAGTAGGGGTAATGGGTATTATAAAAAAAGAATTTACAGTTGTACTTAGATATGTTATTGATACATGTAATTCCGTATGCATTTTGGGAGGAGTAGATTCTGAGCACATTGTGGGTGATTCGAAGAGCACTTCTGGCTAACATCAAAGATTGAAACAATACTAATTTCATATACTTTAATCATAATTTGACTTAGGAATGGGGTCCATTCCCATTATGGTATTAGAAACCCAAACCTGGAGAAATTAAATGAAGATATCTTCATAGAGACAGACAGATCTATTTTGGAAGCCATTTCAAGTAGTATCTCTCTCTGAAAAAGATGTTCTGGAGGACAGCAAAAAGAAAGAGAATCCTCAAACCTTAAGTCATTTGCCATAGCAAGGAAAGAAGGAATCAGGCTTGTAAAAGCTAGGAATTCTTTATTTATCTTTCTTAGAATGGTGCTGTGCACTGTTTTTGCCCTACCTCAGCAGTAGCTCAGCAATAACTCCACCCTTGGACCCCTCTTTAGGCAATTCCACCTTATGATATCCCCTGTCTTCACTAGAGATCATCACTGTGATTGCTCATGGTCATGCCCATCCCTCCCTGCCACTCCATCAGTCGCACGAGCAGCTAATTGAACCCTGGTCACCTGGGCCACAGTCAGGTCTTTATCCCTCTATGCCACGAAGTTCCACAACATAATTCAATGGTGATCTATTTTTCCTTGGGACATCACTAGTATTAGTACAAACTCAAGCAGATTTAAAATGAAAATAAAAAGTTTGCACTTACCACTATGATCAATGCCTAGGAAATAACTGCTAATTAACTAAGCAAAGCGGGCTAGCTGTACAGTAGAGGGGAAAATAACATCTGATAAGGTGGTACAGTACACTCTCTTTTATACTAGTGCTCCCTTAATGGCCACAGTTTAATACTATGTCTCACCACATATGTCTGACTGCTGGAGAACAGGCTGGAGACTGATTGTCCACCTCTGGCAAATTTCTGTTCATATAATGATGAACTCTTGTAGCAATGATCTGTAAACAAACATCTAAAACATCTTCAGACAATGGTGTATGCTGTAGAGACAAATAGGTGACGCTTTCTAATTTCTTGGAATGGCTGGGAATGTATGCACTCATTCTCACTGTAAACAATGCATCTCTTGTGTAGAGCATCGCAGAAGCACAACTACACCCTTACATCCTGTACCTTAATAATGAGATCATAAGAATTGAATACTCTGCGACAATTAACAAATGAACAAATGTTTCATTCACATAATGATACAAAACAAGAAAGCTGAATAACAGAATCCGATATTATGTTAGAGTACATGCAACTCAGCCATTATGCAGGTATTAATCATTTATTTTTCTAACAAAACAAAAAATTTACAAATCAATAAACAATACTTTAAAATCTGTGTCTTTACAGTTTTTACTCATTTTGAATTTACAAATTACTAATCAAACTATTACATGTGGTCCAAAGGATTACAGAGTAGAAGACAACAGGAGTTTCTGAGGACTTCAAGAGTAGTGTACAGTAAATATTTAATGTCTTTCAACTTTTCTTCTTTAAACCTTTACAGTTTTTCCAACTTATTTACTTCTCTGAGCTCCACAGCCGAATTCCAGCATCTTCTGCTTCATTCATCTTAAAAAGGGACAGTGTCTACCCCAAAGACAATGTAAGGCTGTGAGTAAGGCCTTTGGACAAAGTAATACATATTTTTAGCTCTACAATATGCTACCAACATAATCTACATATCAGATTCATGCTAGAAAAAATACAAACTATTCATCTATGTGATAGACATCTCCTCAAACAGAAGAAAATGGTTATAACTTGGAAACAACCATTTAAACCATGTGGCAATCGATCATTCATCTGAAAAATTTGTGCCCACAAGAGGGAATAACAAGTCAAGAGACAATGCATTATGAATTACAAAATGTGTAAAACCAATTGTTGTAACAAAATAACCAGAAAGAAGAATTAAATGCATGAGTCCTCTACACTGGGCAGGTTATGACAAAGTAAAGAGTGCGGTGCTCCAAAACATTACACATCAATTACTAAAAGTAGAAGCCATCAAAATAAATAAATAATAACAATAAAACAAAACAGAAAAAAATGAATATACAAAAATAATGCAAGCGGTGAAAAAGGCACATGCCTGCTTTTTTAAAAGGCTGGAAAGAAAAGTGCTAGAAAGAAAACAAATTTGGGAATAACAATACTTTTTATATGTTCTATAATTATAGACAAAAACAGGCAAAGAGCCACTCATAACACGAGTGCAATACTCACAACTGGCAACACAAATAAATTTAAGCAGGAAATGGACAATGGTTTTTGGAAGTCCTAAAATAACTCACAAAGAGAAATAAGACAGAAAAATGCCACACAGCATAGTATTTCCTAGAGTACACAGGGAAGTCAGAAAGGTATTAAACACTAGCACCATTAAAATTAACTGGGAATGGTTCAGGAATACAGATGTGCTACATTTTTTCACAAATGTAAGAGATGCAAGGATGACTAAAATAACAGAAATTACATTTGGAGAGTAAGCCATTACTTTTGAGCTTAGTCACCTAACAAAACAGTGTATCCAGAAATTCTTTGCAAGCAGTGCTACTCCCCCCCCCCTTACAGACCTTCAGCCAAGTATCATACTTCTGTAGGCTGGCAAGTGCTATCTGTAAACGTTGGACTGCTAGAAACAATCATCAGTTCTTCTACTGAAAAATACTATCGTAAAGTTAGCAAAGTTATGGTAAGCAAGAAAGAAAATGTGAAAGCACAGAGTTCAACACCAATATCACAATGCATTTCTGTAGACAAAAATAGTTATGTTATAGAGTGAAACACCAAACTGTGCTGAAAATCATGTAAGAGTAGGATTACAAATAACTCTGAGCAAGGGATGATATGCAGGTAATGGAAGATGCATCTTTATCTGATGGCACCCATCAATACAAATGAAGGAAAACATTCTACAGGAATTAGAATCAGACAAAAAGATATCTAGGGATGATGGTGGCATGAAAAACATTTGTCTTCATGTTATAATAATAAAAGAGGGTCACCATCTAATTTATAATGGAGAACATTTAGATAGAAAAGTGAGGAAATTAACCATATTCAGAAAACAGATACAGTAAGTCAGGCACTTGGAGTATTACACAGAAGGAGTATAACACAGATGCATTTCAGAATGCAAAGTAAATTACTGAGAAGGAGGAAACTTCCCTGATATAAATGAAATGTTCTAAATTAAAAGTCCAACTTCTGTACCTTTATATAGTCTTAACTCATAAGCAACTGTATGTGAGTCACAAAACAATCCTAAAGGAACCATGTGGAAGTGTCTTCATGTATTCTAAGTACCAGTCTGTACATTTGACACTGTAGCTTAACAACATGTCATAACAGTTAGTACACATTACTATGACTATGAAAGAAAAAAAAAAACAAAGGAAGCAGTACTGACGGGGGTCTATGTCTTATTATCGAACAGCCACATTGTCGAACGTCACCTCATTGACAATGCAGTTCATCGACCCCCCCCACACGCCCCACTAATTATATATGTCAACTTCAGGATCGCACTACAATGGAGAAAGGGCAAATTTCTTGATCCCTACCATAATGCAACTTATTACAGTCCGACGTCCTGCACTGCTGATGAGATGATGTTTGACAATGTAGCTATTCGATGATATGATATAAACCTGTACTGAGGGTGGTCACATAAAAATGCTAGTGTACAACAGGGTGGTCCAAGTAAACTGCTACTGATACTCAATACTTTTCAGTGCTGTTAAATTTACAGCCTACTGTAACATGAGTTGATGCTATGAACTTTATATAATGTTCAATATTTCTACTGCACTTAAGCTAATCTGCATAATTTATCTTGTTTGTATTCACTACTTTGTCTATTAATTTTACTGCAACTATGTCATAGCAGAAAAAAGTACACTGGTCCTGTCCACTTACCTGCAAAATAAAAAAAAAAATACAATTAACAAAAAAAATGTTTAAAGACGGCTTGATACCACTGAAAGAATATATGCAGGGAGGACTAAGGAGAGCTCAGCTGAAGTGTGCCAAAAGAAAACAGGGCCTGTAGCAATAATTTTACAGTTCAATGCTGCTTCTTAAACAAACAACTCTGTTCAGCAGTTTGAATGAGGCTTCTAACTTACACAGTGGCAACACCAGTTGGATGACAGACCTTTAGAGCTCATATCTTAAGCTTTTAACCCAGGTACTAATGCCTAACTAACTTCAAAGTACAGTTTTCAAATTTCTTGCGCTTTCTTTACCAGTTTCTACAAACTCTGTTGAACTCGGTTTTCTGACCCAGGTGCCGTTGCTTAATTAAACTCAGGAAAGTTCTTACAGTTAATTACACTGTACACTTCACTGAAACAACAGAATACATGATTGCAAATCTTTATGAACAATCTTGTCAGTGATTTTCACAAAGAAGAAAGACATGAGAAGATTATTATAATGGTGAAATCAACATAGCATAAACTAAATGAATACTCCACTAAAGTTTACAAAACTGAAGTATGGCATCAATCTGAGGTGGTAACTAAAATCAATACAATTAAACTTGGAAGAAAGTAGATAAAATACTTATCATCTCAAAAATACCAGCTAAGACTAATACACTACTCCTAAATGAAACAGGCAAACAAGAGACCAGTAGTGTTGAGCACTGAGAACTTAAGATGGCACCTGAAAACAGCCCTTATTGGGGTATGAGCCAGGCTATGCATGTACATGGACGATGGCTTACACTGGAGAGCTCTACTACTTATGAATTGTGTGGGACATCATAATTCTCAAAGTAAACCCAGAAGTGATGATGCACTGCCTATGTGGGACTTCCCAATCATGATCAATTTCTCAATAAGAAAAATACTAATGAGTGGAAATAGCAGTTAAATTAATAACAAATGAGTGATAATGGCAGTCAAACATCTTAATCATTGGAACATGGAATCTTGAACATCCATACACAGCAACAACTTTATACCAAAGACATTTGTTTCTTTGACTGAATGACAAGGTTCTCAGACTGGGGACTACCTGGATGCCAGTAATGCCCTCCATTTTATTCCTGCAAAACATGAAGCCATCAGACAGGCTGAAGATGTGTTACAGACTGGAGAAGGTATAAGAACGAACTGATTTACATGCAAAATACTAAGGATCTTGGTAAAGTGAGATAAATATGAAGAAAGGAATGTGACCAGCAGAATGCCACAAAGATTAGACTCAAGGTATTCCTGTTTAGTGTCGACATATGGCAGTGCAGAGGAACAAAAACTAAAATGTGCCTTTCAGGCAATGAAAAGAGAATCTGTAACAGGACTAGCAATTTGGGAAACGTAAAAGAAAAGGCAGACCAAAATAAACTGGCTAAATTATCTAGCAGAAGCTAAGATGGAAAACTATACAAAACCATTTATATTTTTCATAAAGCAACAAGATGTCACTGTACAATGTGTGAAAAATACTGATGTTATCATACCATAACACAGTTTGAGATCAGCTTTTTCCTGCTGATGAAAATGCACTAAGACTTTGGGTATGACCAGTTGTATGCAAGTAAGTGTGGAGTATGATTAAATATGGCAAAAGAGGTTGTAAGGAAGACAAACAAAAATCATAAGGAGAAAAATGCATGCCTTTGAGGAAAGAAAATGGTATGACAGAAACTTAAAAATATCTACTTTTCATGGAAATGACATTAAACAACACTATCTTTCAGAAAAAAAAATGTGCTCAGGAATGGGGACTGAATGAATGACAGCAGGAAAGGAAGACAGAGGGTAGCACAAGGAAAACATTTTCTACAAAGGGACTACTGGAAATGTGAAAAATATTTATAGTACAAACTAGAAAAAAGACAGGAGCAAATGAACTGAAATATTTTTATTCACGCATAAAACACAGCTTGTCAGTTGAAAAGAAAAGGGAGACCAAGAAAGGGATACAGCTTTGGAAAATGCAACAAAACTGGAAGACTACACAGACTGTGCTACACCTTAAGTGCTAGTAATATGTATTATTTCTATTTCAAAATCAAATGTGCTGTTTTAATTATACTTATGTAAAATACAAACAAAGCTAACTCAGTACCCAGTGATCTACCAACAAGGATACAGTAAGTTCCAGAATACAAGTCTGGAATTAAGTGCTATAAATTACCTCCAGATTGTACAGGCAGTGAATTGGAATATATAGAAAAATCTGTACTTCCTGAAGTTTTAATTTTTTTCTGAAATCTTTACAATCACAGTAAAATAAAGAGCTCACCATTTTATCACTCGATACATATAAGTTTAATATTATTATAGTGTAGCGTATTCAGTGCCTTATCTTACAGCCAAGACATTGTAACCTAGTAACATAATACGGAATGGTTGTCTGTAGTCTGCTAAATAAAAGCAAGTGCTGAGGGGTTTAGTCAGAGGCTTCTTTTACATTTCTAAAGTGTTAGGTATTCTGTCTGCAAAACTTATTTTAATCCATACCTTCTGTTTAAAATACTTCCACTACTGTGGTAAGCTTTAAAATGTTCATATTATACTTATTTGTCTGATCCCACTCGGGTCAAATGTTGCTCAAGGTGTGTTATGTCAATGGTGTTTCTATTCTGAACTGACTTCATGAGTTGAGTATACTGCCTCACAGCTCAGTGCTACTCAGAGAAAGAGTGCAACTGAATTACACACTTCAAATTGCATTTTGCTCATTTTCAGTGTCAGTGTGTGATCTCACAGTTAACAAAACAAAAAGGGATGATGGGGCAAAGTCTCCCCAAGTAAGGAGTAGAGTCTTGCTTCTGTAAAATACCGCTGAAAGTGTTACTTTTTTATGTTGTCTTCTGTTTTTTTTTCTAGATGTTTTGTGTTGTATGTCCTCCCTGTGATTGACTAAACTTTAAAAAGACATGCAGGTAGGTGCGTGAGTGTGTGTTTGTGCCTGCTCTGTGGGATCCAGGCTAGCAACTCGACAGTGTAAAATCTACTGCTAATCATAAGCAGACCGGTAATCCGCTGTGGCAACCCCTAACTGGGAAAAGCCGAAAGACTTTTTAGTGTATGTTTGTTTATTTTGAGCATATTGGTTTGTGCTAGTATGTTTAAGTCCTGTACGGAACAGTCAAAATTACTTTCAAGTACTTACTGCCATTTTGTTTGGTTTCATGCACCTGTGTGCCATTTTGTTTGGTTTCATGCACCTGTGTCTTGAGTTAAAGTGGAAGCACATGCATATCAAATCCTTTTGCTGTTAAAACATTTTGCTGCTGGGTGGAACCAATTATTTTCATACTACAGCCACCACTGCTTGATATGTTATGGCACGGCACTCATTCAATTTTTCTTGAACTGTTTGGTGGCTCCCTACTGAAATGTTTGCACTCAAAACGCAGATATCCAACAAACAGACAAAAAAAAAAAAAAAAGACCAAAAACCATGGAAAAGAGCGAATCTCATACATTGCTCTTCTTTAAATTTCTTTTTTTTGCAGCAAGGTAAGCCCCATACACCCCCCATTTCGAGGGAGGCAAGCCTACCCCTCAAAACTTAAATATACCGACTTTGAGAGTGTCATACCTCACAGAAAAGGTAATATCTCAAGAAACAACAATATTAATTTAGTATATGTAAGATTGTTTTTCTGACATTCAGTCTCCATGTTTCGGGACTTGTTCTCACAGGTCCCAACATCTCAAATAGTTACCCTGTTTCGCTCTACCTCTAATATTGTAAATAAAACTAAAATAAAACAGACATTACTGGGCATTAAAATTTACTTCACTTGTATATGTCATTTAAAATGCCAGGTGGCTGGATTTTATTTGTTACTTGTTTGTCTTGTAGTGCACCTAAATCTCAGCACTACATCTAGTACCACAACTGCCTGCACAATGGTATTTCCACACATTAATGATCTTGTTTTGATAATATGTGTGTGTGTGTGTGTGTGTGTGTGTGTGTGTGTGTGTGTGTGTGTGTGTGTGTGTGTCTATATGTATATATATATATATATATATATATATATATATATATATATATAAGACAAGATGCACTCGTGCAAAGCTCGCCTCAAAATGGAGAATGTTGACATCTGTGCTGTAACAGAGACCTGGTTTAAAGAGGCAGAAAGCACCCCTGTGCTCCCAGGTTACAACTCATTCCATACCTTTCAACCCCAGAACACATCCGGAAGCTCCAAAGGTGGTGGTGTCTCCATATTCTTAAAGGATACGCACACCTCTAGGCTGGTAGTGCAGCATAATGCATCCGAGATAGTTCAGGTACAACTAACACTGGGTAAGACGGCGATACAAGTCATAGCCTCCCACAGAATCCCAAACATGTCCCTAGACTCTCACACCAAGTTCCTAAGCACCCTGGAATCTGTCAAGGTCCAACCCAATACTCTCATACTGGGTGACTTCAACTACCCTTCCATCAACTGGGAAGACTATTCAAGTACCAATGTACAGACCCAGCGCTTTCTGGAATTTATCAATATCAATGCCCTGGACCAGCTCATTCTGACCCCCCACTAGACGAAGAAATATCCTTGACTTGGTTATCACCAACATGGGAGACTGTTGTTCCACACCTACAGTCAATTCCTCCCTGGTTACATCCAACCACAAACTGAGCACCATGGAAATCTCCATCTCACCTACAACCCCCGCTAAGGTGACCACCCTGAAAAACTTCTCTAAAGCTGATTTTGGGCTCCTAAAAACAGAGGTGGCTAATTTCTCTGCACCCATGCCAATGGAAAATAGCTGCATGACTGCTGAATCATACACCAAATGCACTGTACAAGCACGTACACAAATGCATGGACCTTGCCATACCAAAAAGAATGAAGACGTTCTCCTCCAAAAAAAGGACGCCAATCGGGTGGTTCCCAGCCATCAATAAACTCTCAACAGAAGGAAGAAACTGTTTCAGAAAAAAATGAAGTCACAAGACTACAAAACTAATCTCATCAGTCTTAACAAAAAGCTGAGATCCCTTATCAAATCCTCTAAAGCCAGCTATGAAGGCAGAATTTTGGCTGACACCAAAAAACAACCACAAAGCCTTCTACAGCTATATCAACAACCTTCAAGGCAATACCCAGATTTGCTCTGAGTTATTGTACAATGGCACCTCCTATACTAAGCCAACAGATACAGCCAACATACTGGGGGACAGATTCAGTGCAAACTTTACCCCCCCCCAAAGGCCCTAGCACAATACCAGAAGAAAGTCTGGTACCCACCATTTCTGTGGCATAGGTAAAAGCTGCATTGTCCAAAGCCAAGAATGCAGCATCCAAGGGACCTGATAATATCCCTGGCTGCGTCATACATGAGCTACAAAACAAACTGGCACCACATCCACATGCCCTGTTCAATCACAGCCTTACCTCAGGATATGTCTCTAACGAATGGAGCACTGTAACAGTCATCCCACTCCATAAAGGGGGAGCAACTACATACACTGGGAACTATCTCCCCATCAGCCTGATGAGTCTGGTATGCAAAGCTATGGAGCGCATCATCATCGATCTGCTTAACAAAGATATAGGCAATCTCCAAACTCTTGACCCCACACAGTTTGGCTGTATCAAGGGGAAATCCCAGTTTGGTTGTGTCAAGGGGAGATCCTGCCTGCTGAACCTGGCTGACTTCTTTGAGGCAGTCAACCAAGGCTGTGGATGAGGGTAAGGCAGTGCATATGGCCTACCTTGACCTGGCCAAGACTTTTGATACCATTCCCCACTCAGGTATCATTGATAAACTCACCAAACTAGGCATCAATCCTTACATCACTAGGCGGGTTGCAAATTTGCTCACAGATAGGACCCACAGAGTGAAAGTTGCGGATTCCAAGTCAGACTGTCGACCAGTCAAGAGTAGAGTCCCACAGGGCTCAGTCCTGGGCCCTCTCCTGTTTGGCACCTACTTCTCAGAAGTCCAGACCAACACAGAAGGACTCTGGCTGACCAAGTTCGCTGATGACTGCAAGCTAGGAGTCATTATCAACTCCCCAAGTGATGCAAACATCCTACAAAAGGGCCTCTCTGAAACCAATGACTGATGTTGGAACCACGGCCTGAAGCTTAATGCCAAAAAATGTGTTATTATCCCCTTTGGAAAAAACTAATTTCCCATGAATTACCACGTCGATGGGAGCCCACTGAACACTGAAGGGGCAATAAGAGATCTGGGCATCCAGGTCGACAACCACCTCACCTTTGACCACCACATTGCCACTGTGGTCAGAAAGTCCTTCTACGTGACACATCTTATAATCAAAGGTTTCGCATCCAGAAAGAAAAAGGTCATCATCCCTCATTAGACCAATCATCGAATAAAACAAACTGTCCCAGTTTAGCATATACCTGACCAGACACTTACAACAGCTGGAGAGGCCACAAAAGTACCTCACAAAAAGGATCCTAGGCCTTAAACAAATGTCCTACATGGACAGACTCAAGAAACTTCAGCTGTTCTCAGTCTATTATCTTCTACGTAGAGGTGATCTCTGCTTGACTTACAAAGCCATGGTTGACCGAGCCCTACTTGAAATGCTACACCTAATGAAATGCCAATTCCCCCGCGACACACACTCCAGAGATCAAAACCTCATTACCACAATTAGCAGAACATGCTGGAAAGACAGGTTCATCTTCCAAAGACTGCCAGTACTCTGGAATAAGCTTCCCATTCATGTCAAGCAGAGTACCTCGCTGGCCCTCTACAAGAGAAAACTTGACGAGTGGATGGGTAACAGAAAGTTCACCCCAGGGATCACTCCAGTTGTCCTACTGGATAGGGAAGCTGTGAACTAACATCGGGTGGCACAGTGCCTAGGCTGTTTTTCTGGGCTAGGCTTGTAAAGGCTCCAGGGCCATTAGCCTAGTACACACCTATGAACCTATACATATAAAATATATACATATAGATACATACATACATACATATATATATGCACGCACACACACACATATATATATATTATATATATATATGTGTGTGTTTGTGTATGTGTATGTATATGCACACACGTGTGTATTCATACATACATACACACACACACACACACACACACATATATATGTGTGTGTGTGTGTGTGTGTGTGTGTGTGTATATGTATATGCGCGCACACACACACACATAGATGCACACATAGCCCTTAATTAAACAAAAGTATTCTCACTGCATGTGATTGTTTGGAATTACCTGTTTAGTGTTTTTTGAGAGTATATAAAATGTAATGATGGAACAAACTCTGTGGTAAATTACTGCCCTTCTTCTCTAAAATCAGTGATCAACCCCTTACAGATTTACAAGGACAAGTGCAAAACTTCCTTGGATGCTCTGTCAAATCTGAAAAATTCTGAAGTAGTATCAAAACTGGGAACCCTGCAGGCTGTTCAATATATCTACTTGTTTGTTTTATCTCCCATACATGGTCGAGCCCCTTTTTGAATTCACGTAGGCTTATACTTTGCTATGTTATAAAAAAAGTTTTGTTTTTACAGCCACTGTAGGCATTACATTAAAAAATATTTAATGTCTCTACTGAATAGTACGTTACCAAGATTTATGCAAGAGCTATGCACATTTTAATTCAAACATACTGATTCGGACAATACAGAATTAGGGCATTAAGGAATAAACACAAATCCAGCCCTAAATAACCTATAACAGACTGAAAATAAGGACAAGGATTTCAGTGGATTTCCACTAATTAATTCCTTAACCTCGGCTATACTTTTGGTGAGATAGCCTTATATGCACAAACATACACACACCCACTTGCTCTTTCTTGAATAAAGAGAAAATTAGTTAAGCATGTTCAGAAGGAAGGTCTTATATTCGACTCTTTCCTCTCTTTAGAACATCTGTGTAATTACTGAAACAAACGTGGTTTAAATGTTCAGAAAGCACTCCCCTCCACACCTGGGTTTTGCCTCTATCATGCCTTCAGATCCGATGGCAACTATAGTGGATCCTCCATATTTGGTAGAAACCATATCTCCTCTAGACAGATTTCCACAAACCCACAAAAAGAATTCACTGAACTCCAAATCACATTAAATAGTACCAAGTATCAGTTTATAGCCTGTTACAAGACACCCCCTATGTCCCCTGAAAATCATGTAATGTTCTTAAATGTACTTGACTGACTCCCCTATAAGCAAGAACTTTATTATTTTGGGACACTTTTAACTACCCCTCAATAAACTGGAGAACCTATACCTCCAATGTAGGATATGCTCCTCCACTCTATGAAATAAAACATGTAAGCTGTACAGGTGTCTGAGGCAGGTTAGGACTACCTGCAATCTAGAAGACTAAAACAACAAAGATACCTTTAATCAAGGTTAAGAACAAGTTCACCTTGAGACACTGTCTAACAAATGGAAGACTGGTGATTTTAAACACCTCTAAGGCTGATGCTGAGAGGTCCAGTAAGAGTAGATGATCTAAAATTAACAGGAAAGTAATGAGGTGGAGTCTGCGATGGTCCCAGCTGAGACAGGTTACTCTACTATCTGGGATTTCACAGCCTGAAACCACACCCTTTTCATCCACCAAAGGACAGCAAATGTGAGGTCTGATCTTTTTCTTAACTTTACAATAAAAATAAAATACAGTGGAAAACCATGCATGAGTCTACCCTGCCATGGGAGAGAGAGACATGTTGATCAACTCCTCCTTGTCCTGCTGAATGAGGCAGAACCAAAGGAGGAGGGCATTCTTCTGAGCAGCAAACTGTCAGGGTACCAGATATCTGGACGAACCTGAAAATACAGCATTCCTTTGCGCTCATCTTAAGAAGCAGAATGAAGCTGTAAAAACAGAAGCACACTAATTTCCCATATATGGAGTGATACTCTAGCCCATAGCCCATATTTCAATCTCTGATCTGCATCAGTGATGACCTCTCTACCCAAGGGGCACAATTATGTGCCACCATGAATGTTCTAGTACTACACATTGATCTAGTTGTCCAACCACATCAAGAGGTGCTTAGGTCTCAAGTCCTCTACCAAAGTTATTACAGAAAGAAACGCAGCAGTCTGATAAGAAGCCCCACTTTTGAGGGTCAATTTTTGCTTAGCACTGTAAAATTCTAGTCATGTATTGGTAATTATGGTATGTAAGAGGTTCTGCTGCAAGACAGGAAGGCCCACACTAAAGATGGCGGGAAATGTTCACCAATCTACAGCTAGGTGACAATGGCCAGACGCCAACAGAAATACTGTAATGGCTTTATAGCCACTGACAACAACATTTACATCTTCAAACTGAAAACTGATGATCACGACCACCCTAACATCCAAGAAATGTTGAAGTTCTAGGCATAAACACTGTGCTGCCTCCTTATCCATAATTCCAAGGCTATGAATTTTGCGGACATCTCTACAGACAGGAAAACCTGCTCATGGAGAGTGTTAAACTTTACTCCAACAAAGCCAATCCATTCAGCAAGGACATGGAAGTACTTCTTTTAGTTTATGAGATCTATCTCTCAGACGCGTACCTACGCTAGCGCAAGTGAGAGCTGCTAGAATAAAATTCCTTGAGAGGGCCACCAGGAGGAAAGCACTGAAGATAAAGTTGTCCTGCAAATCCTCTGCCACAACACATATTTGGTAAAAACACTGAGTGCAGATAAGACCAGTGGCAACAATTTGTACTCAAAGTTAAGCCAACAAAGATTGACCAAAGGAATGTGTTGCAGGCAACCCAAACAGCGATACACCAAAAAGCACCCATCATATCCAGCGAAACAAAGCAGGTGCCCTGCTGTAGAAGGGTATGACCTTCTGAGGCATCACCATTTAGAGTTTAATGTACAAGACTAATGCTACAGTAGTACATGATGAGACAGAAGTCTGCACTTCCCTTCAAAACAGGCTTTCTCCAAAGGAGGAACAGTCTGTACGCACAGCAGAGTTGGAGTATTCTCCAAGACCTCTGCAGAGAATTTTATGGCCTAGAAATGTAGCTCCTTTTGAGGATGGCAACTTAACAGTCCTAAGTTGTTACCATCTATACTTAAGGTGATGATTCTGGCAACTGGGCTCTTATGGGCTACCTTGAATTGTAGATAGAACTGTGAATGCAGTACCACAGAATGTATCCTGAAAGGAAACTTCAAGGATGGAGTTAAACAATTGGGGGTCCTTCTCATCTTACAAGAAAGCTTAGTTTCTTAGAATACTATGGGATTAGAAAAACAATCAATCAGGAATCAGCTGTGGTGGTAGGAACCAAATGGCATTTCACCAGCTCACTTATCACAGAAAAAAGGGATGGGGTTTCCACATTAAAGCTAAAAGTGGATATCCTGGACTGCAGTTCACTGGCACATGTATTATGTATGCACAGTGGGTACTGGGAGGGACAGTAGTCAGGAAGGCACCATAATGGGATGCCTTGCTCTCTACTCCCCCTTCTACAGATGCCACAGATGCTGGTGTGAAACATAAGAGGAGTAAATCTAGGACATGGGTTATGGCAGAAAGCAGTATGTGTGTGTGTGTGTGGGGGGGGGGAGGCAAGGAGCACTCTTAGGGCAGTATGCAACACCAGCGACAGAAGCCACCAGACATAAAATACACACACCATACCAAAAAAGAGATGAAAAGATCTTAGAAATATGCCAAACTAAGGCTTTCAAAAGTGGAAAGTCAGTAGTTACTCCAATTCCCAAGGCTTTCAAAGTCAAAGCAGATCTTCAAAACAGTAGTACTATGGCAGTTACTGCTTACAAAACTAGAATTCAAATATTAGCTCACTTGGCTTCAGTACAACATTTTTCATCAATACCCACTATCACTCCTTCAGCCTTTGTTGGCTCATGATCTGTTCTACTGATCAGTCTTACACAAGGCTATTTGAAAACAGATGTAGGCTTGCACTTTAGCAAGAATACAGTTGGTTGAATACACTTAAACAGTGGATGTTTGAATGGGAGGTAGGAAGAAGGCGAATGCCTAGAGAAAACCCACAAAGACAAGGAGAGAACGTGTATACACCATACAGTGACTAGAAGTCAGCCCTGAACTCCTGGAGATAACAGATATGACACTACAGGCAAGTAAGGATAAATTAGGCTATGCAGATTTTATATCAAAGCTATGGATAAATTATAAGTTATATGGATTTTAAAAATGCCCCTTGTTCAGTTTACTATTCTATTGGGCTGACCTGGTTCTTCCTCTATAGTACCATAGCTTTTCTTGAGCCCAAACTCATCGAAATGCCACAGATACTTTATGCCGCTTCAATAGTGTTTAACCACTCTTGGGCAGGGTTGCCACCTCTTCCTATACTGGCACAGATGGGTCTTCCACGGGAGAGGAATGAGCCTGGAAGCCAACACTGCTGCAAACAGAGGAAGCTTGAAGAGGTTAAGTTACATTGTTCCACTGTGCATATCCAATATTGTCCATGAGACTGGTTTGCAGTGGGCTGCCTGACTGATGCACATAAGCCTCCATATGAGATGCAATCCTATCCTTTGTACTCATACAGTACCTATATCTATTAACAGATTCCTGAGAGATACTATTTCATGACAATGCCCAAGAAATGGATGGATTGTGTGACAGAAGACTATGAAAATCAAGCATGACTATCAAAGAAAGTACAACAGTAGCAATGAGTCGAGAGAGGTGGTGATAGTTTACGAGACACCCTACCTCACTGTAGAAAAAAATGGGATAAAGAGGCTTAAAGATGATGATGAAATGTCCATACAATGCAATGACTACAAGATAAGCCAGTAACAACTATGAGGTGATAAAAGATGGGAGTTCACATACTGGCCTTGAGCAAACTGTTGATTTCTCAACAACTTTAAAACATTTAATAAAAGCTCTACAATCATGGACACTGAATGCAATTTAAACAATTCCCTTTATATAACTGCTGACCGTGATAAAGGCTACAAAAATAGTTCTCAAAGACATTACAGTAGACCAGAATCACTTTTCAGAAACATAAGAGACACTATTAAACCTACATTAAAGACTTTAGCTTTAAAATCACTTACTGAAAGTTTCATTACCAACACACTGGAAACCAGCTTATTCTATCCATATTCAGATTCAATTCTGTAAAGAACAAATTATTGACCACTTGGTTTAACTTTCAATACAAGAAAACATTCTGAAAGGGTCTTGTTTAACTTACCGCCCACTAATATACCTCAACGTTAATTTTTACAGAATCGACCATTACTGAACAACTTAGTTGCAGTTTATGAAAATGTAGATGATTCACTTTATAAATGTTACCAGTGGATTTAATTTTGTTAGATTTGTTCAAGGCATTTCAGTCCATTCCCCAGGATTTTTTCCTGAAATCTTGAATTAAATTTGACAATGACTATGTAGTACTAGGTAAGAGAAGAAGTGAACAATGGACAAATCTGTCAAATATTTGGTAAATCTTCTCAGTAATATGAAATAAAAAGCAGTGTGCCCCAGGGTTCCATCCTAGAACCAATATTGTTTAATTTAGCTTTTTTATGCCTGGTTTAACCATCCATGACAAAGCCTGAATTAAAAAAAATTGCACACAACTGCAAAACAGGCAAAACTACTAACAGTGTTGATGATGCATTTGTCTAGATCTATACTGATCAGTGTTATGGACTATCATCAATGGAATTAATTTCATTGTTAAATGTGTAATTCTGCTTTTCTTGGAATGGAGAAGAGGATGCATCCATATACTCTGTCAAATGACATGCAAAGAAGACATGTTGCATAGACCTGGAAACCTATGTTAGTACTGACCTTTCTTTTCATTACAATGCTATTATTAAAAAAAATACTTTTGTGTTAAAATATATATCATATCATATATAGCTACTAGACAAGCAAATGTATTACTGCCTGTCTTCACTCAAGCAATAAGACTTGTAAGTAAGTACAATGCATACTTCTGTATGTACACTTTACAAGATATTAACAAAATACACTCTGTTCAAAGGAATCATGCCAAGAGGACTCTGGAGATGCATAATCTTCATTAGACAGAAAGGTTAAAAAATAAAAACATCAGTTTTCTATATCAGGCACAGGTTAATATCAGCAGACTGATTGTGAGGTAGAAAATTTCCTCAGCAGTGACTTCACCTGTGTACGACATTGACATTTCATACTGTACAACCTTGCTATAAGGAACAATGGCTATTTCATTAAACAGGGTAACATCAAGTCTATAGTAAAATCATTTTCCCATCACAGCCCAGGTCTGCTATGTAATAAAATGTTGCTATACTTAAGGATAATGGAAACAGTGGACTCTTTAAAAAAAAGTAATTAGTTTATGGAGATGCAGAAATTCAGATAACATAGGACAGAAAACAAGCTCCCTAATGATTCTCCCAGAATTTTGAGCTCAACTGAAACCTACACTGATTCAGGTGAAGCTGGAAAACTGCATCAATGCAGAATACATAAAAGTAAGTATACCCATCATGTATGTATTGTGATCATACTTCCTCTTGGATTAAGATAATTTAATTCTGGTGTCTGCCGGTGTCAATGATAAGTATCCTCAAAGTAAATTTAGCAATGGTTGAGATAATACCTTCTATCTCTCCATTACCAGACAGACAAAACAGTACTCAAGCTGATATCTGTCACTACAAATTGCTTATCAGGAAATATTTAGCATGTGTGGCTGGTAAAAGCTGACTAAAGCTAAACAACTCAAAATGAAGTGCAGTCACTGTGTATGGCTTCTACTGTGAAGTGTCAGGTTACAAATCGGCAAAAAATCAACTCACCAAGTTGAACTGGTTGGGAACACAACCAGATGAAAAAATTAACTGCAATCGTTTTTGGCAGGGTTGCAAGCCCCACTGTACATCCGGGGTTGGGGGGGGGGGGGGTGTTAAGCTCATACATCCCGCAGCAATCATTACAGAATTTTTCTTAACGTGACTTCTCACAGTGAAATACATACATGCCTTTACTGTATTAAAGAGCCTACTTTTTAGAAACTGTCTTTGATATTAAATACAGGCATTAGTTTACAAATTATTTTTATAACCATATTATGTAAAGATACTCTACCTAGCAGTCCAATATGGGTTAACACCAATGTCAATAACATAGAGCCTCGAAATACTACAAGATAATACACACTTTGAAGCTTTAATGAAGGCCATTTCCCAGGCTGAAACAGGTTATGATCTACTGACTCCTGAGAAAGATTTTCAGAAAGTTTTTGCAATGGATACATACTTGACTTGGTTTAAGCAGAATTTTGAGAGGAAGCTACCATAAAAAGAAGACAGAGCTGACAACTGAAAGAGGAATGAGTAGTTTTGGTAGGCACAGTAACAAGAGATTCCTGAGGAGACATTACTGTAGCAGTAGATCGTAACATTTGTGTTTACTCATTAGTGAAGCTGTACTGTTCCAGACATTTTCCATAGCTGTCCTGCTCTCTTATGAACTTCTGTGATGGTCAGTGCTGGTGTCATGTTGCAAAAGGTGCTACTGGCCAGCAGCATGTCTGCCAAACAAGCACAGTTGACAAATGGATCCATCAGTTGTTCAAGGCAGGGAAATTCCGCTGGAAAAATTGCTTCTAAAAGACATGTATGTATATATGTATGAATGTACGTGTAAATTTCCTCTGTTGACTGCTTTTCAAGCTAGTGTTGAAACCACAGCAATGACATTACTGAACCATACAAAGTCTAAGGAGAACGTTCTTAAATTCTAAAATCTAGAATGGTGCCAAATCAGCCATAAGTTAACTGACTAAACAAACTATTGTTTTATAGTGTGGATGCAGCAAACTCAAATATTATGAGAAGGGAAGGAACGATACAAAAAATTATTACATCTGCTTAAAGTATTTTTTGAAGATAAGCACAAAAAATAATGGTGAATGGACTCTGCTGTGAGACACAAAATCAAGTGACAGTCATGGCATTCTATCAGGTTGGTTATCTAATATTTTCTAGTAGCACTTAAGAGTTCAGCAAATACATTACATATGTTATGGAATATTGAAAATATGGTTGTGTATGCAACTTACCACAATAGTAGACATTCCTGTGTAGCCACAACTGTAGTCATAACATTATGGGAACATATTTTTTGGGAGCGCGGTGGGTTGGTGGACTTTAATGATTCCCTGCGAGATGCACTGTCGGGGATGCTAAGTGGGTGGAGAGGTGTGACAAGGGAAATGATTTTTCTGAGCTGTGATACAGAATCAGAATTGCCTAGACATGGTAAGACCTTACTGTGTCTAATTATGGTGGCTGCCAAAAAAGCAATTAATAGAAAATGGAAATCACAATCTAAACCAACTATATTACAAGCAGTGAATATAGTAAACAGTGATAAAACAACTGGAATTGAGATCTTTAGAAAAGAGTAGGAGCAAACTACACAGGAAAAATGGAAATTGTGGGAACAATGCATACAACGGAGGAATGAAATTTAAAAGACGGGAGGACTTAAATAAGCTATGTAATGTTTCTCTGAAAATGACTGAGTAGTTTACACATGATGTACTAATGTTTGCAACTGGGAGTGTGTCAATATGGTTTGTGATGTAAAATGCTTGCAACTAAGATTGTGTTACTGTAGTTTGCTTTCATTTATAATGTATGACGTCATTAAGTGATGGTTTAATAAAGATGTTTCTTGTTTAAAAAAGGGGGCAGGAATTGAAAAATGTATGTAACGTTGCTTAGGGTATATGATATATAGCAGTACATGTGAGGTATAATGTTTGTTAATGTTACTTTGATAACACAGTTTAATTACTTCTGTACAAATGTAAATTTGCGGGTACATGTCAGTCCACCGACAAGTCGGAAGACCGACATTCACTCCACAGACACATGAAAAGATCGACAGTGCAAACACGGACATTTAACAGGTAAGACTTTTAATTTCGCTAATCATGCCTACCACACATGCATAACACTGCCACACTTACTAAAACATGGTAGGCATGATTAGCGAAATTAAAAGTCTTACCTGTTAAATGTCCGTGTTTGCGCTGTCGATCTTTTCATGTGTCGGTGGAGTGAATGTCGGTCTTCCGACTTGTCGGTGGACTGACATGTACCCAAATTTGCATATGTCACAAATGATAATTCATTAAAGGTGTTTAGAAAAACATTATGGATCCCTACTGCAGCCAGAGTCTGTCATCTAGCTTGTCCTTCAGTGCTGAGCACCTTTCACCCATGGTCAGGATGACCTCACATTACACTGGAAATCTTTATGTACTGGTACAGAGGTTGTTTCTGCTTGTGCCATCTTTGGTGCTTTCCTGCCCATTACCAAGTCTGTGGCAGTCTACTTAACTGTCTGTCTGTCAGTAATGAAAAATTCTCTAGGAAGGTTCTATGACCTGAAGTATCTGAGCCCTGCTCTACTGAGATGCCTGAAGTACAGGACAGAGACAAGGCAATACAGATAAAGATTGATGAAGAGTGCCTACCACCATGGCCCCCTAAGTACTTCAAGTAGGAGAGAAGATGGACAAGGAAGCTGGACTGCAACAGTGACCATATTCAAACATCTACTATTACAGCAGGTTGCCTACACAAATGTATTATGTTCTTTGTGTAGGTCACTGTAGCAGTCTCACATAACATAATTTTCCCTTCACTGTACAATTACCCCCACCTTTACAGTGAAGGAGCATTCTCCCTATTGTGCATAATTGACCCCAACTGTGCAGAGCCTCTATGGTGCAAGTGTCTAAACCCACAAATATATACCTTTAACAGATACAGATAAGCAGATCTTCTTAAGTACTTCCTTGACACATGTAAGGCAAAGTGTCTTCAATGCTGAACACTCCATAGTAAAGACAAGATATATAGTCCCAGTAACTTTCAGCTGAGATGTCATTATTTCTTTCCATGTGGGCAAATTCTTTTTCTCTCAGAAGTCCATGAGAAACCCTATCATGAAAGGTAATGTCACAAATTCCACTCCAACAGATGCCTCCTACCCACCCATATAAAGTCTGATATAAGTTTTCTAAGTCTAATGAAACTTTATCTAATAGAGGAATAAGCAAACCTTGAAAAACACATAATATGAATGCCTGGATAAACCAAGTTACTGTTTGAATTTTCGGTAACTGATGTAAAAAAAAAGTTCTGCCTGATGTTAAATTAATAGTTTAGTTTTATTTAACACATCTTAAAAAGATAACTCTGCTGATTTCCCCAGTGTAGCTGAAAAAATCAAACACAAGTAAGCAAATTAGGACCTTGCAAAAAAACTTATACTGAGTAACTAGCTGTGCAATGGGGGAAAAATTAATACTAATTGCATTGAATTTTGCAATATTGATTTTACACCCTGAGAAAATACAAAACTGATTCAACAGGTCAATCAAATAAGATAATTATTTTTAAAGACTGGCTAGATATACAAGTAAATCACCTGCTAGAGAAATAATTTATGCTATTTCCCTGACATAATGAATCCCTACAAATATGACGACCTCAGCCTGGCTGTCAAAGGATCTAGATAAAGTGCAAAACTCAGCATGGAAAGGGGACATTCCTGCCTTAAGCCCCACTAAACAGTGCTGAATTAGCTTCCTGCTATCTCAACCCTATCTTTAGCCTCATGAAAAAGGAAAATAAATTAGCACATGCAGTAGAAAAATCAGCTATTGCAAGACTGTGAATAAATACTGGCACAACCAAAATGGTCAAAAGCTTTTTCAGCATGGAAGCTTAAGAGCAAAAGATTATTCACTGTGATAAGTCCAGGAGCAAACCCTGATCAATTCTTACAAATCAGTTCTAAAAGAACCTCCACTAGACTTTGACAAGATGGCCATAACTAATTTATAATCTATAATCATGCTTAACAATAGAAACTGGCCTATAAGTCACCACCAACTGTGGATCTTTAGCAGGCTTAAGAATTACAGAAAAAGTGATTCATTCTATAATGGTGGGTGGATGGGGGAACCTCCATTAAGAATGCTGTTGGCCATTTTAGTGAAATTATCTAATAAAAGTCTTCCAATCCATGAATACAACTCTAATGGGATACCACCAGGGCCACACACTTTTCCTTTGGCCAGTGAAAGGAATATTGTTTCTACCTCATCTAGGAATATCTCTCATTCTAAGTTTGATGCCTTTGTTCGGTCTAATTCTGGAAGAGCTAGCTGAACCAAACATGATAAAAGAGCCTTGTACTCCAAGGCTCCCACTCCTTTACTGCTACACAGCCTGGTATAGAAAATCCTACAACCTTTTAATTCCCCTCCTGTCTTAGATAAAACGATTCCAGTTAGGGGGATTCTTTACTTTAGACGGTCTACTAATGGACTACTAACTAAGCCTTATTGCTGCAAAATTTTGATCAGAGAAGAATCAAATATTCTTAAGTTTGAGAACATTTTGACATACTCTACTTCGTATTCTAATAATTTATTAATTTTGTCTTTTAAGAACTGAACACATTTGCCCCACATTTTCTTGATGCTCACAGGCAGATTCTGCTCCACAAGCAACTCAAGCTGAAGACTGCAAATTTGAGAAAGACTGTTGAAGCTCTATTTCACAATACTCTCAAAAGAGCGACCAAATGAAAAATGAAAATATGTACATGTCCCACAAGTCTGCCAATCCAGAGTTGCCCTGAATTTTACACTTTTTGATAAAATTCCTAAAATACTGTCCTAAAATGTTCACCCTTGTAAACAAGCAACATTAAACAAGGATTCACTTTCCAATGAACATCCATTGGCTCTAACAAAATATAAACTTTTAACTATATGTGGGCATGCTCCAATAACAATATAGGACAGAGTTAAAAAAAAAAACACCAAACGCCCAAGCACCTTAGATATCAGTATTCCACCTACTTAAGAGTATGAATAAAACCTGTATGACAAACGTGTGAACTATTTGTTTTCACCCAAACATATCTTGCATGCCAACTAATGTAGTGAATCACTTCACAAACTTCCCAACCAGTGATATACCATACCTCTAGGTCTAGATCAGGGGTGGGCAAACTTTTTGATTCGTGGGCCACATTGAGTTCTAACATTTGACAAAGGGGCCGGAACAGGAGCAGATAGATGGCATGCTTTGAAAACATCACCTCATTGGGGGAAAAATACACATCTTGGGATATGGAGAAAACATGTGCTTTAATTTCCAATGAAAATGAAGAAAAGCATTACAATAAAATCTCTGACTTCGAAATGAGTCTTTAAACACTGAAAATCAAATAAATGACCATTTTATTTTAAAGCACTGAAAGTTCTGTTATCCTTCAGGATATCACCATCACTCTCCTCCTGACTGTCTTTTTTTCAAAACGGTAGGAGATGCAGATGTACTTGTCCTGTTCCTTTTATTCAATTTGTTTCCCCGGTGCCAAAAGTCAACAACGACCAGTGCAAGGACGAAACAGTTGCAGCAAGTCAGTCTGTGAAGCGTTATATTTGATCTGCGCGCACTGTTTATTTTAACAACGTGCGTATCACGAGACACACACATTTTAATGGGAGCAGTGTTGTTGGTCTCCTTTTTTAGCCAGCGCATCAAAGTCTGGAGTTAGTTTTTTTGTGGCGATTCTCAGGATGGATCCGAGGTGTAGGTCTGTTAACTTGGATCTGTGGCTGGCTTTGTTGATGTTCATGACGCTGAAGGTCTGTTCACACACGAAGGTAGAGCCGAACAAAGCCAACATCATCTGCGCTTTTCACCTTAGATTTGGAAACGCGGCATCATTGAGTGAAGCATAGAAGTCATTTAGTTTCAGAGAGCTGAACTTCTCTTTTAAGGCAGGGTCGGACTGAAGGTCAATCAGTTAGAGCTGAAGCTCCTCTGGAGCTGTTTCGGGGTCTTGTGACAGAGGAAAGGCCACCAATTGAAGTGACTTGTCAATTTTGTCGAAATCCAAAAACCGACAGCAGAATTCTCCGTGCAGTGCACCCAGTGACTCACTGTATTTCTTTACTTTTGCTCCGGCCTCTTTCAGCGTGGCTAGTCTAGGAAAATGAGTGAATGATTTGTTCAAAATCTGCCTGGAGAATAAAGCCAGCTTGGATTTGAAGGCTTTCACGTTTGTGTACATGTCATGCACAAACTGCTCCTTCCCCTGCAGTTTCACGTTGAGCTCATTCAAGTGTGAAAATACGTCCGTAGCAAACGCAAAGTCACACATCCAGCTCTTGTTGCTCAGCTCAGGAAATTCATCAGTCTTCTCCTGCCGCTCCAAAAACACGCCAATCTCCTCTTTGAGCTCCCACACTCGTTGAAACACTTTGCCCAAACTCAACCAGCGGACACGGGAGTGATAAAGCAGGTCCTGGTGATCCGCATCAGTTTCCTCCAGGAATGCAATGAACTGACGGTGCTGAAGTCCCGTCTTGCCGTATGAAGTTGATGAGTTTCACCACAGGATTCACAACATGATTCAGCTGTAACACCGATTTACATAGAGATTCCTGGTGGATGATGCAGTGGAGGAAAATGACATCCTGGTCAGGGTTTTCATCTTTCACTTTATTCTGGATTCTCCTCAGCAGGCCAACGTTTTTTCCCATTAAATTCGGAGATCCATCTGTGGTGACGTTAACAAGCTTACTCCAGGGAAGCTTCATGTTTTCGATGGCAGCAGACACCCGTTCAACAAGTCCTCTCCCCGTGTTTGTCCTTTCAGAGACTCCATTGTCAAAAACTCCTCCGTTATTTCAAAAGTTTTGTTGATTCCTCGGATAAAAATGAAGAGCTGAGCAGTGTCTTTGACATCGTTGCTTTCATCCAGTGCTAAAGAATAAAAAGTGAATGACTTTGCCTTTTTGTTTAATCTGCTGGTGATATTTTCATCTATTAGTTCCACACGGCGAGTCACTGTCCGCCGTGATAAACTGATTTTCTCAAATTTGTCTTTGGTCTCCGGGCACAAAATACCTGCTGTCTCTACCACACATTCTTTTAAAAACTCGCCCTCAGACAGTGGTTTGCTGGCCTTTGCTATTTTGAATGAAAGCATAAAACTGGCCTTGGTACTTGACTCTTGAATGGCAGTTTGACGGTGAAAAAAACTTTGCTGAGCCTTCAAATTAGCTGCCACCTTCTCAGCAGCAGCTTCCCGTTCTTTTGTTGAGAGCTTGCTAGCATAATTAGCGTGCTTTGTGGCAAAGTGACGGCTAATATTATACTCTTTAAAAACCGCCACAGTTTCTTGGCATATCAGGCAAACAGCAGATGATCAGTGTTCAGTGAAAAAATATTTAGTTGTCCACTCCTTATTGAACACTCGACATTCTCTGTCCACTTTCCTTTTCTTGGGTCCGCTCATCTTCATAGAGGGGCGGTGGGTCAAAGGGTAAAGTGCAAACGTGGAGTAATAGGCCTACGCTTCACCTCAACAAAGCCAATATATCTAGAGTGCGCCATCTAGTGAGGAAACATCAGAATTGCAGGGGAAATAAAACATTAACAAGGTTAATTTATTACATTTTTTCAAGTTTGGCGGGCCGAATCAAAACGTTTAACGGGCCGCATGTGGCCCCCGGGCCGTAGTTTGCCCATGCCTGGTCTAGATAATACCCAAATAATCTCCAGAAAAGCAGTCCACTAATGTAGTGAATCACTTCACAAACTTCCCAACCAGTGATATACCATACCTCTAGGTCTAGATAATACCCAAATAATCTCCAGAAAAGCAGTCCATTTTCTCAAAATTGTTGCCAGGTCAACCTATGCTGTACCTGGAGGAATGTAGCGGTTGACTATTGCAATCGACAGAGAAAGCAAAATCTCCTTCAGCATTACTTATCTACCCAAAGAAGCAATCAACACTTCATGCACCACAAATGAAGTAGAATTCCTAAACAAGACAATCACCCCTCTTCTCCTTTCATTTGGGTAGTTAGAAAAATATTCTTTATATCCAGAGTTTAACTGCTTTTCATGCTCTCTATCATTAAAGTGTACTATTTGTAACACCACAAATGTGAGTTGGAAGTTTCTTAAGTAAATCATAAATTTGGACTCCTTAACAGGGTTGGATAAACTATTAATATTGCAGGACATTAAAGTACACATAAAATAGACATACCTATCAGTGCTGCCCATAAACATGAGCATTTCAAACAGCATTGGCTGGTAAAAACAAGATTCTGTGAGTAAATTACAGTGACTTTTCAATATATGTCCTTATCTTCAGAAGTCTTTGTAACATTGATGCAAGCGTTTAATACCACTGATAAATGTAAGCTTACAAATGTTTACTGGACAACACAAACACAACGGACAGTCATCACCTACAAACAATATACACAAAACAGATAAAAAAGAATTTTATAATAATGAAATACTGCTATAAACAATATTTTCTAAGGAGGAGACTACCTCTCTCTAACTGGACCAGAGAATGAATACATTTCCCACTTCAAACAGAGTGAGAAGAGAACTTCCCATTCCTTATAACTATTGCAAGCAATTTTTAAAATGTCCATCTGTTAACCCTTACCTTGAACAATGTCATGAACTTCAACAGTTTGAAAACTTCTTTCCAATTAGCCCATCACTGACATGCATACCCAACATGTAATCTGGGAAGAATGGGTCTGTTAAATTGAATGGGAAACAAAACTAGTCACCTGAGCTCGTCATTCAGACAAATGAAGTGCTGCAGTGTTAACTGACATCTGTTTCTACCAGTCACAATGGTAATCCTGGAATGAAGTTGACTGCACGTCAAGAGACAGTGATCAAAGTGAGAGAATGTGCTCTTCCACAATCACATTAAAAAGTTAAACAAAAGTCTTGTAAGCAGGGCATTTCACAAAACCAGTGTTGAAACATTCTAGATAAATACTTCACACTGACTTTATCAACAGTGTGTCCATTAATATTGTTAAAGACTCTGACAGATAACATTTGATGTTAGTCAATGACACTTACAGGAAGTCCATCTGACAGCAAAGGCAGCCCTCTGGCAGTCTGTCATATGCCTTTTGAATTATAGGAAAGATTCCCTGGAAGTAGTTCCAGCCACATCCAAGGACAACCTCCATGGCTGACTAGTAGGCTGACACTTGGATGATACCAATAAAGTAAGATAACACTCTAATTACAACTTTTTTTCTTTTTATGGAGAAAGTGCAAACTAATTCACTGCTACCATACATCTGTCTGTACCATAAGTCCACATCCATAATTTCTTTAATGTTTATATGTAAACCTTCCTGCCTGGGACTCCAAGTGAGCTGTAATTTAGGGTCTAAGATGTGGGCATCTCAAGCTATGTCTCAAATTTCCATGGGTTGGGGACTGGTTAGTGGAAGGCTCTTTGAAGGTCATACCCTTTATTCAGTCTCCTACTTAAGCAGGACAGGACAGGGATGATGCATTCTAGCGACCGGGATTTCTTGTTCCAAGTACTCTTTATAAACCACTGCAGTTTCCCAGGGGAACCATCAGAATGGTACAGACCATGTGATCTAGCATACTCAAGAATCATATGGCCATTTTTCTGACATGTACTATAGGTAAGCTTTGTTTATAATGGTATTCAGATAGTGTGCTGATCTATTACACTTCTGCGGGGCATAAACTGTAGTTCTGCTCAATGAAGGACAGGCCCCATTTGTACAGATAATCTAGGGTATACTCCAGTGCACTCTGTGTCTCCACCTGGGTCTGTGCCAGTACTAGGCAATCATCTATTTATGGGTAAATATGGATACCCTTGATCTTGCAGTGATCCATTACTGGGTCTAGACATTTTGTAAAAACTCTGGATTCTACAGCTAAGCCAAGGAACAAGAAGGTAATTGGAAATGATGGTCTTGTGCAACAAACATGCTTGACAGGCCATGCTGCTTTGCAAGGGACGGCTTGCACCTGTCACCCCTGGGATTCCGGATATTGGCTAAGGCTCTTGCCACCCCAATAGTGCCTTTTTTAGGCAAGGCTCAAATTCTAAACCTACCACCCTAGAAAACAAAAATGGGAAGAAACTGAGGGTAATGCTGCTCAATGCCAGAAGTCTAAATCTCAAAATGCACGCACTCGAGGCCCTTCTCAGTATGGAGAACATCGATGTCTGTGCTGTAACTGAAACCTGGTTCAAGGCTCCTGAGAGCACCCCGGCACTATTAGGTTTTACCTCATATCATGCGTTCCGGCCCCAAAACCCGGACCACACCACAAAAGGAGGGGTGTATCCATATTCATAAAGGATACCCACACCTCCAGGTTGGTGGCAACGCACAAAGCTTCGGAAACCATCCAGGTGCAACTAACCATAGGCAAAACTGCTCTACAAATTGTAGCATGCTACAGGCCACCCTCTCAAACTCAGGAACCCCACACAGCCTTCCTGAAGACACTGGAAGGTATAAATGTATCTCCAAACACCATCATATTGGGTGACTTCAACTACCCGAATATAGATTGGGAACATTACTCAAGCCCTAACTTTCTAGCCCAACGGTTCCTGGAGTTCATAAATTCAAATGCCATGGAACAGCTAGTCACTGTTCCCACGAGAGGAGAAAATATACTAGATCTCATTATCACAAACATGGGGACAAAATGCTCCACACCGGAAGTATATCCCTCATTGGTGAGATCTGATCATAAACTAATCTCACTGGAAATCCACATCCCGCCCCCACCCCAAACAAAAAGACCACAGTGAAGAACTTCTCTAAAGCAAACTTCACACTACTCAAGACTGGTGTGGTATCCTTCAAGGCCCCTGAGCCAGTGGAAACCACAACCCAAGCTGCGGAAGCCCTTACAAATGCCTTCTATGAACACCTCCAGGACTGCATGGATCAGGCAATCCCAAATAAAACCAAGGCTCTTTCCACAAAGGGCAAACGTCCAGTCTGGTGGACCCCAGCCATTAACAAACTTTACAATAAGAGGAGAAAGCTATTACATGATAGAACAAAATCCATAAAAGGGAAGTCACCCCTGATCATTATTAGTAAAAAATACGAGCACTCATAAAATCAACTAAGGCCAATTTTGAGAGAAAAATTGCCATGGATTCAAAGGACAATCATAAGGCCTTTTTCAGCTATGTTAGGAACCTGGGTGGAAACTCCCAGATATGCTCAGAATTAGTCCAAAATGATACAAAAATCATTGAACCCACAGACATTGCCAACATACTGGCAGACAGGTTCAGTGCAAACTTCACCCCTCTCCCTAAAGGAGAGATAACTATCCCAGCGGAGTGTAGCCTCCCAGACATCTCAAATGCGCAGGTGAAAGCTGCTCTCTCTAAAGCTAAAAACACAGCATCAGTGGGACCGGATGGTGTCCCCGGCTGTGTGCTACATGAGCTAAATGAGGAATTAAACCTGCACATAAGGCAGCTGTTTAATCTCAGCCTTACCACAGGATACGTGCCCAAGGAGTGGCGTATGGCAACTTTGGTCCCACTCCACAAAGGCAGTGCCTCTACGGACCCTGGTAATTACCGCCCCATAAGCTTAACAAGTCTAGTCTGCAAAGCTATGGAGAGGATCATAATGGAGCTCATAAACAAAGATATAGGGGACTTGCAGACATTGGACCCGACCCAGTTTGGCTTCGTCAAGGGCAGATCATGCCTTTTGAACTTGATCATCTTCTTCGAAACAGTCACCAAGGCCATTGATGAGGGAAAGGCAGTCCATACAGCCTACCTTGACCTTGCAAAGGCTTTCGACACAATACCCCACTCGGGTATTGTAGAAAAACTTACCAGCTTAAATGTAAACCCATATGTCACAAGATGGGTTGCAAACTGGCTTAAGGACAGAACCCACAAGGTTAGAGTTGCTGGCGCTATGTCAGACTCCAAGCCGGTCACAAGTGGTGTCTCACAGGGCTCGGTCCTTGGCCCCCTATTGTTCGGCATCTACTTCTCAGAAGTACAGGTCAACATGGGAGGACTTTGGCTGGCAAAGTTTGTAGACGACTGCAAACTGGGCGCCATAGTGGAAAGTGCATCGGACACTGATATCCTTCAGAAGGGACTCACAGAAACAGATAGCTGGTGCCAGAGCCATGGCCTGAAGTTAAACGCCAAAAAATGTATAGTCATACCCTTCGGGAAAAACAAGGTAACCCCAAGCTACCATATAGGTGGCAATCCACTAAGCACAGAAGAGGTTATCAGGGACCTGGGGACCCAGGTTGACAGTGGCCTTTCTTTTGACACTCACGTTGCTAAAGTGGTTAGAAAGACCTTCTACATTGCCCACCTGATCATGAAGGGATTCACATCCAGATCTAGTGACGTCATTGTTCCCCTGTACTCTTCACTTATCAGACCAATGATCGAGTACAATGCCCCATTCGGGATGTATCTCACCCGACATCTGCAGCAATTGGAGAGACCCCAAAAGTTCCTCACCAAAAGGATAAAGGGACTCCAAAATCTGTCATATGCTGCCAGATTGAAGAAACTCCAGCTCTATTCAGTCACATACCGTCTGCTCAGAGGTGACATGTGCCTGACATACAAGGCCATGTCCAACCCGGAATTAATGGACATGCTCCACCTCAAAAAATCCAAATCCACCAAAACCACTAGAGCAAGCGACTTAAACCTTAGCACGGATATAAATAAGACGTGCTGGAGGGATAGATTTATCACTCAGAGACTCCCTATGCTGTGAAATAAAATCCCGGTCCATGTGAGGCAGAGCACCTCGCTGGCTCTGTTCAAGAGAAATCTTGACCTGTGGATGGGAGATCGTAGGTTTACCCTGGGAATCATCTCTGTGTCACTGCTGGACAGAGGCACAACAAACTAATGGGCACACCACCCCTTCATATAAGGGGTGGCGTAAGCCACAAAACTTTGGGCTAGGCTTATAAATGCCTTAGGGCAGATAGCCTAGTATAAACCTATGAACCTATGAACCTCAGACAGAGCCTGTGTTCCTTGAAAATGGGGGTAAAGATGTAAGCTTTCCTGAAGTTTAGTGTCACTAAGAGAGCCTGACAGCCTATGAGTCATAGTAGGACCTGCAAACATACTGAATTTTGAAACCTGTAGAACTTGTTAGTCTTGTCAAGTATAATATGGGTCTCCATGATCTGTCCTTTCTGGGTAGAAGGGACAGCCTTGAATTAAACCCTTCTACTTCCTGCCTGGAAAGACCAGGTTCCCTTTATTAATATCTTTACTAAAACCGGGCCATCTAGAACTGGTAACAGACCTCTTCTTTGAGGAAGCTTGTAATCCCTGTAAACAATCTACAGAACTCCCTGATCTATGGTTATGGCTGTCCAGTGCTGGTAAAAGCCCATGACGCAGTGTAAAGGAGTGGATCACAGTTGTTCCCCTACCATGGCCTGGGCCCTGTGGCCCTTAGACCTCCTTCTATGCAATTACTGTCATTTCCTCTTCTATGTGGCCTACTTATTCTCTGACTGTTTACCTTTGCCCTGCCTCCAGTAATAAGGACCAAACTTGCCTCTTTCCTCATACATATTAAGACCTAGGATTAGTTTTTCAAGTGTCCTCCCACCACAGGAATGACATATAATAGACTAATATGCATCCAATTAGCAAGCAATGTCAGTTTTAACCAAATAATTGAAACAGGACTTTCCCTTAAGGATGTCAAAGAAGTGTGTGTGTGTGTGTGTGTGTGTGTGTGTGTGTGTGTGTGTGTGTGTGTGTGTGTGTGTGTGTGTGTGTGTGTGTGTGTGTGTGAGTTATAAGACCTGTGCAAAGAAAGAATAAAAAGGGAAAGGTTTATGGGAAAATAGTACAAAATCCTTTGAATCTTGAAAGTGCTTTTTGACAGAATATGATGATGATACATTACTAAACAGGATTTACTAAACCTGGCCATCAGTCAAAGGCGTGTGTGTGTGTGTTTGGAAGATTAAGTAAAGAAGAAAAATAAAACAGATATATTTGAAGGTAAATAAATCTTGACAGCAATTTAGGCAAAAGAAAATGATGGTGATACATAAATGGAAGCAGAAGGCTGAGCACTAGTTACCATACCTGGGATTAGGGATGGTGTCACAGCCTCTGCAAGGATTTTGTGCCCACTCCTCCCATCAGTACAGAAGTGCCACATAACTCAATACCGGTAGCCTTTCTGTGGTAAAAATGTGGACTTTAGACTTTTTGCTCGAGCTTCTATTTTTTTCTATATTATGTTTACATCCATGCCTGCTGCCGACTATGTCTCCCCCTAATGGTCTTCAGCTCATTTGCTTCCCTGTAATGGGTACTTTCAGTACGAAGATGAGAACCAACTAGAGAGGCTGTTATCATGGCAACAACCATGGAGGTGATTTTTGCCTTTGCAAGCACAATGATGACAGTAATTTGACAGAGATCCAAACCACCCACCTAGTTGCTGATGTAGGAACCCAGGTCAAAACAAGCCATTCTACACCCTCCCAATATGTGTCTGTGCCTCCACACACAAGCTATGGAGGACTTCAATCATCTGTTTTGGATCATGATGCCCACAAACCTGGTACTGACCATTAGTATGCTATGTGAGCTTCCAATGTAGATCAGCTGACTGGAAGCCACCTCTCCCTCACACCAGTAAGGGTGAGCGGGCATCAGCTGCTCATTCTAACTCTCCGGTCCCCATTATTTCCAACTTCCAAGCAGCTACTAGAAGTCTGTCTTAGGCACAATCAGGTCTTTTATCTCTCTAGATTGCACAGTAATGCTCTGAAGTAAGCATTTTGTTGTTAGCAAAATGAACTGGTGGCCAAATGACTGCTGGCCCTTTTAATTACTGTCACTGAAAAAGAACTACAGAAAAGGTAAACTAGTTAATTGCATGTCTTTCTATAAAAAGTTTTATTTACTGAAGGCAATTTTCCAGCCAATACTATACCTATACATCTTGATAATGTAAATTTATATATTTTTTAAAACAAGATCAACCCTAGACAACAAACCTGTTTGTATGCTTTTAGAAAAAAAATTATGGATATAACTGACCCAATTGTTCATGCTTTAATAATAACTAGAATATACTGAACCATAACAGCGGACTACACTCAAGCTCTAGAATTAAGCATAAACATGAGACAGACAAACTCAAGGAAACAAAAAAAAAAAAACAATACAACTGAGCATAAAGATGTCTGAGCTAACAGAACATATGGAGAAAAGCTTCAGCAGAAACCTCCTATTCATCAATGTATTTCAATTTTTATTATCTTGTGTTTGAACACCGTAAAAATATACTGATACGATATATGGGAAGAAGTGGAAATGAAATGAAGTGGGAAGATTTTTACTGAAGGTTGTCTCATTTGTAACTGCTAAAAGTGATGAAACAAAGTAAAGGATTAAAGGTAACACAGTTACCCTCAATAAATCAGGGTAACAGTGGTGTATTAAAGGCTTTTATGGAAAAAAGTGGTAGAGGGAGAAAATTTACTCCAAGTTTAAATTACATCACAGCTTATAAGGAGCCTCTCTCCATCTTTCTCTCTCTCTCTCTCTCTCTATATATATATATATATATATATATATATATATATATATACACACACACACACACACACACACACATATATACATTATGTACAGATGTAAAACAATGTAAGATGACAATATTACACACTGTAAAAATGTGTAAGGTCTGTTAAAGCTTTGGGTATGTTTTCACACATAATGAAAACTATGTACACACTGTGCGGGATGTGGTACTTTTGAAACTGATGAAGATTTTCAAAAACTAATAAAACAATAAAATGACAAGAGTTACTTGCTAATAAACTGTTAATGTTTTTATATTTTTCTTTTTAAAGTATTAGCTACATAACTGCTTCTTTTGAAAATTTATGAAATTAATATCTTTTCATGTATTTTGTTAATTTTTTCATACGGATATCTGTACAAATAGGTGTATCTGTATAAATCTTATTATAGTACTTTTCACTACCAAGTGCCATGGGATCTCTAACATGTACCTGACCTACCATCAACTCAAGTAGATAGAACCTCAGTTTAATGTCTCACACAAGGGCACAACAATGCAGTTCCCTCATGCTTTTCTCAAGGAAACTTAGTAGGGTTAGGACACACATTCTCATGGTTTCTCATGTTACTACCAGACTACGGCACAAGGACACTTGGTACAGTTAGGACACAGATTCTTCACAATCCTAGTGCAGAATTTTCAAATGATGATGATAACTTCTTGTTATACCTTCAAGACAGATATCAGGACACTAACTGATGGCAAAAACTGGGACTGTGATGGTAATAGTGCCTCTTAAGCAAACTTTGGCAAAGGAATGGTTAATGTGGCTCACATAAATAAAGGCAACAGATAAAGAAGGCTATCCTTCTTAAGGGCACATTTTAAAACCCAGCTCAAAGTAACAGTGGTGTATATACTGTGATTATGATAAGGCTGAAACCTGCAGTCCATAAAGAAAACCCAAAAAGAGCACACAGTATTCTGCCGCAGTCTGGAGGGTTGGGTTATTTAGGAAATGGAGATGAGCTTGACAGTTATGAAAAAAATGAAACCATGGATGAAGCAACTTTTAGGACATGTACAGTAACTAAAAAAAGATGTGGCAATCTACTTACCACTAAACACATAAACCTGATGGAAAGGTGAAACCTGGGTAACAATGTTGTAGTATGCCAACCAAAATTTGAAATACTCATTGTTAAATCAAACAGGAAATCTCACACAGCAGACAGCATATACTGAGGGTGAGAGACTTCCAGAGAAAACTGCAGAATTTGTCTATATATTACAACTTTCCATGCAAATGAGAAGGTGATGTGTACATCAGAACCAAAACTACTACTGCTGGTCACCTGAGAAGGGTACAAGGCCTACAGTGTGCCTCCACTATGAACTAGATATAAGTGCTTCTGTACATCTCGCCATCTGTCACAAATAGTAAAAAGTGCTGAAAATTACAAAGGACAGTGCAACAATGATCTGTACAGCCTCATTCTTTGACAATGGACAGGCATGTATGCAAATCTAACTTCAAAGTCATTTAAATGAAAAACTAGTCAGGAACTCTGTGGCCTGAATTTAAATACTGAGCAATGAATTCCCAGAATACACTAACATGAAGGCACAAAAACTCAAAAGCCTTTTTAAAGCCATGTTTACTGCAACGATGTAGTGACGAATTATCAACAAAAGGTACAACTTGTAAAGTGCATTAAACTAACTAAAATGAAAGCCAACAGTTTCACATCCCAATGATAACATTGTAGTTGGTGTTTGGAGATAGGTTTTATGTGCAGGATGATGCTTAAAGGAAACTAAACAATTTGACATGCAGACACTGAGGATAAGAACTCAGCGCTCATACCAGTACAGTTGTGTAAACCCATACCACAAAAATAGACATCCTTCTCTTCACTGATGCAATATTTTTCCCTGAAGGGAACTCCTGCCAAGGACAGCCCAACATCCAGACATATACCAAAGCCTTTAGATTTTATAGGTGCCGTATGTCACACGTAGGCTCCCTGCGTACAGTGTAGGGCATAAAGGTAATGCACAGAAGCAAAAACTCAGAACTGAATAGACATCCAGGAGGAGATGGTTTGCTTGGAAAAGTTGCTCAGATCTGGGAATAACCTTTGTTTTATCCAAATAATATCTGAGCTGTATATGCAGGTCCAAGGCATGCAAAACCTTCTCACTGACAGACTGTGAAAAAAAAAAAAAGGCAGGAAGTTGACTAGAGTGATCAAGGGACAACTCGTTAATCACCTTGGGCACAAACGAAGGATCAGTACGAACAGATAACTCACCTCTGTGAAAAATTTAAAAAAGGAGGAATGGCCATAAGAGCCTAGAGCTCAGACACTCTCTTGGCAGAAGTAAAAGCCACCAGCAGAACAGTCTTGCAAGTACAAAGCTGCAAGGAAGCTGAACTACCAGGCTCAGGGTGAGCCTGAGTCAATTTTTCAAGAACAAAACTTAAGTTCCAAGAAAGACAATTAGGTTTTCATGGGGGCCTGATATGAAGGACACTTATAAGAAATTGCTTGACCTCAAACTAAGAGGCCAAAGGAGGGTTCAAGGGCAGACAAGCAGAGATTGCTGACAGGTAGCTTTAACTGAAGAATATACCAGGTCATCATGGAGCAGATCACACAAATAAGAAAGAACCAGAGGAACCCCTGTTGAGAGGGGATCCTGATGGTGAGAGGCACCAAACAGAAAATCTTTTCCTGGCTTCCTGCAGTACCATAAGCACATCCTCAAAAAAAGGTGTCTGTGTGGAATTAAAATCTTATCATCCACAATGTCAGATGAAGAGTGGACAGGTGGGGATGGATAACAGATCCCATGTCTTGTGTGTGTAGATCCACTCTGTGAGGTAACGTGTGATGACTGCTCTTGGCTAAATGCAGAAGAAAAGGGCACTGATATTGTCTTGGCCAAAAGGGAGTCACCAACAAGATTTTCGGAGTGTCCTGCTGTACTTTGGGCAGGACTTTTGGAATGGGAGGAAGGGGAGGGAAGGCATAAAGAAACATCCCCTTCCAAGAAAAAGAAAAGGCGTCCACCTTTCAAACCAGATGACGTGAGACTCTGAGACAAAATAGAGGAGGTTGTCTGTTCAGAGAGGAGGCAAAAAAGATCTACTTGAGAAGTACCTCACTAGTGGACAATGTCCAGAAACACATCCCTGCAAAGCATCCACTCATAGGATTTTGTTATGGACCTGCTCAGAGAAGGTGCCAAATGGCAAAGAAGATAAGACCTTGTCACCCTTGTTTATTTATATACCACATCACTGTGGTATTGTCTGTAAACACCTTGAGAGGTCCTGGGGAGACAAGAGGATGAAAAGCTTGAAGGGCCAGCAGAAGAGCTCTCATCTCTTTGACAATGGTGTGTTCTTTCTGTTGATGAGGCAACCAGACCCCCTATACCTTTAGGAAGCCAAAAGCTGCTCCCCATCCCATGTATGAAGTGTCTTTGAACAGCTCCTGACAGGGAAGAAGTGGATGAAAAGGGAGCCCTGAACTGACACTCAACTGCTGAATCCATGACTGAAGTTCCTTCATGAGACAATGCAGAAGAGGAACTATAAATTCAAGAGGATGAGCATGTTGAAGCCAAACTGACTTCAGAAACCACTGAAACTTTCTCATGTGGAGTTTGGCCAGAGGGAGCATAGGAATTGTGGAGGCCATGAACCCCTGAGCTTTCAGAAATTCTTCCATGGCTGTTACTGAAGCCAGAGGAAGAAGGGACTGAAAAAAGGAAATGAGAGTTAGGGCCTTGGTAGGAGGCTGGGATGACAGTTAAGGCACAGTCTGGATCCTGCACCACAGAAAGACATGATCCTAAGAAGGAGTCAGAAAGGACTTTTTGAAATGTATAGTGAACCCCAGGCTTTGTAGAAGGGAAATGGTAAAATGGAGGTCTTGCAATAAGGTCTCTGGAGCGGATGCCTGTAACAGGAGGTTGTCCAAGTAGGGGAAGATTTGGATCCCCTTTAGCCTGCAAAAAGCAATCACAGAAGCGAGGCATTTGGTGAATACCATTGAGGCATTACTGAGGCCAAAGGGCAAAGCAAAGAACCGAAAATACCAGGACGCAACAGAGAAATGTAAAAACTTCCTGAAAAGGGGATGAATTGGGATATAGAGATAAGTGTCCTTGAGGTCCAGAGACACAATATAAACCTGAAGAAGCAAAATACGGAACAAAGTCTGAAAGGACAACATTCAAAAAAAGAGGGAACCTTCAGAAATGTGTTTAGATAAGAGTGGTCTAGAATTTATCTCCAAGTACCCTTTTTCCTGGGCACTAGAAACATTCTGGAGTAAACCCCTTCCCCCTTTGGAAAACTGGAACCTCTTGAATAGTACCCTGAGTTGAGAGATCTCAAAGCACCCCCGGAAAGAGGGACACCTTTTCCTGAGATGGCTAAGGAATTCCCATAAAAGGGGGGGGGGGTTTCCTGACCATGAAATACCACTGGTGGATAATGGACAGAACCCTGGAGTCCTGAGTAATTTTTAACCAAACAGGAAGACAGGGAGACAGAAAGGCGAAGAGAAAGAGGAAACTGACTGGGAATAATAGGACAGTCAGACAGCACCTGATTTATCAGGAAAAGGAGACTTCTGGGGAAGAGAAGTCTGGGTAGCCTTAGCAGAATGAGTCTGCTTCCCACCTTTTTTACCCTTGGGGGAGGGCGAGATTGCCTACGAATAAAGGCTGGCTTACTGTTGTAATTTTTCTGAAACTTCTGTACAGAAGAAACAAACATGTTTAAGTTCCTGTAAAGCCTTGCCCTTTTCCTGAAGAGACTTAAACAAAGCAGCAACTACTTTGCCAAACAAGTGCTTATTATCTAGAGAGCATCCATCACCTAGCCTTAATACCATCAGGAAATGGTTGAAGCCGAAGCCAAGAATATCTCCTCTTCACATCCCAAAAGCAGCAGCCTTAGAGGAAGCATCTGCTGCATCATCATACACTTGATGGAATGACAAGTGACCTGGGAGGAAGTCCCTAACAGGGAAAAAGCAGAATTCTTCCGTTCAGAGTCTAGGAGATCAGAAATTACCAGACAGACCTGAGAAAGAAGATTCAACATGTATCTAAACATATGGGTTTGATAACTGACAGCCCTAAAAGCTAAGGTAGCAAGATGTATAAACCTTTTTATCTATCCTTGCTATGGTGCTGCTGCCTTTATCAGAAGGCAGCAACTTAGAAGTAAGAAATTGAGATGGCATGTCAAAAGCTACAGACAGCTCCCAGGGATCAGCAGAAGGGTACTTATACAGAAATTTACAGTCCTCAAACACCCTATAAAACCTATCAGGTTTCTTGGGGGCAGGGGACTAGGAGTCAAGAGCCTTAGAGGCATCCAACAAAGCAGCCAAAACATAAGGGACAGCAGAAGATTTAGGAGAATCCATTTGCAGGAGCTCATAATACCATTTTTGTACCTCAGAAAACAGAGCACAATCCCATTTAAAAATCTCCATAATTCTAAAGATTGCATCCCTATGGGGGCAGGGGACTGGGAGTCAAGAGCCTTAGAGGCATCCAACAAAGCAGCCAAAACATAAGGGACAGCAGAAGATTTAGGAGAATCCATCTGCAGGAGCTCATAATACCATTTTTGTACCTCAGAAACCTGAGCACAATCCCATTTAAAAATCTCCATAATTCTAAAGATTGCATCCCTAGAAGAAAATTCAGAGTATCAGGAGTAGTAGATTCCTTTTCCTCAGACCCATAAGCTAAAGGAGAGGGAATCTGAGAGGAGTAAGCAAGGGATTCCTCATCTGAATCTGCCTCCTCCTCAGAGGAATCCTGTTCTTTGGGTCTTTTAAGGAGAGTAGGGAACCATAGGGGGGCTAAAACAGAAAATTCCTGACAAGATTTTAAAATCATCAAAGTACTAAACAACCCCTGAGTGAAGTTCTGCCATTCACTCTGTGGGCCCTTAGGGGCTGGCGAAGTATGCTTTTTGTTTAGGGGATGCTAGCCTTATAAATCTTAGAAGGCTCCTACCCTGGACGGCATTCAATAATTGTAGTTGGGACTTCTTCGCTGATCAAAATTTGAGGAACACCCCTAGGCCCCTTGGAGATAATTAGCCGTGGTTCCCCCTGAACATCGGATGCGGACATCTGCAGTGCCTCCAAGGACATGCCTAAAGTTGGATCCCTGCCAGCCTCTAAAATGGTCACGGCAGAAGAATCCAATGATAGAGCTGGGTGATACTCTGGCCTTTCACTAGACTCAACAGACACGTCCAGCAGAGGCTGAACAGCAGAAAAATCCAGTCTAGATTTCTTGGCCTTCTTCTTCACAGATGGCTGCGCATTCCCCCCATGGCACCTTTACCAAGGAGCTTAAGATGCTGATTCTCCAGATATAAAGCCAAAGAAGAAAGCCTCCTATGGAGGGTCTTAGGAACAATATATTTGTGTGAAGCACCAAGGCAAAACAGACATTGCTCATGATGGGTCTTTATGGAGAATCTGTCTCCCACATTGGCATTTACCCTTCTTGGATGACGTGAAATCTCACAAGCAACAAAAAAGTACATGAAAGATAAGATATAACAAAACCTCAATGGGGCACCTATCTGCAACTGCTTTGCAAATCAGCAATGGAACGAGTGCTCAAACTGACGATCAAGAGATGGCGTTCAGACTGGCAGCAAAGAAATTCTGGGAATGGTATGTCTGGACATCACCTTTATGCTGTAAGCTACATGAGGAGCATACACGTGACGTACGGCACACTTCAAAGCAACCTAAGGCTTTGGTATACTGGACGGATGTAGGGCTAGTGCTATTGTAAGGAATACTGCAACAGTGATATGGAAGGACAGCTTGTGGTAATTGTGGTAACTGTCCCTGGTCAGATGAAAGAGAAGGGATGAACCAGTTATGTCTAGGTCAAAAGGGAGTTAACCAAAAACATTTTGGGAGAGTTCTGCTTGATCTTGTACAGAATTCTTGGCAGCAGAGGAAAGGCATAGTGAAACATTCCCTTCCAAGAAAAAAAAAAGGGCGTCCACCTTCCAAGTCAAAGGACTTGGTACTCTTGAACAGAAGAGAGCAAGCTTTTCTCTTCAGTAGGTAGGCAAAAAGATCTACTTGAAGAATACTCCAACGATGGACTATGTCCAGAAACATATCTCTGTGAAGCATCCATTCATGAACCAGTGTTTCGGACATGCTCAACAGTCTGCCACTAGACTGTACTGAAGGAATGTAAACTGCCTTAACAGTCACAGTCACCTGATAACTAATAGTCAGATCTCAGGCTTGTTGAGCTAGTCTGCAAAGAAGATAAGAACTTGTACTGTCCTGCTTGTTGATATAACACATCACAGTGGTATTATATGTGAAGATTTTCAGAGGGGCAGAGAGAAAAAGGGAATGAAAGGCCTGAAGAGCCTTCATCTCTTTTAGATTGATATAGTCTGACCTCTGATGAGAGGCCAGAGACCCTGAACTTTCAGACAGCCACAAGAAGAAACCTAGCAAGAGGAAACATGGGAATGATGGAGGCAATAAACCTCATAATCCTGATAAATTCTTTTGTCGTGATGGAGAACAGAGGAAGAAGAGACTGGAAGAATGCTGTCAGACAGAAAACCCTGGGAGCAGGAAGAGAGGTCAGCAAGGGAATGGACTGAATCCTGCAAGCGATAAAAATATGATCCTGGGAGGGCGTAAACACCAGCTTGTTCAGATTGATGGTGAACCTCAGACTTTGTAAGACACATGGTAAAGTGAAGATCTTGTACAATACTGCAAGAAGAAGAAGCCTGAATAAGCAGGTTGTCTAGATAAGGAAATATTTGTATCCCTCGAAGCCTGCAAAAGGCAATGACAGCAGCAAGGCATTTGACGAACACCCTTGGGGCAGTAGAAAGTCTTCTTGGATGATACACAGATAGCAATATTAAGAAAAAATAGAGACAAAACCCCAATGGGGTCCTTATCTGAAAATGGCTTGGTAAGCAGCACTGCATACAGGTGCTCAGACCAACATTCAATAATGGTGTTTGAATTGGTGACAAAGACGTTCTGAGTATTTCCATCTGTAGGTCACCTTTATGCCCTAGGCTCTATGCAGACAGCATACATGTGACATACAGCACCTACAATATCTAAAGCCTTTGGTATAGTGGCCAGATGTATGGCTATCCTTGACAGGAGAGCCTTTCAGTAAAGAATACTACAACAGTAATATGGAAGGACATCATCTTTGCTCTGCTATAAACCCATGCATTTTGGGCTTACTGTATGACGGTAAAACATGCATAAATCTGGCACAATGTTACTGCAGAATTTTTAACCAGTCAGAGCTCTAAAGCCTGATTATAACAGAGCACGACTCTTATGTATAGGAGACAGCAGTTCTCAAACAAGATCCAGAATCCCATGTAACAGTTACCTACACTGTAACTGCTGTGTGAACGGGGTGTGCTTGCCTCTGAAATGACCAACAAAGATTTGTCACAACTTATAACTATTTTATTCTCTAAGCTATGAATTAGGAATAATACAATTGTAGAAGTTTCTTTCATAAGACCACGGAACCAGAGAAAAGGTACAGACTGGAACAATTCAAGATGATTGAGTAAATGAGGCATTTGACCACGAAAGGAGGTAGAGAGGAAACCAGAGAAAGGATGTAAGCATGGTGCACTTAAAACATGATGCAATGAGAAAAACAGAAAAAAAGATGTAATTATCTCAACCATGAAAAGCAAGGTTAGTATAGAGAAGAAATAATGTGCATGTACAGCAGCCAAAAATAAAAAGATAAGAATATAGAAATTTAAGGAGTCCCTGCAACAGAAACATTAAACAATTTACCAGATAAGGGGAATAAAACAGAGAGAAAAAAAGGAATCTGACATAAAATAGGGTTAAGCTATGCTAGTACCTTAACAGTAAGTGCAAAGGAAAGCATTACAGCAGTTAGGTCAAACAAACAAGTACCTCTTTCAGTGTTGGCAGCTTTAGCCTAATAGACTTTGTGGTTCTTGTGTGTGTCAATATCAGCCACAAGCTACAGCTAAATGATGGCCAATTCACGTCATTAACTTTCAAGCCAACAATGGCATATTCAAGTTCACTTCTGTTCTTCGGTAATCTGACTGCCCACAGAAGTGATTTTTGACTTGCATGTCTTCTACTTAGGAAGCCACTGTCCTGTCCCCTAGACAGAACAGTCCACATCTGATTCTGTGGGTTTTCATCTCAACTGCTTCAAGTAGTTTTTTTTTTTTTTTTAGAATTTTGTCTCAGCTGTCTGCCAATTATCAGGCCACTTACTGGTCTGTTGGCCCATCTGTTCTCTACATCACAGCAAAAGCTAACTGAAAGGGGCCATCACTAAGGCAGCCATCTGGGATGGATCTTTGTTTTCTGTCGCAGACATGTCCCCCCCCAATACACACATGGTTACACAAAGGAAGGGAGCATGCCATGGGCTGTCTGAGTTGGTCACCCCTTGCTTCTAACAAGCAGCAACAGTTCCCTTCCTTGTAGCACAGGAAGTGGTTTCCTCATTCTCTACCAGAGAGATCACACCATCTCTCTGTGCCTCTACGTGCACTTATCCATCTCGCAGCCTCTGGGAGAGGTGGGAGGGTCAAGCCCTTTCATTTCTCTCCATCCTTTCCTGGTAGGCAGGGCCGCTAATTGAGCCATGTTCACCTAAGAAGCAGTTAGACCTTCATCTTTCTGTGCCATGGAGCTAGGAAGCCTACTTGAAATATTTACATGGCAATACATCTTTACATGGAATACAGTTCTACTTTAGCTGATGTTCTAACAGAAATGTAGCAGCTTATGAACTACTATAGATGCTGAAGTATTTTCATACAAACGGTGAGTGCTCTTTCTGCTTCCATACATCTCACTTTGTGATGCCATATGGGGTACTTTATAGCTTTAAGAATACTACAAACCAACCGTAGCAAAATAAAACACAAAACACACACTTTCTGCAATAAAAGACTACAGTCTGTCAGTTTATAGTGTAAGAGAGTAATTCTCCATACCACTAGGTTTCAAATTCAATCTGTTGCAAAAAGGTGTCATATGTTCTTAAAACTGTATATCACTGCCCTTAGATATGTAAGGAAGGTGTCTTTTTTACGATATGACCATTTATTTTGTGATAATAATTTATATCCTTTCTGCAGAGTTTCATGATGCACATTTATTGACACTAAAGGTGAAATCCTAATTTCTGTATTAGCTAGTATGCATTTCTGACAACCATCCTGGAGAATGAGTGCATATATTATAGAAGCGAATTATGTTACCCAATTTGCAAACATCAGCAAAATGAGTTATCCACAGAAAATTTCCAATTTTATACCTGGAGATAATGGTCAACTCTTCTTGTAAGAGATGGGTATTCCCACCAATAACATATGCCCTAGTGAATAACCAGTGTTTAACATTTAATGTCTTTAGTCTGTTAGTTATTCCCTTATTTGGATAAGAGTTACAGGAAAACTCCACCTTAAAGCTCAACAATCCATTTTTTCACTCTACCTTTGTTTTCTGAGCCATCCCAACCCTTCAAATTCACCCTGACTGATTCTTATAGAACTTTAATATGGTTTAAGAAAAAATGGTTGCCAATGGGGCTTGGCATACCAACATGATGTTGTTTTTGTCCAAGCCTTTCTTTTTCCCATAATCCATTTCAAGTCTGCTTTATATGAGTCATGCTAGACATGAGGAAGTAGAGGTGTACTCCCATGCCATTGACATATAACAGGATTAGTGTCGGTCACTATCATCTTACATACCTTTTGTAAAAGGACTGCGTCTTTTATTTCTTGAATGGCCCTCATTTGTGTGTGTCTCAAGGATCTATATTATATTCTCGAAAGCCGACAATATCAAAGCTGATATTGTTGACACGGGAATAGCGAAAGCGTACAATATCGAACGTGTAAACGGAAATCTCCATAAGGGGAGATGTCCGTTTACTGCAATGTAGTGCGGTCTCGGAGTTGGTATATTTAAGTAGCAGGGGGTGTGGGGGGCGCAGCCCCCCACGTGTGTGGTGCAGGAAAGCTTGCCCCCCTTTTTAAACCCATTAGGGTACTTTTTTCTTTTTGTTGTTTTTATAAGTTCGATATTTTAATACATCGACCATATGGTGTTCGATGTTTACAACCGTCGATCTTATAATATAGACCTGCGTCCCACAGCTTCTTTTACAGTATACTAAGGAGTTATACAGCTGCAACCAAAAAAGGAGGTAAATTGCAAGCCTTAGCTCAAAGTATTTTTCTGTAGTCCAAGATGAACTGACCCTTCCCCCATACTTTTGTAAATGTGTTACTACTTTACACGAATTACATGAAAAATATTTTTTGACTTTTCTCTAAATATCACAGACAACTCTGATACTACATTTAAGTCATCTTACAATGTAAAGTAGTCGACACAACAAACATTTAAAGTTTAGCATTCTAATACTGTGATGAACTTTATGTAAATTTGTAGAAAGAGGAACCACTGAACTAATTGCTATGTTGTGAAAAGAAAGGCATGGCTACATTGGAAGCAGCTGTGAATCAGTGTAATTTCTATTCCAATCCGCAATAAAGACACTGGAAAGAGTTCCATACCTCTCTGTCTATTTTTTACAGCAAGCACTGACCTCCTGACATCAGCTAGACTAATTACCTGGATAAGATTATCAGCAGTAACTGACTACAAACTTCTCTGTGTCTGTAGTACCATGCAGGCATAGACAAATTCCTCTGCAAATTATGTAAGAAGTTAAGTTTTTCTTTCACTCCCAGGCAAGGAAATGAAAGTTTTACATAGTACAATCAGGATTCCGGTGCCTAAACAATACTAGAACCATACTGTAGAGAGAAAGGCAACCTAAGAGTTGAGATAAACTATAAGAAAAAATGGAGTTTTCTTTTAAGATCTGACTGATTCCAACCACTTACCTGTACTACCAGAGGTTAACAATGAGCATACATACATACATACATACATAAATAGTCAGAAATATCTGTGATGAAAATTTGAGAAGGCAAAGGTATTAGAAATGCTCTTCTATGAAGATTTTGGAAATCTATCTGTCATACGATAAAAGGACTGATTTCTTTACTAACCATAAGAAACCACAGGCTTGTTGAGTTATATGCTATGTACCACTAACTGACCACTGCATTCTTCAGTGGTGCACGGAGTAATGCAGGGAGTAGTGTTACTATGCAAGAGAGTCAAAAGCCCCAAGAGAACCCTTGCTAAAGTCAGACCTGACTGAATAAAACTTTAAAGAGCTACATAAGTTTCTCTCCTTTCCTTAGCAGTGTAAACAGCTTGAACTGTTGGGTGTCTGTTTTTTATATCCAAACTGTATCAGAGCATGTTCTAGCTGGGATTTTGGCCACCTGATTGGACTTGCAACTGATGGAACAGCTACAGCACAAACTTCCATTGACTGGAAAATTCTTACAGAGAACCTACCACAAGTAGTCAACTTTCTATGGAAGAAAAATATGAATTCTATTTGCCCTTAGGTAAACAAACACTGAAGAGACACTTCCTGAATGCCCTTAGGACTACTGCTAGCCAAGAAGGTGAAGCTCTCTGATAATGATCACTTCCTACATTGAACTTACGTGTCTTGTTGGTACAGTCAAATGGAAAGTGTAAACAAGTTACTTCCTTATTGCTCAGACATACTACAGAATTACAGAAACCAGAGCTAGGAAAGTTCTTCTGAATTCTTACCTAGGCAAAGTTATTCAGATAATCATGTCCAAAATAGGTATGAATAACCATTTTTAAAGGGGGGGACAAGGCAAAGAATCTTCATCGAAAACCACTGTCTTAGTGATACAGAGACACTCCTCCTAATTTTTTTTTTTTTTGTGAGTGCAGCAACTGAGCTTATTAACTTAACCAGACACAACAAACTCTGTGGAGTTTCTGGAATGTTTTGGAAGCTTGGAAGAGAGAGATTCAGTGGTAAAACCTTACAGAAAAAGTACAGCTGTGTACACTTACCATAAATGTAGATGTTCGAGTGTATTCACTTTTGCAGTCCTAACCTATGGGTTATCCGGCTCCCGGTAGCCCTCAATCGGCCAAAATACTAAAGGTAAGTAAATATGACATTGGCTGTCGTCGTTTGTAAAGGACATCAGGACGTCCGATACAAAAGGAGGCAGCCGACGTCACTTCGTCAGTCTTTCTTGCCATAACAGTCAGGAGTCTCCAGAAAACAAGGCTTAATCCAAAAGAAACTTTGGGAAATAAAACCAAATTCAGCCAGTACCTTAGGAAAGGAGAACAGGAAATGACCAAAAAGGGGGAAGGAGGGAGGGAAACCAGGACTGCAACAGTGAATACACTTGAACATTTACATTTATGGTAAGTGTACACAACTATACTGTTCATCGTGTTTCACTGTTGCAGTCCTAACCAATGGGTTGATTACCAAAGCCCAGAGAAAAGGGAAGAGGCACACAGAATCAAGGATTGGAAAGAATGCCCTGCAGAACAGCAGTGGCAAACCCTGCCCTGGCTCTAGAAAACAAAGGCAAATTATAATGCTTTGTGAATGTGTGAACAGAAGACCATGTGGCAGCCTCTAAAATGTCTTTAGTAGGGACACCCCTTAAAAAGACTGCAGAAGTGGAAGCTGCTCTTGTGGAGTGGGTCCTAACCCCTTGAGTAGGAACCTTGCCATGAAAGGAATAACAGAATGTAATACAACGTGCAATCCACTTAGAAATTATTTGCTTAGAGATAGCTTTGCCCTGAGCTCCAGGGGCAAAACTGACCAATAACTGTGCTAATTTCTGAAGGTCTTTAGTCCTGTCCAGGTAAAACCTGAGCTGTCTGTGCACATCAAGAGAATGCAGGATCCTTTCACCTCTATTTCGAGGATTAGGAAATAAAGTAGGAAGGTGTATGGACTGATTAAGTGTCAGGCTAGAAACTACCTTAGGCATGAAAGAGGGATTGGTTCTCAGAGAGACACGATCTGCATGAAAATAAGAAAAGGCTCCACAGTCATCAAAGTTAGCAGCTCCGAAACCATCCTTGCTGAAGATATAGCCAAAAGGAAGGCAGTCTTCCAAGAGAAAAACTTTAAATCTGCAGTGGCAGCTGGCTCAAAAGGAGGAAGAGTGAGTTTCTCTAGAACAAAATTAAGATCCCAGGCTGGAGTAGGTGCCCTTCTGGGAGGTTTTAAACTGCAAGCACCTCTGAGAAACATTTTCATCAGGGGATGAAAGAAAATGGGTTGCTCAAAAGAACAATGAGCAGAAATGGCTGAAGCATGGATCTTGATAGAGGAAAATGAAAGACCACCCTGAAGCAAATCAGCCAGGTATTCCAGGATCAGAGGAAGAGTAGGCTGAGAAGACATCCAATGAGAGAATCTTTCCCATATGCCAGCGTAGGACTTCCTAGTGCTAGGCCTCCTGAAGTAGATTAACCACCTGCTGGGGAAAGGGAAGAAAAAATGGATTGATTCATACAGTGAGCCATGCTGCCAAATGGAGAGACTGAAGATGAGGATGTAGAATGTTTCCCCCCTCCTGAACCAAAAGATCTTGTTTCAGAGGAAGACACCAAGGAGGAAACTGGGAGAGACTGTGAAGCAGTGGATACCAATGCTGTCTGGGCCAGTCTGGAGCTATGAGAATAGTCCTTGGTCTTTCGTCCCTTATCTTCAATAATACTCTGGGAAGAAGAGGAAGAGGAGTGAAGGCATAAACTGACAGAAGCATCCAAGGGAAGGACAGAGCATCCACTCTCCAGGCCTTGCTGTGATGCTGTTTGGTGCAAAAAAGTGGAAGAAGGTGGTTGGTTAGGGAGGAGAAAAGATCCACCAGAGAAGTGCCCCAACACTGAATGATGCTGTAAAAGTCTGCTCTGTTCAGTTGCCACTCGTGAGGATCCAGAGTCTGTCTGCTCAACTGGTCTGCCAAAACATTGAGTCTCCCTGGAAGAAACTGAGCTAGGAGATGCAGGACCAAGGATGCTGTTATGGACCAGAGAATCAGGCTCTGTCTGCACAGGGGGTAAGAATGAGTCCCTCCCTGTTTGTTAATGTACCACATGACTGTGGTGTTGTCTGTCCTGACAAGCAGAGTTCCTGGAGAAAGAAGATGCTTGAAAGCTAGTAAGGCATGCTGAACTGCCATCAACTCCTTTAGGTTTATGTGCAGGTGAATCTGCTGGGCATTCCAACGTCCCTGTATGCATCTGCCATCCAGGTGAGCTCCCCAGGCATAGTCCGATGCATCCGTGGTAAGAACTTGAATGGCAGGAGGTGGGCAAAAAGGCATGCCCTTGTTTTGTAGACAGGCTGTCGCCCACCACAGGAACTCTGTCTGCAGACTTGGAAGCAGAGGAATTATCATATCCAGGTCCTGTGTGTGTTGACACCAAAGGTTCTTGAGGTACCACTGCAATTTTCTCATATGCAGGTTTGCATATGGAATCATGAGAATGCAAGAGGCCATGTATCCCAGAGCTGCAGGTACTACCTTGCAGAGAGCTGGGACAGGCTTGCCAAATCCTTGAAGTAAACTGAAAGAGTTGCCTGCTTCTCCTGGATGAGATATATCATCTGGGCGGCTGTGTTCAGACTCGCTCCCAGGAATGTTATCTCCTTGGATGGCACCATTTTTGATTTTTCCACATTGAGAGTGTAACCCAGAGAAGAGTCTTTACAAATTCCAGATCCTTTACCAGCTGTTCTTGAGAATTTGCTTGAATTAGACAGACGTCCAAGTATGGATAAATCTGAATTTTCTTCTGCCTGCAAAAAGCAATGACTGGAGCTAGACACTTCGTGAAAACTCTGGGAGCAGTAGATAAGCCAAAGGGCAGCGCAGATAACTGATAATGTTGCTTGCCCACTCTGAAACGAAGGTACTGCCTGCAACTTTCCTTGATAGTGATGTGCAGACAAGCTTCTTTGAGATCCAAAGTTACTAGCCAGGAGTCCTTGTCTAACATTGGTAGCAACTGATGCAGAGTGAGCATTTTGAAGTTTGGACTTACCAAGAAAGAGTTCAGAATGGATAGATCTAGGATAAGATGCCAGGTGCCTTTTTTTTTTTTGGAACTACGAAAAGTCTGGAATAGAAGCCCTGGCCTACCTACTGAGCAGGAACTGATTCTATTGCCCCTAGATGTAACAGAGACAAAATTTGCTTTTCTACTTCTGCCCTTTGGTTTGGAGGAGCGTCGGGGAATCCTTTGGGTACTGGAAAGGTGTGGAAAGAAAACCTGTGACCTAGGAATACAGTTCTGAGTACCCATTTGTCGTCTGACATGGTGGCCCAAACATTTGCAAAAAAAGCCAACCTTCTCCTAAAGGATTCTCCAGGCAAGCAGGAACAGGCAGAAGTTGGACAGAGTCATTGAGAATGTTTGGACTGAGATGTAGGCTTAGAACTGCCCACCTTGGAAGTGGAAGCATGCCAACGCTTAGACCTTTGAAGGGTAGTCCCCTGCCCCCTAGAAGATTTGTAACCTTTAGTCCTAGAGAGGTTCTGTCTGCTGGTATCAGGAAACATCCAACTCTTAGAAGGGTAATTCCTGCTGAAGTGAGGAGGTTGAACTTGCAGAAAGTCTTTAACTGTTTACATAGACTTGGCCCTATCCTCCATCTTTTTGAGCACTTCCTCTGCTTTGCTGCCAAAAAGACTGTCCTTATGTAAAGGTACATCCAAAAGCTTAGACTTGACAGGAGGCTTTTAGAATGTCAAAACCACAATGTAAAGAATGTTTACTGACAAGAATGACAGAATTCAGCAAATCCTGCATATCCTTACTCTCTGCAAAAAGAGACACTTGCAATCTTTGACTTGATAGCCTCCAAGGTGTGCTGCTAATACTTAAGCATATGAAAAAGGCAATTAGTAGACGTAATAGCAAGAATGGCAGAGGTATAAACTTTTTTACCCCACCTATCTAGGTTCCTAGATTCCCTGTCGGAAGGAACAGGATTCTTGGTAACAGTAGCCTTAACTCCTTTAGGCCCTTGAGAAATAAACTCTGGGTCAGCTAGCAGATTCCTAAAAAGAAACAAATGATAATCAGGGACTCTAAAGTACCTGTCAGGTTTCCTGGGAGCGGGAGGAACTGAATTTGGAGTCAAGGAATTTTCCAGAAAAACATCATCAACCACTTCCAGCACTGGAGGAATAGCCAGAGGCTTATACTGAGGCAAATCCAAAAACTCCCAGATTGTTTTCTTAGATTGGGGATAATCCTGACTTTCCCATTTAAAATGCTTCCTGAGAGTATTCAAAGTATCACCAAAAGAGAAATCCTGTGGAGGAGGAGCAGAAGGAATGGATTTCCCAGCATCTGAATCCTCAAAAGGATAAAAAACCTGAGAAACTTCCTCTTCATCAGCAGAAATGCTATAAGCATCAGAAATGGAAAAAGACAAAGCCTCAGGAGAGATCCCTACCCCTTTTTGAAGGAGAAGGCTGTGAACCCCTAATAAAAATGAAAAGGTCATCAGCCATTTTAACCATTTGAGAATGAGGGGAACGAGAGGAAACTGGAGCCTGTTTCTTCACAGACTTACGACTGGAAGATTTACCTGCAAGTCTAAAGGACTCTGGAGGCCTGGTAACCGCTGAAGTAGTGGCAGAGGTTGTCGGTATGAGCTTGCTGTCCGAACAAAGAACAGAGGCCTCGGACACCAGAACCAGCCTAGTGGCTCCAAATCCAGCTAAAGAGGCAACAGGTGTAAGGTCAGAAGACAAAATGGAAGCCGGAGGCCTGAGGGACTCTGAAATGGTCTCAATTGAGGCCTGCGGTTGAAAATCCGTGGACTGCAGGGGCTGCAAAGGCGCCTCACTGGCTACCACAGGACTGACGACCAACTTAACATCATCTGAAGACTTGACCTTCTGAAGCCTGTCGCGGTCCTTGTCCATATGCTTCTTACGGATATCCGAAGCCTGAAGACCAGCGGACACCATACCAACAAACTTAGGCCACACTCCAAAATGCTTAGCTAAAAGCTTAGCCCGACGACGAATAGTACGCGGATTAAAGGAAGCACAGAGATCACAATTAGGAAAGTCGTGGTCAAGGCCTAAACAAATAATACAATAAGAATGAAAATCTCTATGGGGAATCTGCTTTCCACAGGTAAGACAATTATTGACTTTTTCTGACATTTGTTAAGGCAAGAAAAGAGGATCCTCAACGGGGTACTTAGCTGTAGTTGACTTCAACGTTGTAGTCGGAAACCAAAAAGGTAAACTGCCGACTGGCACGCGTGCAAAAATGCTTCTGCTTCGGGCTCCATGGTAAGGAAGACACAGGAAGTGACGTTGGCTGCCTCCTTTTGTATCGGACATCCTGATGTCCTTTACAAACGATGACAGCCGATGTCATATTTACTTACCTTTGGTATTCTGACCAATCGAGGGCTACCAGGAGCCGGATAACCCATTGGTTAGGACTGCAACAGTGAAACACGATGAACATCAATTCAAAGACCTGTTTGACTCCAATCCACATCTTTCATTTGTCTTCAAAATGACAACATTTTCTCACTGGGACCTCCAAAATTGGAAGAGGTAGTGAAGAAAACAGAGGATGTTATAGGTTCATAGGTTGGTACTACGCTATTGGCCTTAGGGCCTATACAAGCCTAGCCATAACAGTTCCCCGGCTATTTCTTCCCACAATATTTACTTAACTGGATCCCTGTCTAGCAGGGCGACTGACGTGATCCCCGGGGTGAATTTCCTATCTCCCATCCAATCGTCAAGGTTCCATTTGAAGAGGGTCAAAGAGGCGCTCTGCTTGACATATATGGGCAGTCTATTGTCTGGGGAGTCTCTGGGTCAGGAACCTATACCTCCAGCATGTTTTGTTCATTGTGATGACAAGGTTTAGATCCCTGGAGTGTGTGGCTCTGAGGGATTGGGATTTCTTTAAGTGTAGCATGTCCAACAGCTCTGAGTTTAACATGGCCTGGTATGTTAAGCAGAGATCGCCTCTGAGTAGATGATATGTGACAGAGTATAGCTGGAGTTTTTTTAGATGGTCAGCATGCGGCATCTGCTTTAGGCCTGTGATTCTTTTAGTGAGGTATTTCTGCGGCCTTTCCAGTTGTTGCAGATGTCTTGAGAGGTACATACCAAACGGGGCGTTGTATTCTATAATGGCTCTAATGAGGGATGAGTACAGTAGGACAATGACCTCCTTTTTTCTGGATGAAAAGCCCTTAGTGATGAGGTGTGCCACATAGAAGGATTTCTTGACAGTTGTAGCGATGTGGTTATTGAAGGTGAGACCACTGTCCACCTGTGTCCCTAAGCTTTACAAAGCTTTTTTTTTTTACTTTACTCGAGTTTTTTTTTAAATTAAGGAATTTCTGATCTTGATCTAACACTGCTTCTATTCCATTTTCTTGTGTGTTGTTAATTCCTGAAGAAAGGCTTTCTAGATGAGGAAAGGCTGCAGAAAATTGTCTGGGTGGCATTTAAAAAATCTGCTTCAGTTCTGAATGAATCTTCCCTATTTTCAACAGATTTTTCTTGAAACATTTCTCTAAACAAGCCTGTACACAAACAGCAGCTCAATGAACTAATTTCAAGGATATGTGGCTTCAGGCAAATAAGGCATCTAAGGACAACCCCAGGACTTACATCACTAACAGAGGTACAGAAGGTATTATGCTTAGCCATGTTCCCACCTACTTATCTGTTATTTCATTCATCTTGAGGAGTTTGCCCATAGTACCTCTCTACAGTAATGCATCACGACTAGCTCTTGAAACAAAACAGCTTCTTGATATGTATTCACAACAGCCGGACAAACCAGGATTCCAACACAGGAAAAAAAACTGAGGATGTATTAAGCTTCTTTCCCTACTGAAGTAAGGTGTCACTGTCAGATGGCACAGTCCCATAACAAAATGCCTCATTTGCTGGATCTGTCATCAGACCCTGCATCTCAATGTCTATGTTATGGATATGATGCAGCCAGATCCTCAGAGGTTTTTTGTGAGTTATTTATTCCACTTGGTATAGGAGGTTGAAAAATCTGATTTTAAAACTGTACCTGCAATAAGAGGTCCTACAGGTGGTAATATTCACTGCGATCTGTGGCTGTTATGCCCTAATACCTAACAATAGCAACAGTACTACCTCATTTTGGAAGAAGAAGAAATATGTATTCCTCTCAAATTATAAATGTCTTCATCAGTTCACAGTTTCAGAAAATATAATGCCCTCTGGACTGAGAATGTTAATAGAGTGGAGACTTGGCTATCTGTAAAATATATTCCTGGAAACTCAACTCAAGGCTTACGATACAATTTATTTTCCTCTACTTGTGTTTTCTTTCTGAAGCAGCAACCTGGAAACCTGAGGTAGAATCTTAAGTTACAAATTTAGACAACTATCATTCCGAGATTCCTAGGCAGCTTACTGTCTCTATGTGTTCTTGAGCCAAATGTGTGTAATCAATAAAAGGAATCCATAAATATCAGACATAAGGCTGATACTGACATCAGTGACAGCTTCTTCAGCACGGCCTTCACTCCGTCCTTTGCTCTGGCATAACTGAGCATTCTCAGTGGAAAATACAGATGATAACTAACCAGTTTGTGAATCTAGGATTTCTCCAAGAGATGGGACCTCTTGTGATTTTGTGGAATTAAATGTCAAGGTTTGTTTTTTAGCTAATTTCTTTTTCTCCCATTAAGATTTCAATTCCAACTCTTTTGAGTAACTTAGCTATTTCTACAAAGAGCTTTCACTGACATTACCTGGAGATTTAAGTTGACAAGTTTCCAAATCAGTTTCTATCACTTCATTTTTTTTTGCGGTGGACAAATTCTTCCACATCTCACATTTAATGTGCACCCTACTTTCAGACAGATCACACACTCAACGTGAAAATCTTTTAACAGGAGATGCTTACCAAATTGACACGACTTATGCGGTAAAAACACAATCATGCAGACTATCCAAACCAAAGAACGTCCTGTAAAAACTAAATTAAGAATGTAACTCTGAGAAGACTGTGGAAGAAACACAAAAATCAGTTAATATTTCTTATCTAACCTTGTTCTACAGGAAAAGAAGTCTTGAAAACAAAAAACTGAAAAGATTTTATCAGAAGCACTGCAAAAAATGTTCAATCTCTGCAAGCAGTAAGAAGAAGAATTTGAGTGCACCACTGTTTGTCTGAATGTTGCTGATGTGAGACAGTCACTCAGCTACAGTACATGACTGACAAAGGTAGAAAGAGGAACCACAGAGACTACAAGGGGAAAAATACCAGTTTTATGGAGAAAAGTAAAAAAACTCCATGTATGGATCTCTCAGACTGCCACAATAGTTATTCGCAAAGCAAGATTAAAAATAATTACAAAAGCTATGAAGACAATGGCAGACAAGAAGAATGGCAGAAAAAGCTAAATCACAACCTTGTGAGCATTTTAAGACTGAGGCATGAAAAATAAATGTTACATCTCCTGTCATAGTTACAGAACATAATTTTCTATGTATGCAAAATGCCTTCAGGAAGAATAAGTTCCAAATACTGGACACAAGTGAATCTGAAATATAACTGCCTCCACTCTGAAGCAGAAGTGAAGACAAAATGGCAATATGCCACGGAATTTTTTGCTGATGGTTATAATACCTGTATTCTAGTATGACAACTTGCCATATGTAAAAATACAATATAACATATTAATTTATTACGGTACTCAAATTCAAACTTCAGACTACAATGACTAGGTTTGTTGATCTGGTATAATAACATCATTACCAGTGCCGATCACTTTGAGCTGCAATTAATGGAAAACTTAAGTCACTAGAAAACAGTAAAAGTTTAAGAACTGAACATCCAAAGGGATACAGTGTTTTTTTTTTCTTTTTGGGAGGAGGGGGTCCAAACATCTACCTATGAATGACAGAAACTTTAAGTTTCAACTCAAATATTTGAGGAGTGCCCGTTTCTAGCAAGAAGCTCTCAAGATGCATGACATGAGGAAAACACCACATAAAGCACCAGTAATAGCAGTCTGGCTTTCTGTGGGCCCTACCCTTATGGTACAGCTCTCCCTCCATGAACTGGCCTAATAACCTCCCAAACATAGTGGGAGCTGTACAGGATATATGGAGGCAGGCTACCTACAATCAACAGGGACTTGATCATGATAAATAAGATTATACTGAAGATTCAATACAAAAAAAATTCTAGATTTTTTTTTGGATTTTAACATCTTTGAAGTCTTTAACCACATAATTTGATTTAATATTTAATAGATAAAAAAAGCTAGTAAACATGTCCTACATGTATACAATGCTAAGTTATGGACCTTCAAATTCCACTTAAGTTATCCATAAACAGTCTGGGAATGGGATGGGAAGGCAATGTCCATTTAACCGTCAAACATACCAGAAAATGATAGCTTCCCTTTAACAAGCAAGTTACAATAATTCTTAAAGGCATAAATAGCTCACTGTGAACCGTAATTATAGAATATATGCCATTACTAGGGCAAAATGGCATATTTTGTATTTACAACCACTAATTTCTTGTAGTCCTTAAATCATAAAGACACATCCCTTCTTGTGTGTTGTGATGACTTCCTGAGGGCACGGCTGACTGGCTGTTTTCTTCTTACATACTAGTGTTCTTCCAGCTGATCCCTGCCCAGCAGTATTCACCATGCTGATTCCTCATTAGCTTAAGGATGAGAGCTTATGACGTGCCCTAATGAAATTTAAAAACAAAATGCATGTTGTCAAAATTTCCAATGTGGATTATGTCCTCTTATTATACTGCTTCAGACATGCATTATCTACTTGATGTCAACATAAAAACAAACATTTAAAAGTTTTAAAGAGAACACCATTTTGCAGAGAGGCATCAAAAATAACTCACTAACTAAATTTATAAATGCATTTTTCTTTCAAACTGTAGAAAGCTATATGATTACCACTTATAGCAATATTCTCACCTATTAATTATAGCAAAGTATGTGAAATTAAAATACATCACAAGTACACCTTTGTAAGACAGCCATAGCCGAACTAATATCTACCAGGTGTCAGTATGTCACTGAAAATGTACAGTAGTCTTCCACTGAAAACCAACTCAGTTGGGTGTCAAGCACCCACGACAAATGACAGTTGCTAACTAATCCCTCTCCATGGCCTGCAGAGTTATTATGCTGGCAGACAGAAGCCACGGCCACCACCCCCCACCATAAAAAATCAAAGACTATTACTATATTTATGTTCATAAAGAAAAATATTCTGCATGGACCAACATATATTTCAATACATGTTTTATTTGCTGCAGCGGTCCCATTAGCATAAAACACAATGTAAAGCAAAACCAGTCACAAAAGTCCTTTCTGACCCTGATGTTTTACACAGTTTGGCTGCACAGGTAGATACACTGAGATTCACAAATAATCATTTTTTTCAACACTATATGAATACACCACCTTTTATAGCATGAATACATTATTTTTTGTCCTTCCCTAGTTGATGGAGTACTGTGACACAGAAGGACATCTGACTTGTCAGTAACTTGGTTGACCTGTAACTCGGCAAACCAACTGTGGTTTAAAAAATGCACTCATTATGCAACTCACTAGCATACTGCGACTATAATTAAACAGCAGAATGACTTGGGGAATACTAAGGTAATAACAGAAGTAAGTAAGCTTCCTGCGGTCCCGCAGCAACTACTCATACTGATAACTGTAAGCATGGTTCAACTTGCAATACAGTGGCTGCTATTTTCTTAGGGTCACAGCAACAAACAAAATATGCAAGTGGCCCCAGCTCCTCTGTGAATCAAGAATACTATCACTATGGCACTGCATATCCAATACATCGAGCTGCACTGCAGAATAAGGTGTACATTTCTTACACCTTCCCATGTTATGGATGGCATTTAGATTTTTGTTAACTGCAAATTTATAGTACCATCCCACAACAGAAAAACAAAATGTTTCTGGTATAAAACAAACTGCCAATTTATTTATTTATTTAACATTTGTTTACCAGGAAAGTCCAACTAGGAACAAAGCCAATGTTCAGCGGAGGCCCGGGCGCTCCAGACGAATGTATTTGTAACGTGTGTGGAAACTGTAGTACCCGGAGAAAACCCACACGGAAAGCAGTGAGGATATGTAGACTCCACACAGATGGCACTCCAGCCGAGAATCGAACCAGAGAACCTCTTGCTATGAGGCAGCAATGCTACCACTGGACTGTCAAAATGGGATTTAATACTCATTAAGCAATGTTTCATGAAGACTGAGTAAAATTTTCTCCTGACTACTCAACCCAACAATATATGACTACACTGGCCAAAGAGTACAGAAGTAGAGTACCTACCCACAAGGAAGATGAAACCAGTTCACTTAGCATCTTAAATACTACGACGCAATGTGGATATCTGGGTTGCCAAAAGCTTATTCTTATTCCTCAATGACAGATAAGGAACAGTTTGAGGTAACTTTGCATCTTTCTTTCAGTGGGGGGTAGTAATGTACAAACTGCAGCATGGCAACACGGGTGGAGGGTGGGGTGCAGTGTCTTTATAAACAAAAGGCAGGCATGTTCACTTCAGAGCACTGCATACACAGTCACATGGAAGGTTAAAGTTTGCATTCACAAGAAATCCACTCCACTGCAGTACGGGTTCATAGGTGTTTGCTAGGCTAACGACCACAAGGGCCTTTTTAAGCCTAGCCATGCATCCCAAATCTCTGACAAGTTCTGATAACCTTGACAGGTTACATCACAGCATGACGGAACAACGAGTCCCCAAAGTAAGGAGAAACAGGAGGATCAGGAGACATCTGTAGAAGAAAAATGGATATGGGAAAGAACAAGAGACTTAATATGGTTTAACAGTTATACACAGGAGAAAGCAAAACTAATCAATATAAAAAGAGCAGCACCAAAGATATTTGGAGAGAAATACAGGCAAAGGCATCCAGACATGGAACATTTTACAATACAAAAAAATAAGAAAACAAAGAGGAAAAGTAAAAAAGAGGATTAGTACTGGAGAAATTAAAGAAATAGAAACTTGAGGTTATGGAGTATTGTGAAGTGAAGGATTTAGTGTAGAAACTCTATAACTCAGAAAACACCACAGCAGGATAGAGCAATAGATCACCAAATTAAGGAGAAACAAGTGGGGCGAGAAACATCTGATCAGTTGCCATATGAAGACAGTGGAGTTATACAGCAAAGGGAGGAACAGGAACCTGTGGCAACTCTGATGCAGTCAGTGTTGTGGAGAGACAGACCAGTGAGTTCCCATATGAAAGAGCAACGGGTGACACAGGATGAAAATGAAGAGAATGTGGCACAGGAAGATGCTTTGAAACTTTCTATAGAATGCCCATAGGAAATGGAGAACAAAAATGTGCCTTCAGTTTAGAATAAAGTGATCTAAGAGAAGAATTGCTTGATTAATAGAGATGGACAGATAAGATCAATGAAAGAAATATACTACAGAAGGTCAATAAAAACCTAAAAAGTTAGAAGTTTGATAAAACAAATGAACACGGTAATTAGGACTGTCCATAGAGATTCATGTCACATAACAGAAGTAAACGGGATATATTACTGTGCAGCTACATTAACAACAGATAAGGTTTTACCACAAAAACACAGGGTAGTAAGGGAAAGGAAAGAGAGAAATTGAATGCCATCATGGAAATATCAAATAGAGAAAATTATAAAGCAATTAAGACAAGAAGTGTCACCGTTAGAAGAGTATAGAAGAGGGAACAGATCAACAAAAATACTCAAAAAGACAGATGTGATAAAAGCAATGTGCAGTATCAGAACAAACCAGGATCTATCGTGTACTAACGCAAATAATAAACTGAAAATATCACGTGACTTAAAAGATATGCAGATTAATATAAAGGAAATGTACAAAATAAGCAACGTATTGATGACCTAAAACAGTTTTTACACAGAATTGAGAAACAAGGCAAAAGGAATTGAAATACCACCAAAAAACAAGAGAGAGAGAGAGAGAGAGAGATTTTGGAAATATCTATGAAGATCCTGTGTAACATAAAAAAAGATGCTATAACGGCCAGAGAGACTGAAATAAAGTTAAGAAAAGCTCAGAAATGGAAAACCCCAGGCCCAGATGTGGTACCTAACTTCTGGCTAAAAGTATTAATATCCTTACATGAAGATTTAGCCATGAGTAAGAACTATTTATATGTGCACCCCGAACAAACACAAGCCCAGTTAACAACAGGAAAAAACAAAACTCCTACTTAACAGTGAACCTGCAAGCCATCCTAGAAATTATAGACCAATAACTTGTCTTCTGACAACATATAAACTACACACTGGAATTGATGCCGATAGAGTTTATAGTAATTTAGAAGAAAATTCAATCATGGCAATAGAACAAAAGGGTAATAAAAAGTCATATGGAACAAAGGATCATTTGTTGTTAAATAAAGTCATAATGGAGAGCTGTAGAAAGGGGAAGAATCTAAGTATGGCATGGACAGACTACAGAAAAGGTTTTAAAAGTATCCCACATTCATGGATAAAAGAGTGCTTAAAAATGTGTAAGATACCCCCTAGACTGATGGATTACATTACAGCGACCATGAAACAGTGGCAAACCACTATGCAGTTAAACCATGATAAAGGAACAATTATTATTCCAGGGATAAAAATTCAAATGGGGATATTCCAGGGTGACTCCGTCACTGCTGCTCTTTTGTCTTGTCCTTAACCCATTAAGTTGTCTACTTAACAGACTAGGTCATGGCTACAACTTGGCTCCCAGAAAACAAGAAAGTGTAAGGATTTCTCATCTTCTTTTTGTAGATGATTTAAACCTCTATAGTTCATCAGATGAGGAACTGAAAGCACAACTGCAAGTGATCAAAATTTTTTGAGATGATATAAGAATGTCATTTGGTCTTGACAAATGTGCAAAAACAACCTTTAAAGCAGGAAAGCTGCAGCACCAAGAAAACATCAGTTTGGGACAGGAATGTGATATAATCAAAGAACTTGAAGAAGAGGGAGTTTATAAATATTTGGGAATTGATGACAGATCAACAATAAGACTAAAATAAATACTTAAAACAGTGTTGACATCTAGGAACAAAGTCCAAGCTATAAACCAATTTGCTCTTCCTGACCTAACTTACAGTTTTGGAGTGACTGACTGGCCCCAAAAGGTGCTAGTCAGGTTAGACAGGAAAACAAGAAGTATGCTTCATGCTCATCAAATGATTTATAAAAATCAGTGCATGTCAAGACTATATAATCCCCATTCTGAAGGAGGTATGGGCCTCCTCGAACTTGATTACTTGTAAAGATCTGCAGTTATGGGACTGCATACATTATCTGCTGACCTCACAAGACCCAAAAGTAGTGAAGGTTTTGAAACATGAGGAGAATAAGTCTAAGATGACTTCCCTGCTTAATTTAGCAGGAGCATATCTGCGTCAAGTGGGAATGGAAATCAAACCAGAAGTAGATAAAAATCATGCAGCAACTGAATGTGTCAAAACAACAGAAAGAATATAAAGTGAACGATCAGATGAGATGGCAAGAAATGTGGAAAATGCATAAATGTAGTTGCAAGTATAGAAAACTCTTGAAACAACCTCATGTTGTTCAGGATCAAATGCAGAAATGTTTAAGGAGAGGTGAATATAAACTAAAAGATGAAAGGTTAGTAGTGGCAGCCCAAGACAATGGACTACTTATACGTTGGTTAACAAAGTCTACTGAACATGTGGGAGAAACAGACAAATGTAGATTTTGTAAAACAGAATTGAAAACAGTCGCACATCTTGTTGGTTGTAATATACTAATTGTAGAAGGACTGTACACTTAAAGGCATAATAAAGTGGCAAGAATGTTGTACTGCGGATTCTACAAACATTATAATATTGAGGCAGCTGGAAAAAACTGAAAACATGAGCCATGAAGCATCACAGGGAAGGATGAAGTTTACATCCTATGGGATCACCTATTACTAACAGTTCAAAAAATAGATGTGAGAAAACCAGATATAGTAGTCCATGAAAAGAAGACAAAAGTAGCATTGATCACTGAAATTGCTATACCCAGTGACTACAGTGTCTTACATACAGAGAAACAAAAAATGATAAAATACCAGGATTTGCAGGTAGAAATGAGTTCAATGTGGAAGAAGGATACCCGGATAGTTCCAGTAGTAGCAGGAGTAATGGGTCTTATGAAAAAGAATTTGCAATCATAATTAGATATGTTACTGATACATGTAACTCCATACGAATTACAGGAGGATTTATTACTGGGCACATTGTGGGTGCTGAAAAGCAAAGACTGAAACAATGCTAATTTCATGAACTTTAATCATACTTTGACTTAGGAATGGGGTCCATTCCCGTCATGGTATTAGAAACCCAAAAGACTTGGAGAAATTAAAGAAGCATAGAACAGCTTGAGCAAAATCTGAACTGCAAAGGATTCATAGGCAGATATGTTGAAATGGCTGATAAATATCCCTTGACAAAGGAATAAACAGACCACAGAATAGTAACTCACACAAATGAGAACCAGAGTTAATCATCCTGTATAGAGCCCAGGTAATAGTTTAGGCACCAATTAGAAACTGTTTTCCGCTGGTTATATAAGACTTCCTAACAGTAGGATTTCTTGCCACCTCTAGTACCTGCTGCTTTAAAGATATTAGATGTGAATCATCCAAGCAGTCAGTTGAAGTGATTTGAGAATGGGAAGTATCAAACACCCCTTGTTTTGTACCAGTAAATCCAATCTGTGAGGAGGATTGCGGTATGTGTCCCTGGCCAATTCCATAAGAAGGGAGAACAGATGCTACCGGGGCAAATAGAGAGTTACCAGAATAATTTTTGGAGAGTACATTTGAATCTTCAGAATGATCCTAGCTATCAGTGAAAAGGGTGGAAAACATACAGGAACATTCCTGATTGTGGGAATGAAAATGCATCTGTTTTCCAGGCCTGTCTGCAAGGAGTCCTGGTACAAGAAACGCCAAAATAGACTAGAAGCAATGCTAAAAATCTTGCAAACCAAAACCTCAAAAAGCAAAGCTGAAATTGAAAGATTACTTAAAAAATCAGTCCAACAAGCTAAACTTTAAGTATTAAAAAAAAGCTTTAAAAGAACAAACACTTGAAAACCATTTGTAAGCTAACAGCTTTTGTTCAACTTAATAGAACTTCATCAGAGCATTTACAGTTTAAAAAAACAATACATATACATCAAAAATAATTGATAAAACATGACTCTCTTACATAATTAAACAACAAATTTAAAGAACCAGTACACATTATAAACTATTAAAAGTTTGTAAATAAAATAAACATTAAATATGTTGTGAGTTTGAAAGACATTTACTATTAATACTTTCATTCAAACCTGGACTTTTATTAGCTTGCAACATTATTAGCAAATCAACTTCTTTCACCTCAAACTTATTACTTAAATCCCCACCATATACTTGATAAACTACTTAATCACAAAGAAAGAGAATTTATAGAAACCTTGACAAGAAGAAGCATGCTTTCCTAATGCATTTGTAAAATCTTTATTTTTAATAGCTAAAACATGCTCATAAATTGACAGTTTTTTAGTACGGTTTCCTGCAAAAAAACCATCACAAGATTCACAAGTAGCAAGGTAAACAACTCTACATGAATTACAAGTAAACCTTCTTTTGGCTCACATCTGTTTTTGTGAATGTTTTAAAATAACATTAGACCCTTCATTTATGCATCTACAATATTTGCAGTTTTGACATTTAAACACTCCACATTTCTTTTTATCCCACATTACTTGTGTTCTTTCAAACTCTTAAATTTATATTTTTTCTTATCAATAAATTTAGGCTTTAGACCAATAACTGAGGAAAAAGCTTTACTGCCAAGTATAATTTTCCAGGTATTACCCACAGACTGCCTGATTTTATAAAAATCTAATGAAAATGGGAGAGGGAATGCCCTGAAATTAGCTTCATACCCACCCCCCAATTTTACTAAAACCTGTTGTAATAATATGAGAAAATTTAAGTTTCTCTTAAGCTTACTATCTCAGAAATTAATTTAAAGACTAAAGATTTGTCCTCAGTTATTGGTTTATGTCCAAACTGCAAATATTGTAGATACACAGACGAAGAGTCTAATATTATTTTAAAACATTCACAAAAACAGAATTGGGCCAAAGGAAGGTTTACTTGAAATTCATGTATGGTTGTTTGCCTTGCTACTTGTGAATCTTGTGATGTTTTTTATGCAGGAAAAACTACTAGAAAACTGTCAGAGAGTTTACGAGCATGTTTTAGCTATTAAAATAAAGATATTACAAATGCATTAGGAAAAGCATTCATCTTCTTAATCAAGGTGTTTGTAAATTCTCTTTCTTTGTGAATGTTATGTAGTTTATCATGCAACTGGCGGGGATATAAATAACAGGCTCAAGTTGAAAGAAGCTGATTCGCAAATAATGTTGCAAGCTAATAAAAGTTCAGGTTTGAATGAAATTATTAATATTAATTAGGAGTTATGTATTTACCATAACTTGGCATCTCTGTTGTTCATTTTCATTCTTCCTCACTGACGGGTTTCGGGTCCGATCTGGCTACATTTCCAAGATTTATGGCTTCGAGTCTCGAGCTCCTCCCTCTTCCCATAATGCAACATACCTTCCTTAACTCCTCAGATCGACTTTGCTTCCCTACTAAGCAAGAATTATAGAAACAAAACAGGCAAGAGGTTTGGGGCCCAAATCTAGAACCTATGGTTTCCAAATTACTCCAGGTAACTTCTCGAAGAGACAAGGGCAGGGGATGATTGGGAGGGAAAGTGAGGACAAATGAAAATGGACAACACAGATGCCAAGTTATGGTAAGTACATAACTCCTAAATCTGATGTTGTTCTTTTCATTCTTCCTCACTGATGGGTCAGAGTCCTCGGCTATGTAACTCTTAGGTGGCCCTCAAGGAAGGATATGTCGGAGCACTGTTGAGACAAAAGATGCCCTGCTTTTGGAGACAATGTCTAATTTGTAGTGTGAGGCAAAGGTACAAGTCCTTGACCGGGTGACTGCAGCACAAATTTCATCAACTGAGGCTCTAGAAAAAAAGCAGATGAAGCAGCCATAGATCTGGTAGAGTGGGCTTTTAGAGGTCGATGCAATTCAATACCCTTTTGGGAGGAAATGAGAGAAATACAATCTGTAATCCATTCAGCCAAGATAATTTTGGAAACTGCTTGACCTAAATGATTTGGTGAGAAGGAAATGAACAATTAGTCAGTTTCCGTGCTTCTTTGTTCTGTGAAGATAGAAACATAGTTGTCTGTGAACATCAAGGAGGTGCAACATGTATTCATCTTTACTAGTAAAACTGGGAAAGAAGACTGGCAATTGAATTGATTGATTAATATTTGATTCTGTGGCTACCCTAGGCATAAAGGAAAGGTTGGTTTGTAGGGATACCCTGTCTTTGTGGAAAGTGATTTAAGGAGGTCTGGCTGATAAAGCTTCAAGTTCGGACACTCTCTTAGCTGAAGTAATGGCTACCAGAAAGAATGTTTTCCAAGAAGGATATTTCTTGTTGCAATTGTCAGCTGGATCAAAGATTTTTGAGTAAGGCCCTGAAGAACAATAGCAAGACCCAAGGAGGAGAGGGATCTTTTATGGGGGGGGGGGGGTTCTAAGAAGAAAGATCCCTCTCATAAACACTTTACATAAGCCAGAACCTGAGAGAGAGGAAGATCCCCTTCCAGTCTGAAAATCAGATATGGCAGCCAGTTGAAGATTTATGGTAGAAAAACTGACTCCTGCTTTAAAAAGAATACTAAAGAAAGAGAAGGATGATGCGGTAGGAGCTGAAAAAGGGTCAATGTTTTCCTTTGAGGCCCACATTGAAAACCTCTTTCACTTGCTGTTGTAGACCTTTTTGTTGGAGGAGTTTTGGGAAGCAAAAATTATGTCATGGACTGGAGAGGCAAGCCTGGACCTTTTTTATCACTGGAAGTGTAGAAACCATGCAGTCAATTTGAATGTCTGGAGATTGGGGTGCTGCTGTTCTGATGGATGAGACAGGAGGTCCTGACTGGGTTCTAGCATCCATGGAGGATATTTGAGGCAGAGTAATGTGGAAATCAAGAAAAGGCACGCATGAAAATAGTTAGTGGAGACTCAATTATGCCAAGGTGACAGGAAGTCGAGGCTTAACAATTAACAGCTAAAATAGAAAGAGACTAGTTGAACATGGTGACATATAACAGATGACAATCATATGGAAGTCCAGAAATTAGGACGGGAAAAAGTGCAAAGGTCTGGAAGGTTTTGTTTAACAGTATTTTAAAAGGGGGGAGTGCACCAACACCTTGGAAAAAGGTGGTGGATGTACAACCCATAGAGAGAGAAGAGGTCCTTCAGACCCAGCTTAAGCTAGACTTATTTCAATTTTAAACCATGATTACAAAGTATTCATGTCTAGACTAGTCTGGAATGGCAAAGGTGTTGCCAAAACTGACAGATATGTATCAATGTGGTTTTGTGGAGGGAAGGCAAACTAAATTAAATTAAATTAATTTAATTATCCTCTTCTTCTTCTTTCGGCTTTTCCCGGTTAGGGGTCGCCACAGCGGATCATCTGTCCGCTCATGTTTGGCAGTGGAGTTTTACGGTGTCGAGTTGCCAGCCCGGCGCCCAACCTTCCACAGAAGGCACACACACACACACACACACACACACACACACACACACACACACACCTAGGGCTAATCTTAGAGTGTCCAATCCACCTACTGCATGTCTTTGGGATGTGGGAGGAAACCGGAGCACCCGGAGGAAACCCACGTGACCACAGGGAGGATATGCAGACTCCGCACAGAAGGCACCCCAGCCGAGAATCGAACCGGAGAACCTCTTGCTGTGAGGCGGCAATGCTAACCGCTGCACCACCGTGGCCGCCCCAAAATTAAATTATAATTAAATTAAATTATTAATTAAATTAAGAGAACAAGGATGATGCGGAGGGAAGCAGCATGTAAGAAAACACCACTACTGTTGCTGGTTGTTGAAGCAGATAAAACATTCAATAAAGTTACATGGGATTTTACGAGTATGGCAATGGAGATGTTTGCTTTTCTTGACAGAATAACAGGGCTAATTAGGAGGATATATGAAAGGTCAGAGGCAAAAAAATAAAGTGAAAGGACTGCTCTATGACAAGCTATGTTTGAACAGAAGAACCATGAAGGGCATCCTGTTTCCCATTTGTTATCAGCTTTATAATGGCAAAGAAAATAAGGGACTCACAAATATGAGGATATAACTGGTATGGCAATGAAGAAAAGCTAGATAGGCAATGAAGAAAAGTTAGATTTATTGGCAAATGATATTATTTTCTACTTGATAAATCCAGAAAAGTATGTTTCACTGTTGTGGAATATTTTGAGACAGTTTCAAGTCTCTTCCAGATATAAAGTTAAGGAAGACAAAACTTTTAGTTATGTACTTACCATAACGATAGATGTATGTGATCCATCTCGCCTACATTCATTACTGATGGGTTCGGAGCCGAGAGTCGGCTCCGACTCGGCCACTGTAACTAGCACGAAGTCTCTCATTGGCTGGGCTAACCCTGTATCCCAGGATGCATCACGCCCAAACCCCCAGATCTTGTTTGCCCCATATACACCATACCACAAGGATACATATGTAAGAGGACAGAAAAAATAATATCCTCAGAGGAATCAGAATACAAGTTTCCTCCAAGTCCAACAGATAGGGGGAAGGAGGGCGGGTATGTAAGAATGTAGGCGAGATGGAACACATATATCTATCGTTATGGTAAGTACATAACTAAAAGATGTAATGTGATCCTATCTCGCCTACATTCATTACTGATGGGACAGAGTCCCTAGCACCTAAATCCCGGGAGGCTCACTGGAAAACACTCCTGAGCACTGTGGAACCAAAGGAAGCCCGACCTCTAGAGGCCACGTCCAGTTTGTAATGAGAAATAAAGGTATGTGGAGAAGTCCAAGTAGCCGCTGCACATATCTCATCTATGGATAGTCTAGCGTGAAAGGCCACTGAAGTTGACATAGCCCTGGTAGAATGCGCCCCAACTGGAAAGGGAAGATCCTTACCTGCTAATGCATAAATAAATGAGATGCAGTCTCTAATCCACTTAGCTATAGTGCCCTTAGTTACAGATCTGCCAATTCTATTGTCCGAAAAGGACACAAACAACTGATCTGATTTCCTCTCCTGTTGTGTCCTATCTAAATAAAACCTCAGTTGTCTATGCACATCCAACTGGTGAAATTTGTATTCCGCTTTGTTGGAAAAACTTGGGAAAAAGACCGGAAGCTCAAATGACAGGTGGAGACAAAGGTCAGAAGAGACCTTAGGGAGAAAAGAAGGATTAAGTCGCAGAGATACTCTGTCCTTATGAAAAATTACATAAGGAGGTTTAACAGAAAGGGCTTGAAGCTCCGATACTCTTCTGGCTGAAGTTATGTCTACCAAGAAGGCAGTCTTCCATGACAGAAATTTCAATTCGCAGAAGGCTGCCGGCTCAAAGGGAGAAGACATCAAAGCTCTGAGCACCACATCTAAATCCCATGGCAAGACGGGTTGTGAAACCAGAGGGCGCAGCAACCAGGCTCCTTTCAGAAAGGCTTTACACAGCTTATGACCCATGAGAGAAGGCTCATGTGAAACATGATAATTGGAGATTGCTGCCAACTGAACCTTTATAGTGGATGCAGCTGAGCCTTGTCTAAAGAGTGCAGCTAAGAAATCTAACACCGCCGACACCGGGGCTGTAAGGGGGTCAAGATCACGTTGCTGAGCCCAAATTGCAAATCTCTTCCATTTACTAGAGTATAATTTCCTAGTAGAAGATTTGTGGGAGGAAGACAAAATATGTACTACTTCCGGGGTAAAAATATGCTGTCTGACTAAGGTCAGAAGTGGAGGAGCCAGGCAGCGAGCTTGAGTGTTCGTAGGGATGGATGGAGCTGTCCTGACTGATGAGTCAATAGGTCTGGAGCTGGGTCCAGAATCCAAGGACCATCCACCGCATACTTCCGAAGGAAGGGGAACCAAACTTGACGGGGCCAGTGTGGTGCGATCAAAATCATTTTGCTTCCCAAGCAGGTAGCCTTCTGAATCACTCTGGGTAGAAGAGGGACCGGTGGGAAGGCGTAGAGCAGACCGGAGGGCCAATTGTGGACTAGAGCATTCCTGGGTGACTCCCCCTGTGGGGGGATCAGAGTGAAAAAATTGCTGCACTTTGCATATTGTCGGAAAGAATCGCAATAGTTCCCCTGGGAAGAGAGCTGTGAAGTGCCTGCAACGTTAGAAGCACCGCTCTCATCTCTAGAACATTGATATGCAAGTGAACCTCATGGTCTTGCCACGTACCTTGGACCGTCTCGCCCAGATAATGCCCCCCCCACCCTATCTGGGAGGCGTCCGTGGTTACTGTGGCAATAGGGGATGGGGGGGCTCAAGGATCTCCCTTGATCCAGATTGGACGAGAGAAGCCACCAACGCAGATCCTGCCGGCATCTCTCCGTGATGAGAATCGGATGGGACAAGAGGCATTCCTGATATGACCACTGGGCCGAAAGGAGGCACTGAAGTATTCGCATGTGTAACCTGGCTAGCAGAACTAAGAGAATGGTAGCCACCATTGATCCCAACAACTGAAGAACCATCCTGGCTTGGGCTTTTCCCCGGGGTAGTAAAGCCAAGACTTGGGCCTGTAACACTTTTATTCTCTCTGTCGGTAGAAAAGCCCTCATCTCTAGAGAGTCTAGCTCTGCGCCGATAAAGGCAACATGCTGTGATGGCAGCAATACAGACTTTGCCCAGTTGAATGAAATGCCTAGAAGATGGGCAAATTTGACAGTAGCTCTCATGGCTTGAACAAGTAGATGCCTGGTGGGGGCGGTGAGGAGCCAGTCGTCTAGATAAGGAAATACCTGGAATCCTAGACGTCTCAGGTGAGCTGTCACCACTGCCAGACACTTAGTAAACACCCTGGGGGCTGTGGTGAGACCAAAGGGCAGGGCCCGGAATTGAAAATGACTGTCTCCCAGCCGGAAGCGTAAATGACTCCTGGAAGCCTTGTTTATCTTGATGTGATAATAGGTATCCTTGAGATTGAGGGAGCACATCCATACTCCTTTTTCCAGCAATGGGAAAATAGATTGCAAAGTGACCATTCGGAACTTGGACTTCTTTACAAAGTGGTTTAGACAGCTGAGATGCAGAATGGGTCTCAAGTCCCCTGTTCGTTTTGGCACCAAAAATAACCTTGAGTAAGTTCCTAATCCGATCTGGTCTGCGGTGACTGGTTGGATGATTCCTTTTTCTAGCAGCTTTGAGACCTCTATTGCTGCCTGATCCCGTTGACTGGGTGGAATGTCCAGGATTTTCCTTGATGGTGGGGGGGGGAGGGGGGGATGGATAAAGGGAATGGTGTAACCTCCGGTGATGATACGAAGCACCCATCGATCCTGAGTGATGGACTCCCAGGCCTGAAGATGCTCCGAAAAATGGCCCCCGACTGGCTCCGGAGACGCACAGTCAGGTAATCCCTCAGGGACGTTGATAGGAGGAACCACGAAAGGACTCGCGGTCTCCTGTATTGCGGGAGCCTCCACCACCTCTAGGGCGACGCCTTCCATTAAAATTCCCCCCTCCTCTGCTCCTGGAAGGGGGGTCACTTTGATGGGCAGGGGAAGACTTTTGAGACTTTCTAAACCACATTTTCCCTCCCCTCTGAGCCTTGAGATAAGGTCTAGTGGGAAGTGAAAAATGGGCCCCAACAGCAGACAAAGTCTTACCCTCCTGCTCACATCTAGTGAGGGTGTCTTTCACTTTGGGTCCAAAAAGGGAGGACCCATTGAATGGGGCGTCCGTGAAAGAAGACTTGAAAGCCTCCGCAAAATGACACAAGCGCATCCAAGCTTGCCTCCTAAGGGCTACGCCCAAACTCGCTGCTCTACCCGCCCCATCGGCTGCATAAGATATGAGCCTCATGGACGAGTTGATGATGGAAGAAAGGGTAGACAGCTGGGCGTTAACAGACTGGGCCAACGCCTCAGGCAAGTTACCCGACAGGGTATCTCCCAACTCCTTTATGAGATCCCTTTGGAGCCGTGTAAAATGACAAGTAATTCAACGACCGCAATGTAAAAGCCGCTGAAGACAGGGTACGCTTCCCATACCTATCCATACTCCTAGACTCCTTATTAGGAGGATGGATGGAAGTAGAAGCCTCTGCCACGTCTTGCTGGGTGGCAGATGCCACCACCATAACATCCACAGGTACTCCCTTGGTCAAAAATTCTTTTCCAGGAGGCGCAGATAAGAACTTATTGGGACGGCTAGGAACTGGCTCCACAGAGTCAGGGTGTTCCCACACCCTTCGACAAATAAGATCCAATAATTCATCGAAGGGTGGAGACACCCAGGAGGCGGAAGGCTGGGCTTCGAAGGCCTTGAGGAAGACCGACTCCTCCTCAGAAGGGTTTTTGGATGGCCAGTCGCCCCGCTGTCTCAAGATCTCCAGGATATCAGAGAACGAGACATCATCCGAGGATGACTTCGGGGACCGTTCTGCATCATCGAGGTCGGTGTCCGAGGTGACAGACTCATCTGGGGAGTCTACGTGCTTCCTCTTACACAACATCTTCCTGGGAGGCTCTTCAGGCACAGACTCTGAAGGGCCCTCAGAAAGTAGGGGACCACACATGGAGGTGTCCTCAGGCCTAGGAGCCCCGCTGTCCAGAGATAGGGGGGCACCAGAAGCTCTAGTCGCAGCGTCTAGGGAAGGAGTTGCTGATTCAGGTGAAGTCACTATGGACTTGGCCAGCGCGCTCCTCATAGCCTCGAAGGCAGGTCCACCAGAATCGGATGAAAAACCTGCCGCCGAGACCATGACCGGAGTCGGGGTACCCCTAGCCGAAGCACCAAGGGGAAGACTCGGAGCCGCAGTCTGAAGCCCACGATGTTTCCCCCTTGGGTTTGACTGAGGACACCCGAGTACCGAAACCTGTAGAAGGAATGCAAAAGGTTGGAGCCGATGTCAGATCCGAAAGACTCGCAGGAGGTTCCGGAGCCAACCCAGGGACTTCACTCGATTCAGCAGACTCCAGCTCCGACGACACCGAGGTTGTCGGAGGAGGAAGAAACGGAACCGATATAGTAGCTGGCTCCGGAGCCGACTGGGCTGGAGCTGAAAATAATTTACTTAACACTGGCGACTGGAGGAGCCTCTGGACCACCCTACCGACATCCGAATCCGAGAGCCTGGAGGACAGACAGGGGTCGAGAAACCTTCTCAGTCGGAACCGAGACAAGACTGGGGGAATGGCTCCGAATCGGCTCCAAAAAGATCGGAGCCGAAGCAGGCTCGAGAACCACCGCAACCTCCTTCGGCGCAGACGACCGTGGAGTCAAAGAAGCCGACCACGCAACAGACAATACTTTCTGTGGCTCCGAGACCAGTGGAGCCGAGGAAGGAGACATAGCCTTGGACCGTGCTTCCTGCGGCTCCGAGACCAGTGGAGCTGAGGAAGGAGATGCAGTTTTAGACCTTTTCTCCGGAGGCTCTGAGGAACTAGTTGGAGCCGGAGACTTCATTTTAGACTTGGACCTGGATTTCTCAGAGGCAGGAGAGGATGCCAAAGTTTCCTCAAAGGAGGGTTTAATCAAACCCTTGAGGATAAGTTTATTTTTTCTCTCCTGTAAAACCCTGGCAGAGAAAGCATGACACACACTGCAGGATTCCTGCAAGTGTATGGCACCGAGACAATATACACAGATGGCGTGGCCATCAGTCAGTGACATCTTGTACGCGCATTTGGCACATTTTTTAAAGCCAGATGGCTTATGTTCTTTTGGTTCCTTGCCCGACATAAGGAACACAATCCACAAGCAGCAACAATATTTTGAATTTACACAATAATCACAAGCACACTCAGCAACACAAGGTAGGGAGGGAGGAAAGGGCTCTAACTTAAACGCCCGAACAGTAACAACACAAGATAGGGCAAAGGCCCTCTAACTAAAACGGGCCTAGCCCGCCAAACAGAAGGATTACCAACAACAAACGCAATCAGTCACAACAATAGATACAACAGACAATGTAGCTTTTTGGAATAATAAACTCGAAGCTATAGTTCAAAAAACAAAAGAGAGGGTACTTAGCCACAGCCAAGTCGAGACCACGTCATTACTCTAGGAGCGGCAAACGAGATCTAGGAGTTTGGGCATGATGCATCCTGGGATACAGTGTTAGCCCAGCCAATGAGAGACTTCATGATAGTTATAGTGGCCGAGTCAGAGCCGACTCTCGGCTCCGAACCCATCAGTAATGAATGTAGGCGAGATAGGATCACATTACATCAAAGGCTATAGCAGTAAGCTATGGACACCAATGAATTGTTTCAGCAATACCCATATTTCCAGGGACATAATAAGATGAAGTAATTGGGTATATGGAGTAAAGGCAGCTATAGATATGTGGGAAGAGATTAAACAAAAGATAATATGAAATCTGAGAAACTGGATGCTCCTCATTATTATGGATAGTAAGATACAAACAGTGAAAATGTTTTAGTCCCTTTAGTTTCATATACAGATCAAGCATATTTTTATCAACCAGAGGACAAGATGTGGATAATAATTAATAAACAGTTGAAGGCATTTATTTGGGAAGGGAAGGGTGCAAAAGTTACATGGAATAAGCTGACCTTCCTCACAGAACAAGGTTGGTTTAGGATTGCCAGATTTGAATGGATACTTTACAACTTCACAATTAAGGCTCAAATACACATTACAAACAGAAGGTTATAACTGGAAAGGGATAATGATAAAATGGGAGGAAGTTAGAGGAAAAAGTGAAGAGTAGGATTTGAATGCAGATCCTTAAGAAAAATAATAACCACCACACAGTATATTGAATTAATAAAGTTGTAGAAAGTTGTAGAAGGTACTCTAAGTACTAAGCCAACATGGGCATCCAAAAATGAGATTTTACCAACACGGATGACTGCAACTGGAGAAAATAGCAAAAGAGCCACAATACTGGGAGCAAAAAACTAGAGAGTGAAAGATAACAGAGTGAGATAATGCCAAGCAGACATTTGGATGGCAGGTTAGAGATTGCCTTCCCTAACATGGACTGATATTAGAGTACAGGCACAGAGAAAGAGATAAGGGCGTGCTAAATGAAAGACAAACTCTTGTACAGTTTTGTAACAGTCTACAACAGAAGCTGCTGTTTAAAAGGGGATGATTAATAGGGCATATAAAATATTGCACAACTATAAGAATCAAAGAGAGGGGGTTAAAGAAGATTGGGAAAAGTGAGTGGAAAGACAATTTACAATGGAGCAATGGAAGACCATTGGTATGGCTCCCAATATGAAACAAAGTCCAGAAGGTTTAGGATTTTTGTGTAGGCATTTTTATATCTCAAGCAGACTACAGAGAATTTTTCCTCAGGATGTGAGAGATGTGATGGAAAACTGAGAGGTAACTGCAAACGATTTTTTTTTCTTTTTTTGTTTGAGTGCAATGAGTTGGCAGATTTTAAAAAAATTCTCCACAGAGTACTGTCAGAAAAGTAGGGGTAGCAAATGGTTGTAACTAAGAAAAAGAGAAGTTATGTAACTCACCATAACGTTCCATGTTAGTAGTCCATCTCACCCTTCATTTTTACATATGGGTTTGGAGCCGATCCTCAGCTCCGACTCGGCCGATTTACAAGCTGGAAGACTTCTGGTTGGCTCGTGGCTAAGCAGGTATCCATTTGTACATCAGTACAATCCCCAGATCTTGTTTGCTGCTCACTAGAATAAACAACCCTAAAAACAACCAATACTAAAGGGTCTCCAACCAAGGGCAACCAAATTATTACTTCCAGATCTTCCAGGATGGGGGCAGGAGGGCGGGTTGGTAAAAAAATTAAGGGTGAGATGGACTACCAACATGGATTGTTATGGTGAGTACATAACTTCTTTATGTTAAGTAGACCGATCTCACCTTCATTTTTACATATGGGACAGCGTCCCTAGCGCCTTATTCTTGGGTGGCTCATTGGAAAACACTCTTGAGCACCGTGGAACCAAAGGATGCTCTACCCCTGGATGCCAAATCCAATTTGTAATGTGTAATAAAAGTGTGAGGGGTAGCCCATGTAGCTGCTGCACAAATATTATCAAGGAGTACCCCGGCTTGAAAGGCTGCAGAGGTAGACAGCGACCTGGTAGAATGAGCCTTGATCCTGTAGGGTAAGGGTTTGCCCTCTGAGCTATAGATAAAGGCTATACAACTGGAAATCCAATTAGTGTCACTTTAGAAACTGGTAAGCCCAATCTAGAGTCCGAAAAGGAAATGAACAATTGATCTGATTTCCTGAAAGCCTTAGTCCGCTGTAGATAAAAACGTAGTTGTCTATGAACGTCTAGCTGATGAAAACGGTATTTAGCTGCATTACAGTGGTTAGGGAAGAAAACTGGGAGTTCTATTGATTGGTTTAAAGTAGCATTAGAACAAACTTTGGGAACAAAAGAAGGATTAGTACGTAATGACACCCTGTCTTTGTGAAAAATCAAATACGGTGGCTTAACAGACAAGGCCTGTAGCTCCGATACCCGTCTAACTGATGTGATAGCTACCAAAAACAAGGTCTTCCAAGGCAAAAATTTTAGAGAAGATGAGTTGGAAGGTTCAAAGGGTGGAGAAGTCAATTTGGACAACACAAAATTTAAATCCCAAGAAGCCATTGGTTCTTGCAGAGGTGGTCTCAATAGACTGGCCCCTTTTAAAAAGGTTTTGCATAGCTTATGAGACATTAAATTGGTATCAGGAAAACCTAAATGAAAATGAGAAATCGCCGCCAATTGGACTCTAATAGTGGCAGCGGCAGATCCTTGTTGAAAAAGCTCAGAAAGAAAATCCAGAATCACAGGGACAGAAGCAGTGTACGGCTCTACATTCATTCTCTGTGCCCAAATAGAAAATATTTTCCATTTATTGCCATACAGCCTCCTAGTTGAAGGTTTATGGGAGGACATAAGAATATGTGATACTGAGGATGATACATCATGAAGCTTGACTACGGATGGAACTGGAGCAGCCACGCTGTCAATTTGAGGGTGTGGATTGAGAAACGTAGTGAACCTGACTTGTGAGTCAACAGATCTGGAGCTGGGTCCAGGATCCAAGGATCGTCCAGGAAAAGAGGCTCGAGGAAGGGGAACCAGACCGAGGCCAGTAAGAAGCAATGAGGATCAACTTGCTTCCCAGCCGACTGGCTTTCTGAATCACTTTGGAAATGAGAGAGATTGAAGGAAAAGCATACAGAAGTCCCATGGGCCAATCGTGAGCCAGAGCATCTCTGGGAGACTCCCCCGGAGAAGGAATGAGGGAAAAATAGCTGCTGCATTTGGTACTGACTGGGCTGGCAAAAAGGTCGCAGCAAGGCATTAGGATTGCCTGGCTGAGCTTGTCGGCTATCACACTGGTCGTCCCTGGAATGTGCGTTGCAACCTGAAAGTGCTGCAAAGAATTCGCCCATTCCCAAACTTGCATGGTCTCTCGACAGAGTGGGTAAGATCTGGTACCGCCCTGTTTGTTGATATACCAAACCACCGACATGTTGTCTGATTGTATTGCAATTGTCCCTAGAGGAAGAAGGTGTTGAAGTGCTTGCAACGCCAGAAGCACCGCCCTCAAATCCAGAACACTGATATGCAGATGAGCCTCATGTTCTTTCCATGTGCCTTGGGCAGTCTTGCCGAGATAATGCCCCCCCCCCAATCTGGGAGGCATCCGTGGTCACAGTGGCAATGGGTTGGGCCGGAACAAAGGGGGCACCCGTGATCAGTTGATTGGGATCTATCCACCAACGAAGGTCCTTCTTGCATGATTCCGTCAGCAGGATAGGACGATTCAGTGGGAGAAATTGGAAGGACCACTGGGAAAACAGAAGCCACTGGAGAATTCTCATGTGCAACCTGGCTAATGGTACCAATAGAACTGTGGAAGCCATAGTTCTGAGGAGCTGAATCACCCACTTTGCTTTGACTTTTTGCAATGGGAGAAAACATTGAACTTGGGAGATTAAGTTCAGTGCCCTTTCGGCGGGGAGATGAGCTGTCATGTTCACCGTGTCTACCTCTGCGCCTATAAAAATCACAGCTTGAGAGGGCAATAATGCAGATTTTTTCCAGTTTATGGAGATCCCTAACTGAGCACAAAGTTGAATCGTGGAGTCCCTGTTTTGGATGAGTAGATGCCTGGTGAGGGTGGTCAGGAGGAAGTCGTCCAAATACGGAAACATCTGGAATCCCTGACGTCTCAGGTGAGCTGTCACTACTGCCATGCATTTGGTGAACACCCTGGGGGCTGTGGTGAGACCAAAGGGCAGAGCGTGAAACTGATAGTGACCGGCTCCCAGCCAGAAGCATAGATGGCTTCTGGATGCCTTGTCCATTTTTATGTGGTAATAGGCATCCTGAAGATCCAGAGAGCACATCCAAAAGTTTTTCCCTAACAACGGGAGTATAGACTGCAGTGTTACCATCCGAAACTTGTCCTTCTTCACTGATTCGTTCAATCTGTTGAGATCCAATATTGGACTCCAATCTCCGGTTTGTTTTGGAACTAAAAAGAACCGGGAGTAAGTTCCGGATCCTATCTGGTCTGCTGGGATGGGCTGGATGACTCTCTCTGCGAGCAACTTGTTGATCTCCATAGTTGCCTGATCCCTGTGATTGGGTGGTACATCTGGGACCCTTTTGGGAACAAACGGTGATAGGGAAAAGGGTATGATATAGCCTCTGGTAAAAACTCTTTGCACCCACTTGTCTTGGATGATATTTAGCCAGGCTTCTTGGTACAAAGAAATGCGACCCCCGACCGGCCCCAGAGAAGCGCAGTCGGGCTCCACATCAGGAGCGCTGATAAGGCCGTCCTCGAAAGGAATCACGGCCTTGTTGGTATTGCAGACCGCCCCTGCCTCTAGGGCGACGTCTGTCGTTTCCTCCTCCTCCTCTGCCTCTGAAGGAGGATTTACCTTGTGTGTCAGGAAAGACCCTCTGGGACTTCTTGAACCACATTTTACCGCCCCTTTGACCCTTGGAGTATGGTCTGGAAGGGACAGTAAAATGCACTCCCACGGCAGAAAGTGTCTTTCCTTCTTGCTCACGCTGAGTGAGTGTATCCTTCACCTTGGAACCAAACAATGAGGAACCATCAAACGAGGTGTTGGTGAAAGTAGACTTGAACAGTTCCGCAAAATTACATAAGCGCATCCAGGAGTGGCGCCTCAAGACAACTCCGGAACCCGCTGCTCTACTTGCTCCATCCGCAGCATAAGATATAAGTCGCATGGAGGAGTTAACCACAGAATTTAAGGTAGACAACTGAGTAGAAATTTTGTCAGGGACTCCCTCAGTACACACACCTTGTATGGAATCTCCTAACTCCTTGAGGAGATCCCTCTGCAACCTCGTGAAGTATGTGAGATAGTTCAATGGTCGAAGGGTAAAGGCCACAGAACTAAAAATACGCTTCCCAAATGTGTCCATCTGCCAAGACTCCTTGTTTGGCAGATGAAGAGATGAAGAGGTCTCTGCTAACTCCTTTTTTGTGGCCACCGCCACCACCATAGCATCTACGGGAACACCCTTGGACAAGAACTCTTTACCAGGAGGGGCAGACAAGAACTTATTTGTTCTCCTGGGGAGTGGCTCCACGGTGTCAGGAGTATCCCACACCTTTCGACTGACTAGCTCCATTAGTTCATCAAAAGGTGGAGACACCCAAGAGGCAGAAGGTTGAGACCCGAAAGCCTTCAGGTATACTGACTCCTCAGAAGGGTTAATAGTGGGCCAGTCGCACCTCTGCCTAAGGATCTCTAAAATGTCCACAAAGGAGACATCATCAGAGGATGACTTGGGGACCCTTCCGACTCCTTGAGGTCAGTGTCCGATGTCAAAGACTCATCCTGGGAGTCAGTATGTTTTCTCTTACATAACCTTTTCCGGGGAGGCTCTTCGGAAAGATATTCCGGGGAAGCCTTGGAAGAGTGGGGGTCACCAGCCAATGGCTCCTGAGGCTGCGGGTCTCTACTGTCTCCAGAGAGAGTAGGGACTGAGACTGAAGTGAGTGCTTTCGGGGGAAGAGTGCTGGTGCCAGTGGTAGGTACTGGAGAATGAGACAGCAAGCTCCTCATCACCTCAAACGCCGACCTCTCCGGCTCCGAAGTCCTCCCCTGCTCTGAAGAGACGCGGGTCGGCACCAGAGCCAGAACTGTCAGCTCTGAGATAGATGCAGGGTCCGAGGTCACCCTGGCCGACTCACCAAGAGGAAGGCACGGAACCAAAGATCGATTCCAACCCTCCCTGTCGGTGCCGACTGGAGAGCTTTGGACCCTGGACATGACGGACAGCACCGAACATGTCAGAGCTGAACTCGGCTGCAAGGCAGCAACAAGGTGAGTTGGAGCCGGCATTTCCTTCGTTGGCACCAAGCACTCCGGCTCCGAAAGGCCAGTATGGCTCAGAGGAGGAATAGCAGACAAGGGCAAAGCTGGGTCAAGTGGCTCCGGAGCCAACAATAATTTTGGCAAGGCAGACAACTTCAGGAGTCTCAGCACTACCCTCTCTACATCTTCTGAATGGGTCCTGTAAGACCTAGAAGACACAGCTGGGGATCTTGACTTGGGGGGCACTGGAGACTTAACTGTTACGGACACCGGTAGGGAGCTTACAGACCGGCTCCGAGTAGCAAAGTCAACTGCTGTATCAATTGTTTCAGAGATTGGTTCCGAAACCCCTGTAACCAACTCTGACACCACCATGATGCTCCCCTTTGGCTCTGAAGGCTGAGGCGTCGAGGAGGCAGATTTGGATTGTCTCGACTGTTTAGGAGGTGGCTCCAAGACACCAGCCGGTGCCGGAGAAGGCCTTTTTGAGGAATTTGATTTCCCAGACTTAGAGGAAGCAGAAGAATTGGATAGTGCTTCCTCAAAGCATGGTTTCAATAGACCCTTGAGTATGAGTTTGTTCTTCCTCTCCTGTAACACTCTAGGAGAGAAAGCAAGGCAGAACAAACACTTCTGTACGAGGATGGCCCCTAGGCAGTAGACACAGCTACTGTGGCCATCCGTTAAGGACATCTTTTGGGAGCATTTCATACACTTTTTGAACCCCGAGGGTTTATGCTCCTTACTTTCCTTCGACATATTACACACACACACACACACACACACACACACACACACACACACACACACACACACACACACACACACACACACACACACACACACACACACACACACACACACACACACACACACACACACACACACACACACAGCCCAGAGAGATTGAAAATAGAAAGAGAAAAGGAAGGGAGGACTAGGTCCTCTAACTAAAACGGGCCTAGCCCTAAGAAGGAATTACTTGAGGACTAGGTCCTCTAACTTAAACGGGCCTAGCCCGGTGTAGAGAAAGCTAGCTAAAGGAGTTACACGAGGACTAGGTCCTCTAACTTAAACGGGCCTAGCCCGGTGTAGTGAAACTAGGTCTTCTAACTTAAAACAGACCAGAAAGGAAAGCCCATGCACACAAGAGAAACTGTAAATGACAATAACTTTCTATTCTTAAGAAAAAACAGGTAATAAACTTGCAGTCCTAGTAACTTCACAAACGGATCCCCGCCAAAAACAAACAATGTCAAAATAGCAGAAACCAACTGCTAACGGTGACCAAAAAAGGTCAGAATAACAACAGACAAGACAACAGGAGCCCCTGTTAACTAAGAGTGGAAAACCACCAAAAACTGTACCTAATAATCAAAAAATGTGCAACAGCACCTAAGACTAACTGGCACACAGGATACTAATAAACAACTAGAAAACTAAGTTGCACTCAAAAAAGGCAAGCAAAGCAACTGCCTGATATATTAGCAATACTAAATATACAATAATATACAATAATAAAGCATTAAACACGATACAGTATGAAGAATTTTGAAAAACTTAGCCAGAGCCAGGAGAAGCACAACCGAACTCGTCGAAGAGGCAAATGAGATCTGGTGATTTTACTGGTGCACCATGGGATACCTGCTTAGCCACGAGCCAATCAGAAGTCTTCCAGCTTGTAAATCGGCTGAGTCGGAGCCGATCCATATCTAAAATTGAAGGTGAGATCGGACTACCTAACATTGATTATTTTAAGCTGGGATACAGGACCTGAAAAGCCTTACTAAGTTTAATGCTACTGGCTGCCAAAAATGTAATTACTAGAAAGTGGAATTCAAAATCTAAACCAACTGTAACTGAAGTAATGAATATAGTAAAGAAGATAAACTAGTGGTGGGATCTTTAGAAAAGGGAAGGATCAAATTACATATAAATAAATGGAATTTGCAGGAACAATACATACAGAATAATGTTCAAGATGAGGAGTAGGGTTTAATGGAAGGTAGAAATTGAACAATTTTTGTAATGCTGGTGTGAATAATTGTTAAAAACAAAGAAAAACTATATGTAATGTATAATGTATAAATATGACAAATATTAGTATGGTTTGCACTCTATTAATGTATCCATATGTCTTAAGTGATAATTTAATAAAGGTGTTCCAGAGAAAAAACAAAGGTGTGGCAATCAGTTCTCTTCAGAGAATTGAACATAAAAACTATCAAAAACAAAAATATACAACATTGAGACTTCAGGCCCAAAAAAGATTATCCATTTGCATAAAAAATGATATATTTATTCTACATGCTGTGGTATAAAATAACATTAAATAAGTTTTGCATTGAAATTAGTATTCAGCTGTTTGTTTCCTTTGACACTAGAAACATAATTTAAGGAAATTGTATTTGCAATTGTCCCAGTAAAACCTCAGCATTCTACCTTCACCTAGGATGATGCTACAATATAAACAAAAAATGATCGACTACAACAATTGGCTTAACTTATGGTGTCAGTCCAGGGTGAACCACTATGTCAGCTTGGAAAGACATGGTTGACAAGCCATGCTGTTTTGATAGAGATGGCCTGCACCTGTCTCCTCTATGCTTTCAGATGCTGGCAAAGGCTCCTGCTTCTCCCATAGTGCCTTTTTTAGGCAATGTTAAAATAACAAAATCCCCAATGCAACAAAATCCACTTGAGACAAACTCAAGGTACAGCTGCTTAGTGCTAGGAGTCTAAACACAATACTGCACACTCCCTGGAAGCACTCCTCACCTTGGGAAATTGACGTCTGTGCAGTCACTGAGACATGGTTCAAGGCTGAGGACAGCACCCTGGCCGTGCAAGGCTACAATGCCTTCCACACCTTCAGACCTCAAAATAAGCATGAAAGAATTGAAGATTCAGTTCAGTTCCTTTATTTGTATCCTTAGGTAAATTTAGTTTACAGTCACAGAGTTAGAGTTGGTCACAAAACATACAATTAAATGTACATTCATTTAACAAAAACATTAAAAAACAATTTTAAAGAAAACACTTTTAAAGACAAGGAGTTTACATCCTGTACTGCTCATCCCCACATCCTTTTTTTTTTCAAAACTTTATTTTATTTTAGTTTCATTATTTTAGTGTACAATAACAAAAAATTATTTTACTGGAACTGGTCAGCATAAGGCCATTTATCATTCAAATATCCAACAAAAACATTTAAGGCTTGATTTCTTACTATGACAAGAGAAAACTCACTATTAGAAGAGACATGACATTATTAAATCTATTAACTCTATCGTTACTGGCACAAGATTGAAAATCAGTAGTTAATAAAGAAGATAAGATGAACACATCACATATACAACTATTTACATATAGTGCTACATTCTTACACTATTATTATTACTATATTAACACTCTGAAATAACCATAAAGGAACTGAATGAGTTAAATCCTCTAAAGGGAAGGAGTATCAATAGTACTAGTATAGGAGAGTAGATGTAAAGCCATTTTATACTACTTCAGCATACAGTCCAAAGTTGTACTCCAGAAGTTAAGGTATTTCAAGCGTTTCTAATATTTTCTATATATACTTGGATGCCATCTTTGCAAAATTTTCCCAGTTTATTTTAGAGTGGTCCAACCAGTTCTGCATAATATAAATCTTAATTAATATTAAGTGAGCAATCTGGATTCTCACTTCATTAGTGGGTATACCCTTCTGACCTACATGCAATACAGCAAATTCCCATAAAAGGGTGGATTTCCCATATCCTATTTTTCAAGCTTAATCCTAAGTGAGTTCCATAAGCTTTGTGCATATTTACAGTACCACAGGACATGCAGGAGGTCAGCTGTCACTGTGGGGCAATAGGATCAGAGAGGTGAAATATTTGGAAAGAGGCTGTTTAGATGCTCTGGGGCATAATATGTATTATTACTTAGAATTAATTGGGTACATAATAGTTTCTTGAAGGGGGCAAACCTGATTGTATTATTGATCGCTTGGGAGAGGAGGACATCTGTCAGTTCGGAGTTTTTGTTTCTCCAATACTGTGCAAATGTAAGACAAGATTGATGTTTAATGGTAGAAATTAGGTTGTATGTAATCAATAACATCTTCTTTTTAATTTTTAGACATTTCAGGAGGGATAGGGCAATATTTATTTCTTCCTGAACCTCATTCGGGAAATTGCCCAAAGTAGATACTAACTCTTTGATTTGTCTCAGAATTATTGTATATTTGTTACTGAGTTCAATATTTCTTTGATGTCCTTTAGAGAGTTAGCCTTAGTTAAGCAAAAATCCCAGACAGTTAAGTTTTTTTATTTGGAGGAATTGGTCAAGATTTATCACTTTATTACCCAGTTTAAGATTTGGGTTTAAATGAATGGGTTGCAAGAATATAAGTGCATTTGTTAGACCTAGTGAAGAGAAGAGCTTTTGGAATGAGTTAATTTTATATTTGATTAGATTATGTAGTTTAATGTTTCTTAATACATGTTTATTTATGAAGGGCAGTAATTTGGGATTTACATTACACAGCTTTACATGTGCATGCCAAAGATCAACCCATTAGGGGGAATAAGTTTAGTTAATTGGATTATGGTCTGCAATTAACATGAGTTGGTTAGCACAGACTATGTCATAGTATAATCTAAAATCTGGCATTCCCAGTCCTCCCTTGTTTCTGGGAAGCATTAATTTTGATATGGAGATCCATGGGGCCTTAGGAAACCAAATGAATTTAAAGTTTTGTTTATTTGTTTGACGAAGTTTAAAGGGATGTTACTGTTTGTTGCATTAAATTGGTATAGTAATCTGGGTAGAATGTTCATTTTATAACTGCTATTTTAGATAAAATGGAAGTTTCATGATATTTCATCTGTCTATATAATTTTCAATGTTTGTCCATGATTTGACTAGATTATTTTGAAGGGAGTTTTTATGATTATGGTCAAATATTATCTCTAGGTACTTAAAGGTATATTTTAACTTAATTTGGGTTATAGGGAAGAGAGGCTGTTTATGACTGCTCGGGTTGATTGGAAAAATAACAGATTTTGAAGGGTTAATTTCATAATTGGAAGTTTTCGAGAAGGTTTCTATAGTATTTTGAATTTTTGTTAAGTCACTATTACGTAACTGGAAATATATGATGAGGTCGTCAGCGAAGGCTGAAAATACAAGATTCTTCCCCAGAATATTGGGTTATGTGATGAAATGTTTTTTGTGTTAAATATATAAATAGGGGTTTGATATATATGTTAAAGAGGTATGGTGAGAGGGGGCAACCCTGTCTTGTTCCATTATTTAGTTTTACTCTAGAAAAACATAGTTTATTGATGATCAGAGTGGTAAATGAGGAATTATATAAGACTCTGATTGTATTTATGAAGTTAGTTGGAAAGTTAAATTGTTGTAGAGTCAACAACAAGAATTCATGATTAAGTCTATCAAAAGCTTTGTGGCATCCAGTGCCATAAAGTAGTAGGAACGTTTATGGTTTGCAAACTGGATGGCAGCATCTAGGGTGAGTGTGTTGTCCCAGGTTTGTCTTCCCTTCATGAAGCCTGATTGCTGTGGAGATATAATTGTGTGGAGAACTTTTCTAGGTCTATTCACTAGCACCGTAGACATAACTTTAATGTCTATGTTAGTAAGTGAAATTGGTCTGTATTTAGATGGGTTAGATTTGTCTGTATTTGGTTTGTGAACAAAGATAGTTTTAGAATTGTTTACATATAGATCAGTAAATCCAAATTTAGTAATACACTCGAATATTTTAAGAAGGATATGAGATATTTTTAAGCAAATTTTTTATAGAAATTAGAAGTGAAGCCATCAGGGCCTGGGGCTTTATTGTTTTTTAGACTTTTTACTGCCTCCACAATTTCTTCTTTTCTTAAAGGGGCCTCCATGAGTTCAAATTGGTGTTTTTCAATTTTTGGAAATGAGATACTGTTAAAAAAGGAATTGTAGGACTCGAGTGTATTGCATCCTACGGACCATACAGATTATTGTATATTTTTTTTGGAAATGAGCAGAATATCTTGGTTATTCGTGTGCAATTCATTATTCCTGGGGGTCTTGATGGACGTTTATGAGTCTAGCTAATAATTTGGAAGGTTGTTGGGTCAGTTCAGAGTAATTAGTAAGGAGTTTCGTTTCTCAGAATGAGAGATTTTGAACAAGCATTGAGTATAGCTCTTTCTGATGATTAATTAGTTGGGTTTCTAAATCAGGACTAAAGTTTTCTTGGAGCTCAACCAAGGGGACAAATTCACGTTTTACTCCCCATGCCATAAGTCATAGTCCAGGATTGATTTTTTTTCTGATATCAAAATCTCTTCTAAATGAAAAAAACACTATACTCAACCAATCCAAGATTCTTATCAGACCCCTCCAAAATAACACTGAAACTTATCCTTTTAAAAAACATCCCACATCAAAAAACCCTACAGTTATGGTCACTTAATCCAAATCTTCTTTACAAAGAAGAAGTAGTAAAAGAAATCAACGGTGTACTAGATGAGCTCAGTGCCAATCTTTTAACCTCAAGTGTGCCATTAGACATTCTATGGGCTACCACCACAGCAAAAGTTAGGGGTCTCCTGATTCAAAAAGCCTCCTACTTTAAAAAACTCACAAGAGAGAAAAATTCAAAATTAAGCAGAAAATCCAAGACATCCCCACATCCTATATTCAACATCATTACTAATTTAAAGTCCCATCATTATACCTATATATTTTGCATTTCAAAACAGATATTTTCAATCAGGCAAAAAGCTGGAACCTGCTACAAAAGCAGATTATTCTTTAAACTGAACACTCTGTTATTGATTTCAGCAACAGTTGGTAGAATAAAACTGTTCTTATACTGTTTTATTTTACACACTGGGAATAACCTTCTTCCAGATGAAAAGAAGTTGAAATTCGATGTATAATGGATGTAAAACATCCTTCAAAACTGAACAGATTACTTTTTCCAATCTTCTAAAATACAGAGACATGAAGTTCAATTGTTGTTCTCCAATCAACTTACTAGACCATTTAACAATTTGATTCAATTAATTCTTATTTTTCATAAACAAATATCCATACCATGCCACCACAGAAAATGACACAATTGATTAAATGAAATCATGGTAAAATAATTTTTTTATCTATGTGTAACTGGGGCAATTTTCACAAACAAAGCACACTTTGATGTCCTTTTCTACACACAGCTTCGCAGCTTTCCTCAAAATTCAACTTTGAATCTATAATTATTCTACAATATTTATAAGATTGTACACATTCAACCAACAGACCCTTTATAACTGTTACATCATGTGTATGTGCATGTTTTCTAAAATCAGCTATCATATCTTTAGTTTTAGATAAATTTAACTGACAAGGCACATACACATCACACAATTTAACATAATCAGTAATAACCTGACCATGACTATTCTCTCTATCTTTAAGCTGACTAATTACAGCAGCATCATCTGCATATTTCAAAAATGGTCCTATATTCATGCATACCCCTACACATATTTTTATAAAGAATAAACAAAAGGGTCGCAAGTACACATCCTTGTGGAGCTCCAGCTGAAGAATACACTTGATCAGCTCAAGTTTTACTTACTCTGACTCTATGTGTTCTATTAGTCACAAATTCTAGAATCCAGCCCATAAGATTATTGCTCAAATCAAAATGTTCTTGCAATTTGCCAAATTAAAATCAACAAACAAGAGTCTGACATGTAACCCTTTAGTTTCCAGATGTTTAACAAGTAACTTAAGCACGGCAATTGCTGCATCCTCTACACCTCTATGTGGCCTATAGGAAAAATGCATAGGATCGAGCACATGCTCGGTTTTCTTTAACATTTCTAACTTTATCAACCTTTCAAAAGTTTTCATTACGCTTGATGTAATAGTTACAGGTCTAAAATCTTTAAGATTTGTTTAGACATTTCAGTTTCGGAATTAAAACTACCACAGCATCTTTCCACACCTTAGGTACATGCTGTGTCTGTAATGATTTATTAAAGACATAATGAAATACTGAACTTAATTCTCTTGCACAAGTTTTAAGTACATGACACAGAGATTATCCTTAACTTTACTGAACTAAATGCCTTTTCTACCTCTTTTTGATCTATACTAGAATATTGATTACCTATAAGTTGTTGCTTCAAATCATGTATGTCATAACTAAAATCAAATATATCAAAATGATTGAAAAAAGAATTAAGGGCAATGGCAAAATCAAAGTTTGTATCCCAACCATCTAAGATGATCCTGCCACTACTATCTGACTTCTGAATACCTGCTATACTTTTCATGTTAGACCACAGAGAACCAAGATTATATGCAGATATCCAACCCTCTAACTCAGTTTTATATATTTGTTTTGCTCTTAAAACTTCTATTTTCAACTCTTTAGTGGCTGTATGCAATTCAAACATATTTCCATCCTTAAAAGGCTTTTTTATTTGTGTTTATGTTAGACTTTACAGATTTGTCTACACATGGCTTATTACTTGGGGAAACTTTAACTTGGAGAAATGTGGAGTAATATACATCACAGGATGTGGTTGTGAACCCATTAAATGGTATACTGGGCAAACAAAGAGAGCAGTGAAAAAAAGAAGTATGGAACATCTTGGAGACATTAGAAATGGTAGATTAGATAAACCTGTTGTTCAGCATTTTCACTCTGCACATAGGGCTCGTCCAACAGTTTGTTTTTTAGTGTCTTGACCAAACCATACCCAACACAGGGGATAGATCATGTGAAAATGTTATTAAGGATGGAGATTAAATACATTATTAAGTATAAAACTTTAAGGCCCAATGGCTTGAATTTAGAGCTGGATTTGAATGTGCAGGTATGAAATAGTGTACCTTTTGTTTTTTCCCCTCTGCAGTTTTTAGATTGGGAATTAAGTGAATTGCACAGAACTGTTCATGTATTTAACAGATAAATTTAATAGTATACACATATCTTTAGATGGTGAACTTTTAATGTTGTTATGGTGGTTCTTCTTGCCATTCAACATGTTTAAAATCGTTGTAATGTTTGAAAATACTTGTGTTTTATGGTGAAAAGAATAGTGTTTATTTAAAACATTTTGTATATCAAGCTGTTCATCAATTTATTGTGTTAATTAATGTTAATTATTGTGTAATTGAAGTGACTATAAAAGAATGCTATCCATATGATGTAATTGTTCCCTGGAAGGCAATACAGCAAGGTACTAGGAACATCAGTAAATAATTTTAGATAGTATGGATCGTGGCTCTGTTGTGTGTTTTTTATAAACTTTAACTTGCTTACATAGTACAATCATATTCCTACAAAAAACACTACAGGGGCATATCACATCAACAAAATTGTCGAAATCATCACCACTAGATTGTTTAAACATGTTCCAATCAGTACAGTCATAACATTCCTGTAGATGTCATACTGATTCTTCATTCCAAATCTTTATATCCTTCTGTACCTTCTCCCTCTTCAAAACAGATTTATACGTTGGTAATAATTGCACAGTTATGATCTGTCAAACCCAAAGGGGGTAATGAAAATCCTTTATATGCACCTTTTATCAATCCATAGCAAAGATCTAGAGTCTTATCTCACCTAGTTGGACAAGAAACATATTGTATAAAAATTAACAAGCATCCTTTTAAGAGAAACACAATTAAAGTTACCCAATATAGAATTTGGTGCCTCAGGTGAAATCATCTGTAATTTTTGTATTGCCTCAAAAATAATATTTATGGCAGAAGTAGCATTTGCTTTTGGATGAATATATACTACTGTTATAAAGAGTTGTGAAAATTCTCGTGGCAAGTAAAAAGGATGTAACGGCACTGACAGAAGCTCAACATCTGATGTACAGATACATTCTCTAACAGCCACAGAGTTACAGCATCGCTTATTCAAATATAAGCATGCCCCACCTCCTTGAGTTTTCCTCATCAATTCAACTCTTTGATCCAACCGAAATGGTACTTCAAAACCATCAGTAAATAAATCATCAACCTGATCATACTCTGTAAGCCAAGTTTCCGTAAATGCCAAAATACAACAGTCTGTAAAGTCTTTCTGATAACGAACATTCCCCTGAAGTGCCTCCATTTTATTTTGCAGAGCCTGAACATTTCCCATAATCATTAAAGGCAAAGGAATTTGATTAAACCATTGTTTCTATAGACACACTCTAACACCCCCTCTTTAACCTTGCTTCTTATTATTGTTCATCCTCATATTATCCATCTCTTTAGCATGTCTCAAAATGGCATTCAGTAACAGTGGTACGAATACTTTTGTACAACCTGCATTCGCACAGTTCAGTCTCAACAACACTTCCCTGGTATATCGCATCTTGCCTTTCTGATGTGCAACTCCATTAACTCCACAAATAAATACGAATACAAAGTAAAACAAAATACTTAAAACAATAAAATGATGAAAATCCATTTTGAAAAAGAAAAATGACATAACACAACTGACAAAAGCACAGACAAGACACCAAATGCTACTGTCCCATTGCCGGTCACTGCATGAGCATGCTCCCTGTGAGACTAAGCCACAGAGGTGGAGGTGCATCCATCTCCATTAAAGCCAAGTACACCTCAAGACTGGTCAAACAGTATGACCCTCTCAAACTACTCCATGTCCAATTAACTATAGGCAAAACACCCTGCCACATCATTACTAGCTACAGGTCCCCCACCATGAAATAAGAAAACACACTGCCTACCTGGACTTACTAGAGTCACTGGCCATACAGCCCAACACCTTAGTTATGGGAAATTTCAACTAACCTTCCATTGACTGGATGACATAATATGAGCATGAACATGCTCACTCAAATGTTGCTGGATTTTGTCAATACAAGTTATCTGGAACATATAGCCTGCAACCCCACAAGGGGCTCAAGTGCCTAAACATAGTGCTCACCAACATGGGAGGGGGGGTCACTGCACTAGCCTCTTGTGTGATGCCCTCTCTGGTAAGGTCAGACCATAAATCAGTCTCGTTCCAAGTAACTACTGAATCTGTCACCACCACAGGAGCAAAAAAAAAAAAAACAAAATTAGAAAAACTTTTCCTAAGCAAACTACAGCCTACTAAGCAAAGTTTTAAAAAGTTTTATACCCCCTGCAATCACAGACAACAATAACTCCTATGCAGGAGTGTACACAAATGCCCTGTATAAACATTTAAGCATCTGTATAGACTCTGCTGCACCTGACTGGATTAAAACCAGGTCCTCCCGAAAAAATAAACCACTCTGGTGGACCTCAAGTATAAACAGGTTACATAACAAAAGGAGGAAACTGACATTTAAGAACAAGAGGGAACTGACTCAGCAGAGGAAAAATTCCCTCCACAGCTTAAACAAGCAAATCAAAAATCTTGTAAAGTCTTCTAAATCTAATTATGAAGCTAAAAAAGCATCCCTAGCTAAGGATAATCATAAGACATTCTTTAACTATGTCCAAAATCTAAAAGGGAATGACCAGCTATGCTGAACTAGTGTAGTAAATGGTACCACCCATACTATACCAGAGGAAAATGCCAACCTGCTAGCTGACAGATACGGTGCAAACTTCACCCCCCTGTCCCCACCAGCCATACCCCAAATGATACCAGACACCAGTCCTCTGCCTAGTATCTCTAGAGATCAGGTCATATGGCCTCAATGGAACCAGATAACATCCCAGGCTGTTTTTAAGCAATCTAAAACAGGACCTAAAGGACCCACTTGGCATTCTCTTTAACCATAGCCTGTGAACTGGATTTGTTCTAGAAGAGTGGAGAACAGCAAAAGTAATCCCCTTGCATAAAGGGGGTCCATTAGCTGACTCTGGGAACTACAGACCCATAAGACTAACCAGCCTTATCTGCAAGGCCATGGAAAGAATCATCTTGGACCTTATCAACAAGGACACAGACGACCTTCAAACTCTGGACCCAACCTAGTTTGGCTTTGTTAAGGGTAAAACATACTTATTACACCTAGTAGACTTTTTCAAGCAAGTCACCAAAGCCCTGGATGCAGGTAAGACAGTGCATACTACCTATCTTTACCTAGCCAAGCCTTTTGACATAATCCCCCACTCAGGTATCATTGAGAAACTCTCCCAGCTGGGGATTAACCCTTACGTCACCAGATGGGTAGCCAACTGGCTCACCGACAGAACACAAAGTGTCAAAGTTGGTGACTCCACCTCAACCAGTACACGCTCCACCAGTGGCATACCACAAGGATCTGTGCTGGGCCCGTTACTGTTTAGAATCTATTTCTCGGAAGTCCAGGATAAAGTAGACAGTCTTTAGCTTACCAAGTTTCCTGATGATTGCAAACTGAGTGCAATCAATGAGTCCCCCAATGATGCTAACATATTACAGCAGGGACTAACAAAGACAAATGACTGGTGCCAAAGCCATGGTCTAAAACTAAATGGACAAAAGTGTATCATTTTCCCCTTTGGCAAAGCAGAATTCCCTGCTAATTACAATAAAGACAGCACCCCCCCCCCCAAGTTCAAACCCAGTTGTACAAGATCTGGGAACACAGGTAGATAGCAATCTGAACGTCGACCACCAAGTTTCCACAGTGGTAAGAAAAGCCTTCCACATCGCACATCTCATAAGTAAGAACATTGCATCCAGGTCAAAGGATGTTATAACTCCACTGTACTCGACCCTTATCAAACCATTAACAGAGCACAAAGCTCTTTTCTGCATGTACCTCACCAGACACCTGTAGCAGCTGGAAAGACCACAGAGGTTTCTCACAAAGAAAATACAGGACCTCCAAACCATGACTTATGTGGTCAGACTGAAAGCCCTGTCACTGTACTCTGTATCACATTAGCTGCTGAGAGGTGACTTGTGCCTGGCCTACAGGGCAGTCTCTGATCCTTCCCTGATGGATATACTGCACATCCACAAGTCAAATGGCACAACAGTCACTCGCACTAGGGATCTTAACCTAGTCTGTGACATTAACAGAACATGCTGGAAAGACAGATACATCTCCCAGAGATTGCCACTACTCTGGAATAAACTTCTAATTCACGTAAAGCAGAGCTCCTCACTGACCTTATTTAAGTGCAACCTGGACAAGTGGATGGGAGACTGCAAACTCACTCTGGGGGTGGCACCCATGTTCCTCATGGACAGGAATAGTCAGTGTTTATCATAGACTCACTCTGCGAATTGCAGCCATCTAACCAAGGACAAGCAAGACAACTCAGGATTAACATGGCTAGGATTGTAAGGGCTCTAGGGCTGCTAGCCTAGTAACCTACTATGAACCTATGAAAGGTTTATATGAATATGTCAGACTATTTTGTAGACATAGCCCCATATACACAGTGAACAACGCAACCAAAAACAGTCAACAATAAGGGCAAATGATCAGCAAATAAAGTTGTCAAATAAAGTTTCCAAAATGAAATGCAGTACTCCAGTTAATGCCTACTAGAGTGCTGTATCAGGGTAGCAAAACGTCTGTGTACCTGGGAGTCCATTTACTTCACTATAAAACCAAGTATCCTGCTGACATTAGCTAAAGCTCTCTTGTAATATCTGAAGCTATTTTTTCTATGGAGCAGGAGTCCTACCTGTCTCCTCTTTGGAGAAAAATGATAAAGGAGACGGATCTTTTTCTCATTTCAGGCTTATTTTCAATCTCTTCCTTTGTCTTTTTACATTTTGTTCCTTCCTAGCCAAATCTAATTCATGTTTCTTTTTAGGATGTTTGGTCTTAATAGAAGTTTTAAAGGGTGACAGGACTCCCCTTACTTGGTATCTTTTATAGTTTTTTAAATTTACATTTTCTAAGTTAAGCATATTTAAACACTTTTAGTGCCTTATTTCAGTTGTTTTATTATATACTATGATATCAACATTTTCCGTAACTGGGAAAAATAGAAGTTATGTAATTACCATAACTTAGCATCTGTGTTGTTCAGTTTCATTATGCATCACGAATGGGTCTTTGGATCCGTCCTCGGATCTGACTCGGCCATTTTTTCCAGACATACGATCCAAGCCTCAAACTTCTCCCTCTCCCATAATGCCTCACTCATCTTCAAACCTTCAGATCGAGTTTGCTAGACAGACAAAGAAAGCAACCAACCAGAGCCCAAACTAGGAACCAGTGGGTCCCCTTAACCTCTATAACACTCTCAGCTATAAAAGGAAGGGGGAAGGAGGGTGAGATGTGATGCATAATGAAATTGGACAACACAGATGCAAAGTTATGATAAGTACATAACTTCTAATCTGATGTTGTCCATTTCATTATGAATCACAAATGGGTCAGAGTCCCCAGCTACACAAACCCTGGGAGGACCTCAAGGAAGGATATGCCTGAGCACTGCGGAACCAAAGGATGTTCTGTTCCTGGAAATTATGTCCAACTTGTAGTGAGATACAAATGTATGAGGTGTGGACCAAGTAGCTGCAGCTTAAATTTCATCAATTGGAGTTTTTGCGGGAGAAGGTGGACGAAGAAGACACAGACCTCGTAAAGTAGGCTCTAACTAGATGGGGAAGTTGCTTGCCTTGCTGAGAATAAACTGCAGAAATACAATTCGTAATCCATTTGGCTAAGGTGAACTTGGATAGAGCCTGACCTAACCTATTTGGAGAAAAGGCAATGAACTGGTCAGACTTCCTGTGAGATCTAGTTCTGTATAAGTAAAAATCCAACTGTCTGTGCACATCCAAGGAATGTAGCACATATTCACCTTTATTGGAGTAGTTAGGGAGAAATACAAGCAAGTGGATAGTCTGGTTAATGTTTGCCTCTGAGGCGACCTTCGGTATATGAATGAAGAATTCATTCTAAGTGAGACTCTATCTCTGAATAAAGTTATATATGGTGGTTGAGAAGACAATGCTTGCAATTCTGACACACTTCTACATGAAGTAATGGCCATTAGGAAGACAGTCGTCCAGGACAAAAACTTTAACTCACATGAGCTATTAGGTTTGAATAGTTTCTGAGTAAGTCCCTGAAGTACCAAGGTAAGATACCAAGGAGGAGAAGGATCTTTATTTGGGGGCCTGGGATGAAAAACCTCTTTTGTAAAATCCCAACATAGCTTAGAAGTGGAAAAGTAGAGGGAATGCTAATACCCTTCCTTACATGGAAATTCGTGACAGCTGCAACTTTATACTGGAAAAAATAGGTTCTTGCTGGAAACGTGAGCTAAGAAACATAAAGATGTCTGGGACGGAAGCAGAAAAGGGGTCCATATTCCTCTGTGAAGCCCAAATAGAAAAGCTCTTCCATTTGCTATGACATACTTTCTTGGTGGAGGACTTCTGAAAAGCAAGAATAATTTCACAGACCAGGGAAGCTTGCCTGGACTTTTGTAAAATCACCGGAAGTGGATAAACCAAGTGGTCAGTTTGAGGTATCAAAGACTGGGAATCTGGCATTCCGACGGATGGGAAATTAGATCCTGCATGGGATCCAGTATACATGGAGAATACTTGCTGTGAGACTACAGGAAGGGGAACATACCTGACGAGGTCAGTAAGGAGCAATGACGATTAGACTGGTCTTCAAGCTGTTAGCTTTCTGCAGAACTTTGGGTATCAGGAGAATCGGAGGATAAGCATAGAGGAGACCCGGGGACCAATACTGGACTAGAGCATCTCTGAATGACTCCCCCAAGGAGGGGATCAGAGCGAAGTACTTGCTGCATTTGTTGTTTAGGGGAGAGGCACAGAGGTCACAGCAAGGCTGGCCCCAATGGCTGAATATTACATTTGCTACCGATTGGTTCAGAGACCACTCATGTGGACTTAAGATCGATCTGCTCAGTCTGCCCAACAGAAGATTGGACTCCCCCGGGATGTGCACTGCAGTGAGAAAGCAGGTTGAAGAAATTGCCCATTCCTAAACCCTCATGGCCTCCCTGCACAATGGGTATGAACTGGTTCCCCCCAGCTTGTTGATGTGCTAAACCACCGACATGCTGCCATTCAAAATTGCAATTGTCCCCAGAGGAAGGCAGTCCAGAAAGGCTTGCAACGTGAGAAGGACTGCCTCATGTCCAGTACATTTATGTGTAATTTTGGCTCTGTCATCTTTCCCTGAAAATGCCCCTGCCCCCACCCCAACCCCAACAGGGAGGCATCCATGGTCACCATGGCCACAGGAAGGGGAAAAAAATCAAAGGTCTGCCGAGATGGAGGTCATCTGTAAGGATCCACTACTGCAGATGATGCCGGCAAATCACAGTCCGCCTGACTGTGGTTGACAATGAATGGCACCAAATAGACCACTGTACTACTAAGGTCCACTGGAGAACTCATAGGGGCACTAGAAGAATGGCAGCTGACATGGATCCTAGGGCCAGGAGGACAAGTCGAGCTGGTGGAGTCAGGGTATCTAGCAAAAGTTGAACCCGCTGTCTCAAGGTTATTATTCTCTGGGGAGGTAAGGCTGCTATCTGTGTGACTGTGTTCAACTGCGTCCCTATGAATTCGATATCCTGTATAGGAATCATCTAGGATTTTGACTTTTTCATGTGACTCCCAGGTAATGAAACAGGTACAACATAACCTGAATAGCCTGAAGTAGTTGAAGTTTTGTCTGTGCCATTAGCAGCCAATTGTCCAGGTAAGAAAACACCTGGAATCCTTGCAGACAAAGATGAGCTGCAAACACTGCCATGCATTTTCTGAACACCTGAGAGGCAGTGGTGAGGCCAAAGGGCAGTGCTCTGAACTGGCACTGATTGTTCCCCAGACTGAGGTGCAGATATCTCCTGGAGTGCTTTTCTATTCTGATATGACAGTACCTGGAGATCTACAGAGGACATCCAGTCGTCCTTGCGCAGAAGTGTTAGAATGGACTGTATCGTAACCATGGGGAACTTTGACTTCTTTACAAATAAACTGACTGCTCAGATCCAACATGGGTCGAAAGTCCCTTGTCTTCTTTGGCACCAAAAAGAAGTGCAAGTTCCATATCCCAGTTGTTCGGTTGGGACCTGCTGGATGACTTTTTTGTCTAGAACTTTTTGAACTTCTAGAAGGGCACTCTCACTCTGACTGGGTGACATGTCAGGAAGATACTTCTCGGAATTGGGAGGAGGGAGGGAAAAGGAAATATAGTAACCTCTGGAAATTATATTTAACACCCAGGTGTCATTTGTTATGTTTGTCCAGGCTTCTAGGTGTAACGAAAATCTGCCCCCAGCTGCTTCCAGAGTAGGACAGCTGGGTAGTACTTCAGCAGCATTGAAAGGGCCTGTCAGAGAAAGGTTTCCTAAAACCCTGTTTCTGTGGACCTCCTCTCCCTCTGGGGTGGTGTTTACCACTGAATCCTATCCCTCTGCCTCTAGAAGAGGATTTGTCTTGCTAATCAGGAAAAGGCCCTTGGGACTTACGGAACCACATCTTCTTCCCGCTCCACTGGTTCCTGGAGAAGGTCCATTGGGGGGGGAAGAAAACTTGATCCCTATGGAAGATAAGGTCTTGTCTTCCTGTTCGCTGTAGGTAAGAGTCTCTTTTACTGATGGCCCAAACAAGAAGAAACTATCAAAGGGGGCGTTAATGAACGACACATTAAAGGGGTCCACAAACCCACACAGTCTCATCTAGGCATGTCTCCTGAGGGATATGCCTGAACCAGCCGCTCGTGAGGCTCCATCTGCAGAATGGGAGATTAACTTCATCAAGGAGTTAGCAACAGAGGCCATAGTGGTCAGCTGGGGGGAAACCTTTTTAGGGTCCTCCTCTGATAGCGACTGCATCAGAGAGGTAGAGAGTTCCTTAATCAAATCTCTCTGAAGATGCAAGAAGTGTGCCAAGTAATTCAATGCTTTCAGCATAAAAGTGGCTGAGGCATACACTCTCTCCCTATATCTGTCCAAAGCCCAAAACTCCTTGTCCGGGAGATGACGAGTGGAGCTCTGTTCGATGAGCTCCTTCACAGTGGATGCCGACACCACAGTGGCATCAAATGGGACACCTTTACTCCAAAAATGGCAGTCCTTAGGACAACTAAGATATCTGTCCACAAGTTTGGGAATTGGCTCCATGGTGTCAGACTCTTTCCAAGCATGGCGGGTGATAAGGTCAATGAGCTGGTCCGCTGAGGGGATCACCCAGGATGTAGATGATCCCATCCTGAATGCCTCCAGGGACACTGACTCCTTCAAGGAAGGGGACTGCAAGGACCATCCACCCTTTTGCTTCAGAATTTCTAAGATATCTGTGAAGGAAATAGTGGGTGCAAATTGGGGAGACCCTTCCCCTTCATCGAAATCAGTGTTCTCTGTCAGTGACCCTAAAGGGGAGTCCAGATATTTCCTCTTGCACCAGTGTTCCAGAGGAGCCTCCACTGCAGGGTACTCGGGGGAGGATTTGGAAGACAGGGGAAACCCCTGCTGGAGGATCTCTGGGAAGGGCTAACCATGGATCAGACAGAAGGGAGCAAAGCCTTGATCCGCAGGTGACTGGGTAGGACCTGGAGGAAGAGCGACCATGTCTCGAGACGTAGAGAATGACCTCCCTGCTACTTGGAAGGTAGATGATGCCGAGAGAACCTGGCCCCTCACCCCAGGAGCCAAAGCTGCCAAGGGAGAGAAGGACGAAGTAATCCCGGATCCGACATCTCCAAAAGGCACTGTCCCTGGGCTGTCAAAGGCCGAGGCCCCCAGGTGGAGGGACAGCTCCGAAAAGGTCGGAGTCGACACCAACACAGAGGACCCGGCATTGACATCCCGGATCCAGGACCCACGCTCCACTCCAAAGGAATCTGGGACGAGTCAGTAAGGGACACTGTCAGGGTCAAAAAAAGGGATATTCCACACTCCGATGCTGGTCTATTTGGGAGTGTCAGGCCCTGTAGCTCCGAAGATCAGATCGGAGGAGGAGGCTGTGGTATTGGGGTCAGAGTCTCACGGATCCAGCATGAGTCGGAGAAGGCAAGATCCTCAGATGGGTTTGGACTTTGAGAAAAATCCTAATCATCTGATCCATATCAGAGTGGGACAGCTGACAGGATCTACAGGAAACAGGAATGGGTCGACCTAACAGGCGATTTGCTCCATCATGGGGTATGGGTCTGCGACCTCCAATCCAGGTGAGTCTGACCTGGAGTCCGTTCAGAAGAAGAACTATGGATCCATATGTTCTTCACAGGCTCTGACTGACTGCTCGGACCCAAGGTCTAAGGGTCCACAAGAGAGGCTGGTTTGGACGATGCTGGCTCCACTGGATTAGAGGGCCCTCTTGGATCCGTAGAGAAACAAGTGTAGAAGGGATCCAAGGACAATGGCTCCAACAGCCTCCTGTGCTTCTTGGGAGGAGTAATAGAGGGGGAACACTTCTTCAGGACAGGGGTCAGGGCTCAAGAAGTCGGGAGAAGACCTCTTAAGACAAGTTTATTGCACCGGTCAGCAATGGCCATGGGACTGAAGGCCAAGCAGATATCACACTGCATCTCCAAGTGCCCTGCAGTCAGGCAATACACGCACCTCTTTTGGGCATCTGATTGAGGAATCTTATGCCCACAAGAGGCACAGCTCTTAAAACTAGAGGGTTTGTCCGGCTTGGCGGACATGATAGAAGACAGCACACACACACAAGCACAATTCACATTTGCACACTATAAGCTATACACTAACTAACTACAAACAGAAAGATACAGGGAAAGTTTTTTTTTTTTAATATATTGAAAAAGAAAGCAAAAGGGAAACAGGGAAATAGAAGGTAGAGGCGGAAGGCGGGAAAGGACCCTAACACCTGCGAAGACTGACATGAAAAAATACCTTAAACAGGAGGGGAGGTTAAAGCTACAAGTACAAAAAGGCTATAAATTAACTTAGGATAAAAAAAGAGCTAATAAGACTACAGAAACATAAGGAAATTTTTTACTTAGCTGAAAGGGGGCTCGGAATCACATCTGTGCTGGAAGGCGACAAACAAGATCTGAGGGTTTGAAGAGGAGTGAGGAATTATAGGAGGGAGGAGTTTGAGGCTTGAATCGTATGTCTGGAAGAAAAGGCAGAGTCAGATCTGAAGACCCATTTGTGATGCATAATGAAACGGACAACATCAGATCTGTCTATTAAAGCACAGGTATTAATAGATTTGAAAATGAGTATGTTGTCATACTTCAAGTTCTTCACAAGATATCTCAAGACAGTTTTCATCTACAAAAATCAACCACTGCATAGGATTAATGACTCATGAAACTTCACATATGGATAACGAAATCAAATAAAATGGCACTGGTGAGAACTGAAGATGGAGTTGGAAAATTGCCTCTTGATATCATGATCATGCTAGCGCACAAGGTGCTGCAATGAGAAGGTCATCTACCTCTGAGGAGTAAGAATACATCATCATCATCATCATCCCCTTTTTCCCATTTACATGGGTTCGGGGTATCGTATTAACTGTCGCCAACTCTCTCGATTCAGTGCCACTCTCCTGCCTTCTTCAACACTCATGCCTGACTGTCGCAGATCTTCTTTCACACAATCCATCCACCTCTTTGCTGGATGCCCTCGCTTCCTCTTACCTTCTTTCCTGTCTGTCCCAAATCTCCCTCACCAGATTGTCTTCTGCTTTTCTACACATGTGCCCATACCATCATAATCTGTTTTCTTTGATCTTTTCTGCAATTGGAGCTACTTTGGCTTCTGCTCTTATGTCCTCATTTCTTCGCCTGTCCCACAGTGTGCATCCTACTACCTTTCTCAGGCACTTCATTTCCATCACCTCTAGCTTCTTCAACTGTTCTGCCTTTACTGCCCAGGTTTCTGTACCATACAGTAGTACTGGTCGCACCACTGTCTTGTACACCTTACTTTTCAGCTTCTTTGGCATTCTTCTGTCATATACTACACCTGATATTCTATGCCAGTTGGCTGCAGCCCCTCTGATTCTAGCTTTGACCTCTTCATTCAGATTACCCTTCTCCTCAACCACCCCTCCCAGATACTTGAAGCTGTTTACCTGTTCCACTATCTTCCCATCTATCTCTATTCTCAGCTTCTTCTGATTTCCCCAATCTGCTGCCATTACCACTGTCTTATCTGTGCTTAGTTTCATCCCATGTGCCTTCAGATTTGCATTCCATTCTCTTATCCTTTGCTGAAGTTCTAGATCAGAGTCTGCCTACAGCAGCTTTGTTGCTCTGACCCCTCCAACCTGTTTGCTGATGTAGTCCATTACCAGTATGAACAGCAGTGGGCTCAGAGCTGAACCCTGGTGTACACCCACTCCCACTGGGAACCCCTCAGTGAGGCCAAACACTGTTCGTACTTGAGTCACTGGGTCCTTGTACATAGCCTGTACTAATTTTACCAATGTTTCTGGGACTTCAAACCACCGCAGTACTGCCCAGATCAGCATTCTTGGGACCTTGTCATATGCTTTCTCCAAGTCTAGGAAAGCCCAGTTTGATTCTCTCCTCTTCTCTAGTTTCTTCTCAAGTATCTGTCTCAATGCAAACATCGAGTCAATTGTGCTGCATCCTGATCTGAATCCGAACTGTTCATCTCCCATCTTACATTCTACTATTCTGCGTATCCTTTTATCAATCACCCTCTCCAGAACTTTCATGCAATGTGGTAGGAGTTTGATGCCTCTGTACTGTCCACAGTTGTGGATGTCCCCTTTGTTCTTGTACACTGGGACGAGTATGCTTATTCTCCAGTCATCTGGAATACGCCTTTCTTTCCACACTGCAATTAGTACCCTCAGGAGCCATTTCTCCCCTAGCTCACCCAGCATCTTTATCATATCTGCTGTGACCTCATCTGAGCCTGCTGCTTTCCCTGACTTCATTTTCCTTAGTGCTGCTCTTACTTCTTCTAAGCTGGGCTCCTCTTCTACTCTCATTGTAGGCTGTTTCTGGGGCAGTACCGCTTCTGTGGGGTTTTCTTCATTCAGAAGCTGCTGGAAATACTCCTTCCATCTGCCTTTGATGTCCTGTGGGCTGGTAAGCAGGTTGTTGCTGGAATCCCTTATGAAGGGTGTCTGACTATCTTCTTTATCTTTCTGTCTTTGCCTTGCAACCTGGTATAGGAGTAAGAATACAGACTGGTGGAAAAATTAGACTAGAAAAATGAATGATGCCAGTGAACAGAAACCAATATGCTATGCTGCCACAACAGCTTTCCCCCGAATATATCTGCTCTTACAGATGGTGTCATTGGTTAGAGATTTACAATTCAGACCCCATGCCAATAAAGATTTCAGTAAAGTTAGAATCCAGCTAGTAAATACCACCCAGCCAGTCAGGGGGTTAAAACTAATGACAGTTAGTGACATAGAGAACCATTCAGTAAACCCTGTACTGCTTCTACATATGATATAACAAGCAGTTGCTCCAGTTCTACCAGCAGTGGTGATATCAGGTCAAGTGGGTTACAGATTAGTGTATTTAGGTAATTTGTTACTTACTGTTTCAAAATCAGCAATAAATTATGGCTTCAAAAACAGATGCTACTCTGTAAATTCCCATAAAACAGTATGGATATGCAAGCAATATAGTAAACTCCACTTAGAGCACCACCATGTTCAATAGCAAATTCTCAGAAATAAAAATGTATCCAAATCTGAGCTACCACCTCATAAGGTGCCTTTAGACTTTCATTTATGGCACTTGGGTGAAGGGAAGGGTTGGAAGTTCTAGCTAGCCCTTCATCACTTGTGCCTTCCAACTGTGTTAAAAAACTATTAGGAGTAAGATATCTGTAAATTCCAGGGAACAAACCTGTATGTAACACTAAAAGTCAAACATTTCTTAAAAGAAGGTAACACACAGTACCTCCTGATTTACTTACCAGTGATCAAAGCATCCTCATTTAACTTAATGGTTTATAAAAAAAAATAAAATATCAAAACCAGTGTGTCAAAAACACTACAAAACAAACAACAGATCTTTTTGAGGAAGGGGAGACAAGCCCCCCTGCAACCCCTCCTAAGTATATATACAAATTCAAAGGTCACATCATAGAACAGGAAAGGGGAATAATCTCCAAAAAGCAATCCACTGGCTTGCACAATATAGCATATTTCCATAAAACTCACCACAATACTACATTTTCACACTAAAGCCACTCATCCACCAATGTTGGGTTTAGTGAAATGGTTAAGGTGTTTACCTCAAAGAAACAGGGTACAGCATACAATTTCTCATCTTTGAGGAAAATTGGCTAGGCTTAAAATGGACTACAAGGGCAGACAGCCTAGTAGTTACCTATGATCCTCCGTGCCAACAACCTGTAACAAGGCTATACCTTCTATGTCATATACATCACACACTTTGGTATACTACCTGTTTATGAAGCTAGAGTTTGCCTTTGACTGGATACAAGGCTATAGTATATTCTGTATGACTACATAGTGGAAATGGAGCTACGACTCTGATGCTTCCCCTTTGCCTCACTCCAACCACTCACACCTCCATCCTTACTTCACATAAGCCCTACCTCTCTGCCTCCTCCCCTTCCCTCCTTCTCCTCTCCACATCATGGAAGCCCACCCTGTCCTGACTTTCCGGATCTTGCATCTGATCATTCCGATTACCCTAAATCTATTTCTCCTATCCTACTCAATCTCCTACCACACTCTCCTTATATACCATAAACAGTCACTTACTCTCTCCCAAGAACCACACTATACCCTTCTCCTCTCACACTCCATCTCTCCCTCTTTATTCACTTTCTCTTATTATCAACTCCTCAAACCCAAAGTCTTTACACCCAGCCCCCCTCTCTTGCCCAAAACCAAAGCAAAATATATCTTTTACAACTATTCCTATCCAAATCTCAACCTACTGGATAATTTTCTACTCTTATCCGGTGACATACACCTTAACCCAGGTCCCTCCACATCACTCTCCACCTCTAACCTAACACCTTCCTCCTCAACCCCCTCTTCCTTATCTACTAAAACCTTCTCCCTAGCATCTATCAACATCCAAAGTCTTGTACACAAAACTACTGACCTACATGCTTTCATTTCCCACTATACTCCACATATCTTAAGCTTATCAGAAACCTGGCCAAAATCCCACATACCAAATAATGTAATCCTACCACATGGATACAATATCTACCGTCAAGATAGCCTCTCTAGAAAGGGAAGTTGGGGTGCCTTAATCTACTCCGAAGAACTTAACATCACTCCCATATCCACACATCTACCTGATTTCTCCCCTGCAGAACTACTCTTAGTTAACTGTCACATAAACACCCACACAAAACTTGCAATTGCTTCAATCTATATCCTTCCTGGAAAAAAACATCCCTACTCTTGAAAACATACCGTTATGGTTATCCCTTAATATGTCCTATGAAACAATAATACTAGGGGATGTAAACACAGACTGGAAAGTACTAAGTGATAACTCTTCTGATCAAAGCATCAGTTTCTTTGGTTTCACCCAACTCATTACTGCACCAACCCACTTAAATAAATTATCTAATACCAGCACAATCATTGACTGGATATTAAAGTACAGTTTTGTACCTACCATAAATGTAGATGTTCGAGGATCCACATTGCTGCAGTCCTAACTATTGGGTAGTCTGCTGTCCAGTGGGCCCGAATACCAAAGTATATGGCTGACGTCGGTCACGGCGCATTAGACTGACGTCAGTACGTCAGGGTACTAATGCGCATGACCGACGTCATATCCTCAGTCTTTTCTTGCCCCAGATGTCAGAAGACCCTAAAAAAACAAGGCCAAAACCAAAACACACCAAACATACCTGCACCAAAAATATATACAACATATACAAAGGTACCAGAATATAATCTCACCTACACAACCACCCCTAAACACAGAGGGGAAGGAGGGAGGGTAAATTGGACTGCAGCAATGTGGATCCTCGAACATCTACATTTATGGTAGGTACAAAACTGTACTATGTTCTTCATTCCACATTGCTGCAGTCCTAACTATTGGGTAGAATCCCAAAGCAGAGGTAAGGGAGGCTGGCAAATCATAAGGAAGCAGGAGCTGATAACATGCCTTGCAAAATAGCTGTGGCAAAACCAGCCCTAGACTTAGAGTAGAGAGGAAGGTGGTAATGCTTAGAGAAAGTATGCACTGAACTCCAAGTAGCTGCCTCCAAAATATCCTTAGTTGCCACCCCCCTTAGAAATGCTGTTGAAGTGGCAGTAGCCCTAGTGGAATGAGGCCTAATCCCAGCTGGACTCTCCTTGCCATGATGGGAATAACAAAATGCAATGCAGAACCCAATCCACCTAGAAATAGTTTGTTTTGACACAGGCTTGCCCTGAACTCAAAGCAAAAGAAACAAACAACTGCTGAGACTGCCTAAAATCCTTAGTCCTGCTTAAATAATAACGCAATTGCCTGTGTACAGCTAAAGTGTGCAAAATCTTTCCCCCTTTATTTTGGGGATCTGCATAGAAAGTAGGCAAATGAATAGTTTGGTTTAAAGCCACACTAGAAACCACCTTAGGCATAAAGGAAGGATTAGTACGTAATGATACCCTATCCTTATGAAAAGGCAAAAAAGGCTCCACCGCCATAAGGGCGGGTAACTCAGAAACCCTTCTTGCAGAAGTAATGGCCAACAAAAAGCAGTCTTCCATGACAAGTATTTCAGTTCAGCAGGAGCCGACGGCTCAAAAGGTTGAAGAGAAAGTTTCTCCAACACAAAATTGAGATCCCAAGCAGGGGTAGGAGCTCTATTGGGGTCTTATATTCTTTGCCCTCTAAGAAATTGCTTGAACAAAGGATGTGAAAACAATGGTGGGTCACAATCATAGTGAGCTGAAATTGCTGCAGCATGAATCTTAATGGAAGAGAAAGACAAACCTTTGTCCAATAACTCAGTAAGATATTGAAGAGCCACACTCAAATTAGGCTCCGAAATCTCCAAATTCTTTGCTGCAGTCCAAAATAAAAATCTCTTCCATTTTTCTGCGTACACTTTCCTTGTACTAGGTCTTCTGGCTTCCATAATCACATTTAAAACTTGTTGAGGAAGTTGAGACCTGCTGTCTTTCAAAACAGAATATGCCAGGCTGTTAGATGAAGTGAGTGAAGCTTGACATTGAGCAGGCGACCGTCCTTCTGAGACAACAGATGTGGAATCAAGGGTAAAGGCCATGGAGGCTTCCTTACCAGACTCCTCAGTAATGGGTACCAGTGCTGCCGAGGCCAATCTGGAGCTATTAAAATCATCCTTGGCTTGTCTTGTCTGACCTTTAGAAGCACCTTTGGGAGAAGAGGAAGAGGTGGAAAAGCATACACATGAAGATTTTTCCAACTGAAAGAAAGAGCATCCACTTTCCAAGCTGTGTGATGAAATCCCTTCTGCAAAACTTTGGCAGCTGGTGGTTTAGTGGAGAAGCGAACAGATCTATGTCTGGAGTTCCCCATGACACTGTCAATTTTGAAATACATGAAGATCCAGTTTCCACTCGTGGGGATCCATGATTTGCCTGCTCAACACATCTGCTAAGGAGTTCTGTGCTCGGCAGAAACCTTGCCTGAAGAGTTAGTTGCAAGCTGAGCGCAGTCTCCCATAAAATCATTGCTTGCCTGCACAACGGGTAAGAATGTGTTCCCCTTGTTTGTTGATGTACCACATGACAGTTGTGTTGTCTGTTAGAATCAACACCTGCCCTGGAAGAAGTAACTCCTTGAAAGCCATTAATGCAAACTGGACTGCTAACATCTCTTTCATGTTGATATGTAGATGCTGTAGTCTGGCAGGCCACTTGTCTTGTATCCATTTTCCATCTAGATGAGCTCCCCAAGCAATGTCTGAGGCATCTGTCGTTAGAATCTGACTCGCCTCTGGCCGGGTCACAGAGAGTCCCTTGTTTAGGTGACATTCCTGAGCCCACCACAAAAATTCCTTTTGAATGCAAGGTATTATTTGAATGACAGTGTCCAAATCCTGGCAGTGCTGTGTCCATAGATTTTTAGATACCATTGTAGCTTCCTCATATGCAGTTTGGCATTGGGAAGCACCAGAATACAAGATGCCATGAACCCTAAGGCTTGAAGGACTGTCCTTGCAGTCAGCCCGGACTGAAGAGATAGTTGATGGAAGTAACTGGATAGATTCTTTTGTTTGTCCGGGGTTAAAAAGGCCATCTGGGCTGCTGTATTCAGTCTCACACCCAGAAAGCACATGTCTTGAGAGGGTACTAGACTGGACTTTATTTCGTTCACAGAATACCCTAGGCATCTTAGCACTGCTATAACATATTCCAAATGCTGTAGAAGGTCTTCCTTTTCTTGAGCCAGAATCAGGCAGTCGTCCAAGTAAGGATAGATTTGAATTCCTTTTAGCCTGAAGTAAGCTATCACTGGAGCCAGAACCTTTGTGAATACTCTGGGCAGTGGATAAGCCAAAGGGCAATGCAGAGAACTGATAATGAGAATTTCCAGCTCGAAACGCAGATACTTCCTGCAACTTAGCCTTATAGGCACATGAAGGTAAGCTTCCTTGAGATCTAAAGTTACCATCCAGTGATCTTTGCCCAGCAGAGGTAAAAGCTGTTGTAACGTCAACATTTTGAACTTGGGAATGTCCAGATAAGTGTTGAGGATAGATAAATCCAGAATTGGTCTCCACGTGTTCCCCTTCTTTGGTACTAGGAACAGGCGAGAATAAAATCCTAGGCCCCTTTCTGGCACAGGAACTGACTGAATGGCTCCTATTTGGAGCAGCAGAGAAATTTGCTTGTGAGCCTCTGTTCTTTGTAGAGGAGGAATGTCTGGCATGCCTTTGAAAGGAGGCAAGGTATGGAAATAAAACCTGTAACCGTGGTGAATGATATCCAGAACCCATCTGTCTTGGGTAATTAAATCCCAATTTTCTTTGAAAAGAGACAGCCTTCCTCCCAGAGGTGCTGCCAGGCGAGAATGTACTGGCAGCTGAAAAGGCAGGTCATTGGGTCTGCTTACGAAAGGACTGACCCCTGCCCTCACCAGAAGTCTGAGCAGGTGAACTCCCTGTCCTAGGCCTAAAAGAACCTTGAGCTCTGCCCCTACCACGTCTAGACCTACCCCTAGACTGGGAATCATAAGCAGGATAAGTCCACCTCTTAGTAGGCCAATTTCTACTAAACTTGGAGGCTGCACCTGCAAAAATCTTTAACAGTTTGCATAGACTTAGCCTTGTCCTCCATTTTCTTTAAAACTGCTTCAACAGGCGAACCAAACAACACATCAGACTGTAAAGGAGCATCCAAAATCCTTGTCTTAACATGCTCAGCTAAGTTCTGATCTCTCAACCAGGCGTGCCTACGAAGAACAGAACCAGTGGCAGCCACCCTCGAGGAGGCCTGCACAGCATCAAAACCACACTGCAAAGAATGTTTACCCACCTGTTCAGACACATGAACTAAATCCTGCAACTCTTTACACACAATACCTTCTGCCAGAGCATCCACCTTAGATTTCAATTGTGAAAGGAGGTAATTCTGATATTTTAACATGTGAAACTGACAATTCAATGCCCTCATGGCTAAAGTGGAAGAAGTATACACTTTCTTTCCCCATCTATCCAAAGCCCTTGCCTCTTTATCAGGAGGAACAGGATTTTTAACCACAGAAGCCTTCACACCTTTAGGCCCCTGAGAGACAGTTTCGGGTCTGCCCTAGGACTCTTAAAAGATACTTATGAGCTTCAGGCACCCTATAGTACCTATCCGGTTTAACTGGTGCAGGAGGCAAAGAATCAGGATTCAGGGAAGCCTCTGCAAAACATCTTCCACCACATTCAGAACCGGAGGTATAGCTAAAGGCCTATGCTGGGGTAAAACAAGAATTCCCTAAGCCTCTTCCTGGAATCAGAGAAATCTTGACCTTCCCATTTAAAATGCTCCCTCATGGAATGCAGAGTCTCTGAAAATGAAAAATCCTCAGGAGGAGAAGCTGAAGGAGTAGAATCATCCACATCAGAATCAGAATAAGGAGGATACTCCTGCAAGTCTTCAGCCGAAGACTCAGAAGCCTCCGAACAGTGCTCAAAACTCTCAAACTCAGGTTCCACCCTAGGCCTCTTATCAGGAGGGGGCATAGAACCTCTAATGATAGTAATCAAATCCTCTGCCATTTTAAGCATATGTTTCTTAGGCAAAGACCCTGAAGCACTAGGAGAAACCCCCACTGAAGCTACACTAGCCTGCCTCTCAAAGAAGCCTTGGAAACAGAGGGGGAGGCTCTAACCACCTTAGGAAGAGAGGGAAGAACAGCCACCTGAGAAGCCCCTCAGCCTGGCCTACTTCCTGAGAGGATACATCCTGTAACAATAAAGTCTCTCCCTGAGACTCCAAAGAAACACCTGGCAGAACCTCCGGCTCCACTGAGCCTTCTAAAGAACCGCGTCAGGGACTGTCGGTTCTTCCACTCTAGGCTTTGCTGCTTTATCCTTGCGCTTTTTGCCCGAAGCGGGCGTCGGAACATCCGACGGCATTCTATAATTACAACGCTTCCCAAACACTAACCTGGCACAGTCTAACCTTCTCTTAATAGTGCGTTTGTTAAATCTTGCACAAGAGCGGCATCCAACAACGTCGTGCTCAGGCCCTAAACAAGGTATACACAAAGTATGGTAATCCCTATGAGGTATCTGTTTCCCACAAGAAATACAGTTATTCACTTTTTCTGACATCCGGTTAAATACTGAGGCAAGAAAAAAACAAAATATTCCCCAACGGGGTACTTAGCCAACTTTGATTCGGTCTGAAACTCTGACTTCAGAAACTTTCAGAACGCCAACCTGCACTCGCAAAATTGCTTCTGCATCGGACCATGCGGCAAAAAAGACTGAGGATATGACGTCGGTCATGCGCATTAGTACCCTGACGTACTGACGTCAGTCTAATGCGCCGTGACCGACGTCAGCCATATACTTTGGTATTCGGGCCGACTGGACAGCGGACTACCCAATAGTTAGGACTGCAGCAATGTGGAATGAAGAACATCTAACACCCCTCACCTCTATCACAACCCCAGAACACTTCGACACCTTAAGTGACCACCATCCTATTTGTACTGAAAGACACTACCCTCAAATATGTAGGCCTCATCTCTACAGAGATTGCTGAAAACTCTCTGGGTTCGACCTTAAAACTTTTAATGACAGACTCTCATCTGTAGATTGGTTCTTCCTGTATAATCTCCCTCTCAATGATGCAGTATTACGATTCAACATTTTCCTGGAGATTCTAAACTCACTAGCCCCCTATGCAAAATCCAAATACAATCTAACTATGCCCCCTGGCTGTCAAAATAAACTCGCAGCCTAATGCACCAAACAGACTCTGCATGGAAAACTTGGTTAAAATCAAAATCCCCCACTGACCATCAACATTTCAAAGAACTTAGAAACCTGACCAAAAAAAAAAAAAAAAATCCTCAATGATAAAAGAAAGTTTTACTTCAAGGCCCGGACTAGCTAACGTACTAATCCCAAAACCTTCTTGAAAGCCATCAACTCTATCCTACACCCTGGAAACCGTCAGACTCCTAATCCCTACCCTAATTCATCAGCCCAGCAGACTGCCACCCTTCTTAACCATTGCTTCATCAATACTATTCAAAAACTTACCAACCCTACCCACAACTCAACTTATACTAGCTCTCCTCCTATATCCTCTGATCTGACCCTCTTCTCTCTCAGACCCATAGCCACCTCATATATTAAAGCCCTCCTCCAAAAGCTAAAGCCTTGTTCCCCCTCGGCTGATAATCTACCTCCTCTCTTTCTCAACCTTTCGCAGCCAACTCTACTGCTTATCCGATCCAAATTCTCAGCAACTGATCTATGCGTGAAGCCACTGTACCAGACACATGGAAAACCTTCTATGTCATATCACTCCATAAAGGAGGCAACTCCACTGATCCATCCAATTATAGACCCAAAGCTATCCTCTCCCCCTCTCACAAATCCTTGAAAAATGCATTCATTCCCAGTTTTTCAAATTCCTTACCCAAGAAAACCATCTGACACCAACCCAACACGGTTTCCACCCACGTCATAGTACCACAACCGCTCTTCTATCTTTCATTATCAATATAGGTGATGCCCTAGACAATAATAAACTTGTTTAATGTCTCTTCTTAGACCTTTTAAAAGTCGTCGATACAGTATCCCACCCTAAATTACTAACCAAGCTAGCCAACCTTAATCTCTCAACCTCCACCTTTGAATGGTTCTCTAGCTATCTCTCAAGTAGAAGACAATCAGTTACATGACATTCCTCTTGCTCTCCCTTCCTCCCTATCTATACCAGCATTCCACAGGGCTCCATCCTGGGACTCCTACTCATCAATATTTTCACCAATGACCGCTATACCTTGTGCAGTCACTCCTCTCTTATTCAGTATGCAGATGATTCAACTCATATCTCCTACTCTGACAACATCTCAACTTCTCACTCTTGCCCATGACTCTTTTATATCTGTTGAAACATGGCTTACTAAAAATCAGCTGATTCTTAATCCAAAAAAAAAAAAAAAACTCCTACTCTTTCTTCCAAAATCTCTCTCCCACCTCAAACCAACATTCTCCATATCCTCCTTAAATAATACCATCATAACACTAAGTTTCTCAGTATGATAATCAACAATGAATTAAAATTTGACCTCCATGTCCCACAGTCAATAAAAAAAACAATCAAAAACTTGGTCTCCTCTACAGAAATAGCAAATACCTCACAAAGGAATCTACGGTGTCTCTGGCCCAGGCCTATTTACGTCCAAGTCTACTTTAAGCTGCTCCAACCCTTACCAATCTTCAGTCCTCCTCAACTACTAAGCTTGAACAAACCTACAATAAAATCGCCAGATTTGTTGCAAACCTTCCTCACAACACACACTACTGGCTCTATATAACAAACAAACTTCGGACTCACCACGACTTAATAAAAATAAAGACTGAATGTTTATTTAGTTAAGCGCTTTCGCGTATCCTCCTATACGCTTCCTCAGACCATGAACATTTCAGTAAAGCAGTGAGTTTTTATACATTAACATAAAGCACTTAATCATTTAATAACAATTAGACATAATGAGTAAATTGGAAAGACAATTAAAACCTTGATTTAAAAGGATATTCAAACTTTCTCAAAATGAATATATGAAATCCTTTAACTTACATTTAATATCTAACGATTAAAGTGTATGTTATTCGATGTCAAAAAATATATAAAGAAATTCTTGAATGTTTTGATTAAAGGTACATGAAGAAAATTAATAAACTGTTTGTATATAACAGATAAATATAAATATACAACTAAAGATATATACTTTATTATAATACCTATGTATATGAATATACAAATAAATAAATAAGAATCATTTCAGAGAAAATCTGACATCAATTTTACCTGGTGTATTAAAAATAAGAATAAGAGAAAGGAAAGGTAAAGTACTAGAAAAGAAAAAGGAAAAAAAGAAAAAGGGGGGACAGAGGGAAGGGAAGGGGAAGGGAGGGGGGAAGAAAATGGAATGTGGAAAAAGGGGGAAAAAAGTGGGGAAACCAAGTGTGTGAAATTCATATATATGCATGCTAACAAGTTAATAAAATACTGAAATATTAAAACCTATATAACATTCTAATTTACCTATTACAGAAGAAAAATGTATTCTGTAAAGTCATCTCCGAACATTAAGATAAGGCTTAATTGAGATGTATAGATTTAAACCTGGGAAATGATGCCCCTTTAATCTTAGAATCCATTTCAACTCCTTCAGCTCTAGCAAATTCTTATAGTCTCCACCTCTACTGTTAGGTTCTATAATTTGAAGTACCCTAAATACAAAGGAGTGATTTGGAAAGCATTGTACGTGCTTAGCTAGGGAATTCAATTCATTTTGTTTCTTTATATCGTATAGGTGATTGTAGACTCTATTTTTAAGCTTTCGTTTCGTTAAACCTACATAAAATGCAGGGAATTGTTCACAGGTAGCTAGATAAATCAATCCTGAACTATTACATGTAGCTGAAAATCTTGGCTTAAAGGTATAGTTCATTTCTGGGTGTATGTATACTTGTTCTTTGGTGATGAACTTACAGTAATTACACTGATTACAAGGATAAGTACCTAATTTATCTCTTAACATTAATTTTGTATCGCTTGGTTTGTCACAAAGGAGTCTTTTTAGACTCTTGTTATTCCTATAGGTAAAGTGAGGTACTTTGCCTACCAATTGTTGAGTAAAATCATCTGTCATTAGAGTTTTCCAATTATTGTTGATTATTTCCCTAATGTTAAAACTATCGTTGGTGTAAGTTGTAATAAAACTTAGCTTTCCTGAGGAATAAGAAATATTTTTAGGGCCTGCCTCATACTTAAAGTTACAGTGAGTTGTTGAAACTGAGACCTCTACATCTTTTAGTACTTGTGCTCTGATTATTCTTACTAAATTCTCATCATACCCTCTATCTAAGAAAATACATTCTAGTTTGTTAGCTTCAGAAATCAAATCTGTCTTGTCTTTACAGATTTTAGATAGCCTGATAAACTGACTTTTAACTATACCTTTGAATACATAGCGTGGATGCATACTATCGTAACGTAATATAGTATTTCTCCAGCAGGTTTTCCTAAACAAAGTGGAGGTTAACTTACCTCCTTTTATACTCAAACATACATCCAAAAAATTCACTGACTCATATGATGTTTGTGCTGTAAATTTAAGGAAGCTGGTGGTGGTTTCTAAATAATCTTTGAACTCGTTAAACTCTTCTTTAGAGCCTTCCCAAACTAATAGAATATCATCAACAAAACGATAATAAGCCACTATTCTCCTAAACACTACTGGCTCTAAAACACCTACTGTGGATTGAATTCCCCCAACAACTTCTACTTTCCCAACTTAACATAACTCGCTACTTACTCAACAACCCTACTAACTGCCCGTCTCTAGCCAATCCTATATTTTCCTTTACCCCCACACGCCCACTCTGTAGTACCGACCAACACCTTCTTCAAATATACAAATTCAACAGAGCTTCTTGAAAACTATTATACAAGTACTCAGTATCCCAACATTGGAACAAACTCTCTCCCATCATATGAAAGATTACGCACCACAACACTTTCAAAAACGAACTTAAGAAACATCTAGCCAACTCTTGGATCTGCCCTTGTCATGACCCCACATAAACCTTGTATTTCTCCTGCTTAACCTCCCCTCACTTGCGCTCCTCTCTATCTTTTCTTCAAAAACTCTTTCTGTTGCTCTTATTTAATATGTATTATTTCTCTCCCCATCTATTTCCAAAATTTACATAGCAGCTCTTCTTGTTATAGTCTTTCATCTCAATTTATCTCACTGTAGATATGCACATTTTTAGCTTATTACTAATTTTTATTTTTTGCTTGTCGTGACTTCAAAATACTGTAACACTTTATGTACTGCTATCACTGTTCTTATTATCCTTATAACATCACAATTGTCATTTTTTATTATACGTTTTTCTAATTACTGTAACAAATGTATGCAATGACTTATGTTGGGGCTTTTCTCCTCGGGTCTCCACTGAAAATGGGCCTTTTCGCTCAGTTGGACCAACCCGGTTAACAAATGTCAAATAAAATAAATAAATGCACAATGTACATGTTTAATAAACAACACGTCTGCAGAACAGGTATAACAATTTCTAATAACATGGAAAGCACTGCTCAGCCCCACTGTCTCTCTTGTTTCAAAAAAATATTGTCAAATTATTGTTTTTGATAGATGAACCAAGCAGACAGTAAGATAATTGTAAATCAAATTATATAATTCAAATCTGACTTTATATTTATAAAAACAGACCTCTGTAGGATAGAGGTTATGGATAAACTCATCTAATTTGAAAGCAACTCACATTTTCCTGGGATTCCTGTGTATCTACTGTGTTTGCAGCACGTCCATCATATCTTCGCCTCAGCCAGCCTCTTCTTTTCTTTCTTCTTATTGCCTTATGTTTTACCAGGGAGTGTTCAAAATCTGTGAGGAGAATTACAAACAATGTACAACCAGTTTCCTTATTTAATGAGAGAGGCACAACCTTAGTTTTTCTCTGATAATTAGTGTTTACAAGACTTGAGCAAGCTAAAGTAGTCTGGAAGAGCACAGCATTTTAAAAAAATAACCCAGACTCAACAGTTAGGGCAAAAACTGCAAAATTTTAACTGTGGTCCAATAAGTTTTGAGAAGCATCCTTATTTCTAAACTGCTTAGAAAACCGTATAAACATGACAGCCCAACCATTTTTTTTAAAAACATACTAATGTATGATGCAGTAAAACCCTGTTGTGTTAATTTGAAACTAAACTGTCTTAACTGACATTAAAATGTAAGACTTTTACTTGTTTATTTACTACGTCTTAACTGAGTAGGTGGACAGGTCCAAGAGCTCTTTTCAGTCATGACCTAAGTGTACAGATAAGAGAAGAAAGAGAGATAAGTGCATTCATGGGCAAAATAGTTGATTGTTATACAAAAGTCAGGTACATGCACACCTCAGGTGAAAACACCTAGTGTAATTTCAACAGTACATAGCATATAGGCAGTGAAAAACACTGAGTAGGCACTTTGGTACATTTAAGAGACTTGTTCACATAATAACAAGCATTAACAGACATTTAATAGTATATTTAACTTATGTTGAGTATACATAGTTGTATACACAGTAATACACAACCTGAAGTGATTAACTGCTGGCTAGGTGATGGGTGGCAACAGTATGGCTAACCATTTTCCTTAAAGCAAGTACACATCACTTCACTGTTCAGATGTTTGGATACAGTTTTTTTGGACTCACTTAGTGTTTCAAAGCTTTTTATTTCAGATGGGACTTTCGTTCCATAATGCTGGGCCCAAATGAGAGAAATCATGTTCACCTGTGTATGTTTTAAGAGGGCCTGTTTAGCGTAACACTTTCATCTTGGGTATCTGTTAGGGAGTAAATCTGGTCTCTACTGGGAAGTTTCCTTTTCAGAGATATGCAATAACCTTCTTTGACTATTTTGTGTATTAAAGTACCCAGTACAAAGGTTACCCCTTCAGTGACTGGAAGCCATTTTAGCTTTTGTAGATTACAGTGATGTGTCTGACTGCCTGCTAGTAGGGTGAATCTGCAGATTTTCATTGATCTGCAATCTCTTGGTACAGTAGGTTGAGTAAAAAGTTCAGAGTGGAACATTGTATTCCAGTGTAGGGAGAAGAACATTTATTTTGTCAGGGACACACAGGCTGCAGGAGTAAATAAATGATATATTATATAAGAGTTTGGGCTGTGAGAGGACTTCAGTGGTGATTTTCTCTGTATGGGCTGTAAAGGTTCATGAGGGTTCAAGGATGAGACCTAGGTATTTGTATTCTGGAACCTGTGAGATGAGATTGTCAAGGTTAAATGTGATGTTCATATAGGGTAAATTGGTTGTGATTCTAGTTTAGTTTATTTTCTTACTGACAGGTAGGATCAGAGTAGGTTTTCATCTTTACGGTTTTGTTTCCAGGCCAACCAGGCTTTGAGTTTCTGTTTAATGAGGGTTTTAATATAACTGGATAGTCATGGGAATCTTTGTCCTCTATGTCTCCGCTGTATACAGGGAAATAAAGTGTCTTCAACAGAAGCGAAGTATGCCATAGCAGCAGTTCAGATTTTTAAAAAAATGGCCCAGGATGGGTAGTTTATGGGTTGGTAACAATCTGCCGACTATCATTTTAGGTAGTTTTGAATACAAAATGCAAAAATGTTGCATTTAAAAATACAAACACTATAACATCTTGAAAATTTACTTTAAATGTATAATTGATTCATGGAAATAACATGCATGGGACATCCAACTTTTTTGGCCTAGGCACCAAATTTCATTCTTAGTACACCAAAGACTGCATCCTCAAAATATTGACAGATACCCTGTGGAATAACAGTAATGTGGCTCACAGAACCTTGTCTGTTTGATATGGCGACCCAAATTAAAAAGGATGGACACCAATAACAAAAAATAAATGTCCACTTCCTGGAATAAAAAACACACCAAAAAACAAGGGAGACAAAGGGAAGGAGTGACTAATGCAGCAGTGACCATTCAATAATCTACTGTTATGGTAAGTTCAAATTACACAACTGTACTATGCTCTTCATATTGAGCAATGCTACATTAGCTATTGCTTATATGGGTATTGGGGAGGAGGAAAAAAATGGTGCAGGAGCTCCTGGAGGGTGTTCTTGGCAAACTTGATCTAGACCTAGAGAAGGAATCAAGCTTACATACTGCCTTATAAAAGTAAGTACAGAGGACCAAGTTGCAACTTCTAGAATACTTATAGAATTCAACCATTTCCAAAATGTTGTAGATAAGGCCAAGGCCCTGATAGAGTGGGCCTTGACACTGGCTGGAACAGATATGACATGGTGAGCATAACAAAAGGTGATAGGGCTTCCTAGTGAATTTAGGCACTCAGAATGCCAAGTGGCAATAAATAAATAAATAAAAATAAAAACAGGACCAAAAACACAGGAAAAGAGCAAATGTCAAAAATTGTTTTTTCCCCTTAAAACTTTTTTTCTTTTTGTAGAGGGGGGCAAGCCACCCCCCACTGCACCCCCTTCCCTGAACTTATATATATATATACACACCAACTCTGAGATCATGATATCTTGGAGAAAAGGGAATATTCAGAGAAATTACATCTGGGACTTAGGTATATGCAAGTTTAATCTTTCGGCCATTCTGTCTCTGCATTTTGGGACTCACTCTAGTGGGTCCAGACATTTGTAATGGTTATCAGTAACTGCCATTTGGAAATAATCTGTTTTGACACAGGATGTCTCTTCTTCTCACCTTCACAAGAAATGAACAACTGATCTGAAGATCTGAAAGATTAAGTTCTGTCAAGATAGTACCTGGGTTGTCTGCAGACATCCAAGGTATGGAATATTCCTTCTCCCTCATTTTAAGTTAAGGAAAGAAAACAGGGAGATGGATAGTTTGGCTTAAAGTAAACTTGGATACCACTTTAAGCATAAAAGAAGGATTAGTTCTGAAAGAAACCCTGTCCCTAGGCAAAATGAGGTAGGGCTGACTCACCGTAAGACCTTGCAACTCAGATACCCTTCTTGCAGATGTCAGAGCAATCCGTAAACCTGCTTTCCATGTTAAGAATCTTAGGTCAGCCAGATTAGCTGGTTCAAATGGATTAAGTGTTAGCTTCTCTACCAAAAAAATTAAGATTCCAAGGAGGGGCCACCAGTTTACTTGGAGCCTTCTTATGCAAAGCCTCTTTCAAGAACATTTTGACATGAAATTGCCTTGAAAGAGGAGGATTCATAGGAAGGCATGATGAAATGGCTGATTATAGAACCTTGATAGAGGAACAAAAAAGGCTATACAATAGTAACTCACACAAATACTGTAAAAACAGAGAACAACTAGCCCTGAATGGGTGCTGGTTATATTGTTGGCACCAACTAGAAAACATTTTCCATTTAATAATATATGATTTTCTAGTAGAAGGTTTTCTTGTCTCCATTAGTACCTGCTGCATGTCCTCATAAACGAGGTGCCTAAAAGGAATTTAGACCTTGTCATCCATGCAAACAACTGAAGATGACTGATGTTGAGGTGTATCAAACACCTCTGTTCTTGTGTGAGTAGATCCATTCTTTGAGGAAGCTTGTGATAATTGCCCCTTGTCATTTCCTAAGAAGGGAAAACCATGGTTGCCTGGGACAAAAGGTAGTTACCACAATGATCTCAGGCTGAGATTCCTTCTGACTCTTCAAAACTACCCTGGATATTAGTGGAAAGAGTGGAAAGGCATACAGGAACATTCCTGTTCCAAGAAAAGGCATCTGCTTTCCAAGTCTTCTTGCGTGGAGTCCTGGAACAGAATTTTTGCTAGTTTATTGTTCAGAGAGGGGACAAAGAGATCTACCTGAGGAACACTGCACAGATGATAAAATCTTGGAAGATCCCCAATCTAGTTTCCATTCACGAGGGTCTGCCCAGGTCCTGCTCAGCTCATCTGCCACACAAGTTTGCTCTGATGAACTGTAGGATGCCTGTAGAGTGAGACTGTGCTGTGAAGCTATATCCCAAGCTAACATGGCTAGTCTGTAAAGGTAGTACGACTATGCTCTCCTTGCTTTCTGATGTACAACATGACTGTGGTATTGTCTGTAACCACTTGAAGAGGTCCAGGGGAACAAAGATGGTTAAGAGAGTTGAGTGTTTTGCCAAGGGCAAGCACTTCCTTGATATTTATGTGCTTGAGTCTGTCCTTGGTGTCCCAAACTTCCTGCACTTTTATCTCTTCTGAAAGTGCTTTCCAAGCAAAGTCCGAAGCATCTGTGGTGACTGACCTTTTGGGGCAGGGAAGGAGAAGGGAAGATCTGGATTTAAGGATATCTGTTGTCTCCATCAAAAACTTTATCTTCTGACAAACCCTAGAACTGGTATCTGAAAAGATAAAGAGTGTTGATGTTGAGTCCAAATAGATTTTGCTTACCTGGAGTCTTGCCAGAGGTATTATGAGAATCGTAGATTCCATGAGACCCAAACTCCTGAGTCATCCCCCTACAATGATCAAAGTCTGAGTGGAAAACCTTAGAAAGAGATCTAAATAAAGATCATTTTTTTTCCTGTGTATGAATAGCTCTTTGAACTGAGGTGTATAGTTGACATTCCAGGAACTTAATCCAGTGTGAAGGAGTCAAGAAAGACTTTTGAATGTTCTCTTGGAATCCCAGCTTGTCTAAGAGACCTCTCACCCGAGAAAGACTCCTGACATTTTGAAAAAGACTCTGCAAAGATAAGCAAATCATCTAAATATGGAAAAAGTGGATACTCTGTAGCCTACAATGAGCTATAACTGGGAGCTCATCACTTTGTGAACATTCTTGGTGCAGTAGACAGTCCAAAGGGTAAGGCAGAAACATGAAAATGTGATCCAGATACAAAAAACCTTAAGAAGTGCCTGAAGTCTGGATGAATAAGGATGTGATAAGCATCTTTTAAGTCTAGTAAATTCAAGAAACTTGAATGAGGAAGAAGAAAAGGTAAGAGGTTGTGAAGTGACATCATTCTGAATTTAGTCACTATCGCAACCAGGGTTAGGAAAGAAAGATCCAGAACTGGCCTCCAAGCATTTTACTTCTTTCTTTCACACTAGGAACATCCTTGAATAAAACCCCTTCCCCACCTGCAAAGGAGGAACTGGTTATATCACTTCTCGGGACAACATATGATGAACAAGTGGAAACAGAGAGTTTGACCTGCAGGATGAAGAATTTGCTCCCACTGCCACCTGTAACCCTGATGAATGATTTTCAGAACTTATTTGTCTGAAACAATCTTTTACCAAGGAGAAACGTGGAGATTCATACTTTCTGGAAGTGAAAATGGAAGAGGGTGGGCGGGGTCACAAGGTCTCTTGAAAGGTCATTCAGACTTTTTGGACTGCCCTTAGTTTTGAGAGGTTAGAGATTTGTTTTTGTAACTTCTTTGCCACAACTTGTTAAATGTCGGTTTACCTGAATTCTGTTGAGACTGCATATTCTGTTTTTTGCCAAAACTGGAGGAGGAAAAAGAAAATCCCTTGCACAAGTTGGAAAAGGAGAGCTGAAAAATCTTAGCGATTCCCCCAGATCAGCTTGCCCCTTTCATAACATTATTTGATCACCTCTGCAGCAGAAGGACCAAACACAAAACCTCTATCTAAGGGAGAATTTAACATCTCATTTTTAAATCATCTGGGAGGTTCTGAGAATGTATATGAGCAAACGTAATAAAATAGTACCAATGACCACAACCCTGGAAGAAGAATCAACCGAGTCATACACACTCTGCAAACAAGGAGTAGTGACCTGTGCAACTTATTTATAGCAGTTTACTTTTTTTCATAAGAAGAAACCATACATAAAAATTACTCCTACATTCACAATATGTCAGAATAAACTTTAACATATTAGCCTAACAATTTAGCATTCGGAAAATCCAAGATGCTGAAGTATACACTTTTCCCCATACATATCAATACTTTTTCCATTCTTATTAGAAAGGGCTAGATTGGAATTAACCAAGTGTTTAGCAGCATTGGAGTCAACTAAGGCTATAGCTGCTGGGTCAGAGGTTTGGGAATAATGTATAAAATGTTAAAAGACTGAGGAACTTTATACATCCTATCTGCCTTTTTAGGGACAGTTGGCTGACTATCAAGAAATTGCAGGCAGTAAGACATACTTCGTCTAAAGCAGACAGGACAGGAAGGAATCGGTGTAGGTTCTGGAAAAAACTTCTGTAACAACTCATTTTTAATACCTATATTAAATTTTCACTCAAGACACAGGCAAACATACATTTATATAAAAGAAAACAAAGCATATTAACATATTCCCAGTTACAAACACTATACATCATAGTTTTTGTACATCTATCATCAATTCAGTATTACATAAACTGATTAGTTCCTGCTTTCCCTTAAACCTCACTCTTCCTCCAAAACATTATTCTGCATGGTGTCATTCTAAAGGAATCCAGTATCTGTCTGCTTGGGATGACATGACTGACAGACCTCAATGCTTTGCAAGAGATGGCCTGCATCTGTCACCCCTGGATTTCTGGATACTGGCTAAGGGTCTTGCCACCCCTATAGTAACTTTTTAGGCAGTGTTCCAAAGACCAAATTACCACCGTAACAGTTCTAAATGCAATCTGAGAGTCATGCTGCTCAACGTTAGAAGTCTAAATCTCAAGATGCACTCGCTTGAAGCACTCCTCAAAATGGAGAACATCGACATTTGTGCTGTAACGGAGACCTGGTTTAAAGCGGCACAAAGCATCCCTGCACTACCAGGCTATAACTCATTCCACACCTTTCGGCCCCAAAACATGGACTGAAGCTCCAAAGGTGGTGGTGTCTCTATATTCATAAAGGATATGCACACCTCCAGACTAGTAGCACAGCATAATGCATCTAAGATACTTGAGGTACAACTAACATTGGGTAAGATGGTGATCCAGGTCATAGCCTGCTATAGGTCCCCAACCATGTCCCTAGACTCTCACTCCACATTCCTAAGCACCCTGGAATCTATCAAGGTCCAACCCAACACTCTCATACTAGGATATGTACAGTTGTGTACACTTACCATAAATGTAGATGTTCGAGTGTATTCACTGTTGCAGTCATCACACTTGGGTTATCTGCCTGCAGGTAGCCCTCAGTCGGCCCGAATACCAGAGTCTTGGGATTTCTGCATCGGATGCTGTCGCTTCTTCCATGATGTCAGGTCATCAGGGGTATAAAACATACAGCTGACGCCATTACATCAGTTTTTCTTGCCTCAGATGTCAAGAGCCCCCAAAATAGGAAGCAATTACATGGTGTGGAACACCCCCAGTAAAAAGTGAATATCATTGTTATAAGATATGGCCAAAAAAAGGATAGGTAGAAAGTATAGAGAAGTCAGGGGGCTGGAGGGGGGGGGTAACCAGGACTGCAACAGTGAATACACTCGAACATCTACATTTATGGTAAGTGTACAAAACTGTACTATGTTCTTCGTGTTTCACTGTTGCAGTCATTACACTTGGGTTGATTCCCAAAGCTGAGGAAGGGTGGAGGTAGTCAAGAAGCATTAGGGCTGGCTAACAGGCCTTGTAAGACTGCTGTAGCAAATCCAGCTCTGGATTTAGGAAAGATAGGTAAGTGGTAATGCTTGGTGAAGGTATGTACAGAACTCCAGGTTGCAGCTTCCAGGATGTCCCTGGTAGGGACTCCCCTGTGAAATGCTGTAGAGGTTGAAGTAGCCCTAGTGGAATGAGTTCTGATCCTCTGTGGGGTAGGTTTTCCATGGTGTTTGTAGCAGAAATGGATCCAGTGTGCTATCCATTTAGAAATGGTTTGCTTTGAAATGGCCTTGCCCTCTGCCCCTGTAGCAAAGCTGATTAGCAGCCGGTCAGATTTTCTGAAAGGTTTAGTCCTGTCCAGGTAGAACCTAAGCTGCCTGTGCACGTCCAGGGAGTGCAGGATCCTTTCCCCTTTATTCTGCGGATTAGGCAAAAAGGTTGGCAAATGAATGGATTGGTTTAAAGCCACACTAGATACCACACTTGGGCATAAATGATGGGTTAGTCCTGAGGGAAACCCTGTCCATATGGAAGATAATGAAGGGTTCCATGGCCATAAGGGCCTGCAATTCAGACCCACTTCTTGCTGAAGTGATGACTAAAAGTAAGGCTGCTTTCCAAGAGAGGAATTTTAACTCTGCTGTAGCTGCAGGTTCAAGGGAGGAAGCGTGAGCTTCTCCAGTACAAAGTTAAGGTCCCAGGCTGGAGTGGGAGCTCTCCTGGGGGGGTCTTAAATTTTTGGCTCCTTTCACGAACTGTTTGACCAGAGGGTGAGAGAAGAGGGGTGGCTCAGTATTGTAATGAGCTGAGATGGCAGAGGCATGAATCTTAATTGAAGAGAAGGACAGGCCTTTGTGGAGCAGTTCTGTTAGGTAATTTAGTATGTGAGGTACGTTGGGCACGGTTGTGTCCATTCCCTGAGACTGGCTCCAAGAACAGTATCTTTTCCACTTTTCTGAATAGGATTTCCTAGTACTACGCCTCCTTGCCTCAAGGATGACATCCAGAACCTGTTTACTGAGGGTTGCTGGTGATGTGTTCAGGGGATGAGCCAGGCTGCTAGGTTCAGGGTTTGCAGCTTTGGATGCAAAATCTGGCCCTCCTGCTGGGACAGCAGGGAAGGGGCCTGAGGCAGGTGCCATGGTGGCAGTACTGCCAGACTGCGCAAAAGTGGGTACCAGTGCTGGCGTGGCCAGTCTGGTGCAATCAGGATTGTTCTTGGCTTGTCCTGTGTGATCTTTAGTAGAACCTTCGAGAGGAGGGGCAGAGGGGGAAAGGCATAGATTGAGAGGTTTTCCCATGTACAGGACAGGGCATCCACTTTCTATGCTTGGCTGTGGGGAGTTCTGGTGCAATATTTGCTCAATTGATAGTTCTGTGGGATAGCAAAGAGGTCTACCTCTGATGCCCCCACCTGTGGATCAGAAGCTTGAATGATTTGGGTTCCAGTTTCCACTTGTGTGGGTCCATTATATTTCTGCTTAAGTCATCTGCCAGTGAATTTAGTTTGCCTGGCAGGAATTGAACTTGCAGGTGCATTTGATTGCTCAAGGCTGTGTTCCACAGAGCCATGGCTAACCTGCAGAGTGGGTAGGAATGGGTTCCCCCTGCTTGTTTATGCACCACATAACTGTGGTGTTGTCTGTCTTTATCAATAGTTTCCCTGGAAGAATAAGGTATTTGAAGGCTGTCATTGCATTCTGTACAGCTAACATTTCTTTTTGATTGATACACAGGTGCATTTGTTTTGGGCTCCATTTGCCTTTAATGCATTTTCCTGCCATGTGAGCCCCCCATGCACAGTCTGATGTGTCTGTTGTTAGGGTTTGTGCGGCGGTTGAGTTGAGTGAAAGGGAGTCCCTTGTTGTGGTAGCAGGTCTCTGCCCACCAAAGGAACTCTGTCCTTAGGCAAGGAATGATAGGAATCATTGTTTCCAGGTCCTGAGAATGTTGACACCAGAGACTTTTTAAGTACCACTGAAGTTTCCTCATATGCAGTCTTGCATATGGAATTAGTAGAATGCAAGAGGCCATGAACCCTAGGGCTTGCAGTAGCTTTCTTGCAGATAGCTGGGTTTGGGTGGCTAGTAGATTGAAGTAGTTTGTCAAATAAATCTGTTTTTCTGGAGTGAGGAATGCCATCTGGGAAGTTGTGTTCAAGCTTGCTCCCAGGAATATAATCTTTTGGCTGGGTACCAGATGTGATTTCCTTTGGCTGATGGTAAACCCAAGTGAAGTTAGATGTCTCTTTACAAATGTCAGGTGCTAAAGTAGCAATTCCTGACTGTCTGCCTGAATCAGGCAATCGTCCAATTATGGGTAAATTTGAATTTTTCTCTGCCTGCAATATGCAATGGCTGGAGCTAGGCATTTTGTGAATACCCTGGGTGGAGTAGATAAGCCAAAGGGAAGTGCAGAGAACTGATAGTGCATAGAGCCTGCTCTGAAACGTAGATATTTCCTGCAAGATTACCTTATGGGGATGTGCAGATAAGCTTCTTTTAAGTCTAGGGTGGTTAGCCAGGAGTCCTTGGTTAGCATAGGAAGCAGCTGTTGGAGAGTAAGCATTTTGAATCTTGGAAACACCAGGAAAGTGTTGAGAATAGACAAATCCAAGATAGGGTGCCAGGAGTTTTCTTTTCTGGGTACCAGAAACATTCTGGAGTAAAAACCCTGTCCCCTTTGCTCTGCTGGGACAGGGTGAATAGCCTTGATACCGAGAAGAAAAAGTACTTGCTTTTGAGCCTCTGCCCACTGGTTTGGGGGAAGGTCTAGCCATCTGCTTGGGGTTGGCAGTGAGTGGAAGTAGAATCTGTATCATTGGGATGCAATGTTCAAGACCCATCTGTCCTGGGTAATATACTCCTAGTTTTTTGTGTGCAGGGCTACCTTTCCTCCTAAGGGTGCAAGTACTTGGGCAAGGCTTGGAAGGATGAAGGACAAGTCATTGTGAACTTTTTCCATAGGATGGTGGCTTACTACTCCCTGTTTTTGAGTTGGGAGCACTCCATTGTTTAAATATGTGTATACCCTGAGACTGTAGTCTTGGTGGTCTGCTGCCCCTTGGTTTGGACTGAGAAGGTCTTGGAGGGACTGGAAAAGACCAGTTTTTAGAAGGCCAATGCCTATTGAATCTAGGTGGCTGTACCTGTAGGAAATCTTTAACAGTTTGCATAGATTTAGCTTTTTCCTCCATCTTTTTGAGGACTTCTGCTTTAGTGCCAAACAGATGTTCATGGTTTAATGGAGCATCTAGTAAGTTTGCTTTGACATAGTCTAGCAAGATCTGTTCCTTAAGCCAAGCATGCCTTCTAAGAACAGACACAGTGACAACAGCCCTGCAAGATGCTTCTAAGGCATCAAAACCACATTGCAAAGTACGTTTTCCAACTTGGTTAGCAGAATGCATTAACTCTTGTAAATCTTTATGTTCTGCACAATCAGGAATCAACATAATTTTCTGTTTAATTAGTTTCATGATATGTTGCTGATACTTTAATATGTGAGACTGGCAATTTAAAGCCCTGATGGCAAGAGTAGCAGAGGTATATACCTTCTTACCCCATCTGTCTAAAGCCCTAGAATCCCTGTCCAAAGGGGTAGGGTTTTTGGCTGTACTAGCCTTAATGCCTTTAGGTCCCTGGAAAATGGGCTCTGGATCCACAGTAGGATTCTTAAATAGGAATTTGTGAGAGTCAGGTACTCTGTAGTACCTGTCAGGTTTTCTGGGAGCTGGTGGCAAAGTATCAGGGGTAATACTGGATTCTATGAAGACATCATCTACAACTTCCAGAATAGGAGGAATAGCTAGAGGCCTGTGTTAAGGCAAGTTTAAAAAATCCCTGAGTCTCTTTTTGGACTGTAGGTAGTCCTGGCACTCCCAGCGGAAATGCTCTCTGAGAGTATGCAGGGTTTTACCGAAAGAAAAATCCTTTGGTAGGGGAAGCAGAGGGAATGGAATCCTCATAGGTAGATAAAGGTATGTTCTGGTAATCAGAAGGATCATTCTCACTGGACTCATGATCTGAAGAATCAGAAGGAAAATCAGTTCTTGGTCTTTTGAAGGGGAAGGCTGGCTTCCCCTAATTAAAGTAATAAGGTCTTCAGCCATTCTAAGCATTTGTTTCTCTGGCATTGGGGCCTGAGAATGTACTTTGGTCATCGGTTTCCTAGGCATAGTGTGAACTCTGGGCCTGAGAAATTCGGTATTTTTGGTTTGAAATGAAGTAGTCGGTTTAATATGAACATTAGAAGGCCTGAATACACCCTCAAAAGCTGGTGCCTGCACAGCGGCTAAGGACCCATCCAAGACAGAGACATCCACAGGTTCCATAGTTGAAGAAGCATCTCGTGGCATACCGGACTTTGAATGGGTCTCAGTAGAAGCCTACAAATCTGTAGAAGTGGGTATCAGGGGCTGCGAAAGCACCTCACTGATTACCGGCGGACTGGCGACTAGCTTAGCGGAGGCGTCGTCGGTAATTTTGGACCTATGCGGTCTGTCTCCGTCTTTACCCTTATGCTTTTTCGGAAGATAGGTAGTCGGGTGGCTTATAGAAGCCATTTCTGAATACGGAGAATGAGATCGAAAGAATTTAGTGACAAAAATAGCCAAACAACGAATAGTTCGGATGTTGAACAGGGCACAAAACTGACAGCAAGGAACTTAGTGGTCTGGGCCAAAACAGGTGACACAGTAAGAATGAAAATCTCTGTGAGGTATTTGCTTTCCACAGGCAAGACAATTATTATTTTTTTCTGACATCGGTTAGAGCAAGAAAAAAGGATCCCCAATGGGGTACTTAAATTTTAGAAGGCTTCAGGTCTGAAACTCGAAAAACAGAAATTTCAGGAGGAGGCCGACTGCCACTTGCGAAATGCTTCTGCTTCGGACTCTGCTCGGCAGGAAAAGCTGATGTAATGGCATTGGCTGCATGTTTTATACCCCTGATGACCTGACGTCATGGAAGAAATGACAGCATCCGATGCAGAAATCACAAGACTCTGGTATTCGGGCCGACTGAGGGCTACCTGCAGGCAGATAACCCAAGTGTGATGACTGCAACAGTAAAACACGAAAAACATCCACCCCTCCATCAACTGGGAAAACTACTCAAGCACCAATACACTGGCCCAACGTTTCCTGTAATTCATCAATTCCAATGCCCTGGACCAGCTCATTCTGACCCCCACTAGAGGACACAACATCTTTGACCTGGTTATTACTAACATAGGCAACCGTTGCTCTACACCAATAGTCAATCCCTCCCTGGTCAGATCTGACCACAAACTAATCACCGTGGAAATCCACATCTCACCCATACCCCCGCAAAGGTAACCACTTTGAAAAACTTCTCCAAAGCTGACTTTGGGCTCCTAAAAACAGAGGTGGCTAATTCATAGCACCCATGCCAATGGAAAACAGCTGTGTGACTGCTGAATCATACACCAATGCACTGTACGAACATGTACATAAATGCATGGAACTAGTCATATGCAACAGAACCAAGACGCTCTCCTCCAAAAAAAGAAGCCAATCTGGTGGTCCCCTGCCATTATTAAACTCTACAACAGAAGTAAAAAACTGTTGCAGAAAAAGGTAAAGTCCCAAGACTGGAAAAACTCCCTTAGCCTCAACAAAAATTTGAGATCCCTCATCAAATCCTCCAAAACCAGCTATGAAGGCAGAATTGCGGCAGACACTAAAAACAATGACAAAGCCTTCTGTAGTTATATCAAGAACCTCCATGGCAATACCCAGATTTGCTCTGAGTTACTGCACATTGGTACCTCCTATACTGAGCCAACAGATATTGCCAACATACTAGTCGACAGATTCAGTGCCAACTTTACCAATTCAGTGCCAACTTTACCAATCTCCCCCAAAGGACCAATCACAATACTGGAAGAATGCCAGGCACCCAGCATTACTGCAGCACAGGTTAAAACTGCATTGTCCAAGGCCAGGAATACAGCTTCCATGGGAACCGATAATATCCCTGGCTGTGTTCTACATGAACTACAAAGTGAACTGGCACCACATTTTGTGCTGTGTTCAGTCACAGCCCCACCTCAGGGTTTGTCCGTACTGAATGGCACACTGCTACAATCATCCCTCTCCATAAAAGGGGAGCGACTACAGACCCTGGGAATTATCACCCCATTAGCCTGACTACTCTGATATGTAAAGCTATGGAGCGCATCATCATGGGCCTGATTGACAAAGCTATAGGAGATCTCCAAACTCTAGACCCCACACAATTTGACTTTGTGAAAGGGAGATCATGCCTGCTCAACCTGGTTAACTTCTTTGAGTCAGTCATCAGGGCTGTGGATGAAGGTAAGGCAGTGCATACAGCCTACCTCGATCTGGCTAAGGCCTTTGATACCATTCCTCACTCGAGAATTATTAATAAACTCACCAAACTAGGCATCAACCCCTATATCACTAGGTGGGTTGCAAATTGGCACACAGAACACACAGTGTGAAAGTAGCAAAGTTCAAGTCAGACTGCCGACCAGTCACGAGTGTAGTCCACAGGGATCGGCTCTGGGTCCTCTCCTGTTCGGCATCTACTTCTCAGAAGTCCAGGCCAACACAAATGGACTCTGGCTGACCAAGTTCAAGGACAACTGCAAGCTGGGAGCCATTATTAACTCCTCAAATGATGCAGACATCCTACAGAAAGCCCTCACTGAGACCAATGACTGGTGTCCAAACCATGACCTTAAGCTTAATGCCAAAAATGAATTGTCATCCCCTTTGGTAAAAACTCAGTTCCCACTAATTACCACATCGATGGGAGCCCAGTGAACAATGAAAGTGTTATAAGTGATCTGGAACTGCAGGTTGACAGCAACCTCTCCTTCTACTACCACATTGCCAGTGTGGTCAGAAATTCCTTTTATGTGGCACATCTCATTACTAAGGGTTTTCCATCCAGGAAAAAAGAGGCCATCGTCTCTCTCTACTCTTCCCTCATTAGACCAGTCATCGAGTATAATGCTCCATTTGGCATGTACATCACTAGACACCTGCAACAGCTGGAGAAGCCACAGAAGTACCTCACAAAGAGGATCCTAGGCATTAAAAACATGTCCTATGTGGACAGACTGAAAAGACTTCAGCTATTCTCTGTCTCATCTCACCTACTTAGAGGCAATATCTGCTTGACTTACAATGCCATGTCTGACCCAGCTCTGTTAGAAATGCTACATCTAAAGAAATCCCAATCCCAACGCCGCACATGGTCCAGAGACCTCAACCTCATTACCACAATCAACAGAACATGCTGGAGGGACAGGTTCCTCACCCAGAGACTGCCCATGCTCTGGATTAGACTTCCAATACATGTCAAGCAGAGTACTTTGCTGTCCCTCTTCAAGAGAAATCTTAATGAGTGGATGGGTAATAGAAAGTTCTCCCGGGGGATCACTCCAGTGGTTCTACTTGATAGAGGCAATAGGAACTAATGCCAGGCAGCACAATGCCAGGGCACTTCTATGGGCTAGGCTTGTAAAGGCTCCAGGGTCATTAGAATAGAACACACCTATGAACCTATGTATTGTTCCTACAATTTCCTTTTTTTATGTAATTTGCTCCTGCTCTTTTCTAAAGATCCCACTTTCAATTCTTTTACCTCTGTTACAATTTTCACTACTTCCAATAAAGTTGGTTTAGACTTTAATTTCCATTTTCTAGTAATTGCTTTGTTGGCAGCTACCAGAGTTAAACTTAACAAGACTTTACTATGTCTAAGCAATTCAGGTCCTGTATCCCAGTTCAAAAGTCATTCCTTGAGTACATCAATATGCTCACTCAAAATTTCTGATAGAGTACTCTGTAGAAATTTTTTAAAGTCTACCAACTCATTATAGTCCTAAAGAATATGTTTCCAGTTACCTCTTCCTACTTTATCATACCTCCTAGAGTTGCCATGTACCTGAGGAAAACTTCACTGGAGTCTGCCTGGGGTATAAAAATGCCTATGCAAATACTTCTAAACAAAAAATTTAAATATTCTACACTTTGTTGCATATCTAGGAGTCATAAATACAGTGGATATAAAAAGTGTACACACCCCTGTTAAAATGCCACGTTTTTGTGATATAAGAAAATGAGACCACAATAAATCATTTCAAAACTTTTCCCACCATTAATGTGACCTAAAACCTGTACAATTCAATTGAAAAACAAACAAATCTGTTAGGGGAAAAAATATAAAAAAAAAATACAATAAGCCGGTTGCATAAGTCTGCACACCCTTAAGCTAATACTTTGTTGAAGCACCTTTTGATTTAATTAAAACATTTAGTCTTCTTGGGTAGGAGTCTATCAGCATGGCACATCTTGACTTGGCAATATTTGCCCACTCTTCCTTGCAAAAGCTCTCCAAAATCTGTCAGACTGCGAGGGCATCTCTTGTGCACAGCCCTCTTCAGGTTATCCCACAAATTTTCTACTGGATTTAGCTCTGGGCTCTGGCTGGGCCATTCCAAAACTTTAATTTTCTTCTGGTGAAGTCATTCTTTTGTTGATTCAGATGTATGCTTGGGGTCATTGTCATGTTGAAAGGTGAAATTCCTCTTCACCTTCAGCTTTCTAGCAGACATCTGAAGGTTTTAGGCCAAAAGTGACTAGTATTCGGAACTGTTCATAATTCCCTCCACCTCGACTAAAACCCCGGTTCTAGCTGAAGAAAAGCAACTGCAAAGCATGATACTGCCACCACCGTGCTTCACCATGGGGATGGTGTTCTTTTGAAGATGCAAAGTGTTGTTTTTGTGTCAAATGTACCTTTTGGAATTGTGGCCAAAAAGTTCAACCTTGGTCTCATTAAACCATAACACATTTTTCCACATGGTTTTGGGAGACTTGATGTATTGTTTTGCAAATTTTAGCTGGGCCTGGATGTTTTTCTGTGTAAGAAAAGGCTTCCGTCTTGCAACCCTACCCCATAGTCCAGATGGGATCACTACTAAATCCCGAATACTTACATTACCGAAGACCGGAATCCCAAGACCAGATACCCGAAAGACTAAAAGACCAGAAGCACGAAATCTGAAATACCGAACACTACACTAAACATACACCACACACATACACACACCTTCACACAAACCTACACCACAGAAAAGCTGGGGGGCAAGCCCCCCTGCACCCCCATTTAGGGGGGGGGCTTCACCCCTCACAACCCCCCCCACTTAAATATTCTAATTCCAAGGTCGCACTACACAAACATAGGAAAACACCACCACACACCTACATTCCCTGCACATACATCACAGTCACAACACACACACACACACATACACACACACACACACACAAACACACTAAAGCCCCTAACCAACACAACCAAACATAGATACTTACGTAACCTCCTGACATCTCCGTACTTCACGATTTTGAAATTCGCGCTTCTGGTCTTCCGGTCTCGGGATTCCAGTCTTCGGTAATGTAAGCATTTGGGATTTAGTAGTGATCCCGTCCAGACATATGGAGAATACGAGAGACTGTTGTCACATGTAGTACACAACCAGTACTTGCCAGAAGTTCCAACACCTCCTTCAGTGCTGCTGTAGGTCTCTTGGCAGCCTTCCTTACCAGTTTTTGTCTTGTTGTTTCATCAATTTTGGAGGGACATCCAGTTCTTTGCAACGTCACTGTTGTACCATATTCTCTCCACTTTTTGATGACTGTCTTCAGTGTGTTCCGTGGTATATTCAATGCTGTGGAAATTTTTTCTACCCTTTTTCTGACTGATACATTTCAACAATGAGATCCCTTTGATGCTTTCTAAGATCTCTGCGAACCATGGCTTTTGCTGTAGTAGGCAACTGAGTAAATGTCAGGAAAATCCTACTAGGGCTGCTGAACTTTATTTGGGGTTAATCAAAGTCTCTTTATAGGTTCATAGGTTGGTACTAGGCTATCTGCCCGAAGGCATTTATAAGTCTAGCCAGAATGTGTTGGCTTTCGCCTCCCCCTTAGATTAGCTCCGTGTGCCTCTGTCCAGCAGAGCCACTGAAGTGATCCCCGAGGTAAATTTTCTGTTTCCCAACCACTTGTCAAGGTTTCTTTTGAAGAGTGTTAGCAAGGAGCTCTGCCAAATGTAGACTAGGATTGTGTTCCAAAGCATGGGAAGTCTCTGGGACAGGAATCTATCCCTCAAGCACGTCCTATTTATTGTTGTGGTGAGGTTTAAATCCCTAGAGCGTGGGGCGTGAGGGGGTAAGGTTTTCTTTAGGTGGAGCATGTCCATCAATTCTGGGTTGGACATGGCCTTGTATGTCAGGCAGAGATCACCTCTGTGTAGGCGGTATGCAACTGAGTACAACTAGAGTTTCTTCAGTCGAGCTGTATAGGGCATCTGTTTGAGGCCAGTGATCTTCTCGGTGAGGTACTTCTGTGGTCTTTCCTGCTGTTGCAGGTGTCTTGTAAGGTACATCCCAAATGGGGAGCTGTACTCTATGATGGGTCTGATGAGTGATGAGTAGAGGGGCACAATGACCTATTTTGATCTGAATGCGAACCCTTTTGTGATTAGGTGGGCCACGTAGAAGGATTTTCTAACCACTTTGGCAATGTGATTATCAAAGGTGAGATTAGTATCTACTTGGGTCCCCATTGATGCTGTGTTTTTTGCTTTGGAGAGGGCGGCTCTTACCTGAGCATCTGAGATGTCAGGGGACAGCACTCTGCTGGGATAGATATTTGCCCTTTTGGTGGGGAGGGGGGAGAAGTTTGCGCTGAACCTGTCAGCTAGGATGTTGGCAATGTCTGTGGGTTCGGTGTATTTTTTGTCATTTTGGACTAATTCTGAGCATATCTGGGAATTCCTACCCAGGTTCCTAACATAACTAAAGAAAGCCTTGTGATTATCCTTAGTGTCCTGTACAATTTTTCTCTCGAAGCTGGCCTTAGACGATTTTATGAGTGCCCATAGATTTTGCTAATACTGATCAGAGGTGCCCTCCCTTTTTGGGATTTTGCTCTATCATGTAGTAGCTTCCTCCTTCTATTGTATAGTTTGTTTATGGCTGGGGTCCACCAGACAGGATGTCTGCCTTTGGAAGATTGGGTCTTGGTTTTATTTGGGATTGCATGATCCATGCATTCCTGAAGGTGTTTATAAAGGATTCTGCGGTCTGGGCCGTATTTTCCACAGGCCCGGGGGCTTTGAAGGATTCCACCTCGGTTTTGAGGAGTGTGAAATTTGCTTTAGAGAAGTTTTTCACTGTGGTTTTCTGGGCAGGGGGTGGGGTCGGGATGTGAATATCCAGTGAGATTAGTTTATGGTCTGATCTTACCAGTGAGGGATACACTTCTGGTCTGGAGCATAGAGTCCCCATGCTGGTGATGATCAGGTCCAGTATGTTTTCCCCTCTTGTGGGAGTGGTAACAAGTTGTTCCATAGCATTTGAGTTTATAAATTCTAGGAACCTTTGGGCTAGGGTGTTAGAGCTAGAGTAATGCTCCCAGTCTATGTTTGGGTAGTTGAAGTTGCCCAATATAATGGTGTTTGGAGAGACCTGCATATTTTCCAGTGTTCTCAGGAAGGCCGAGTGGGGTTCCTGGGTTTGGGAGGGTGGCCTGTAGCAAGCTATACACTGGAAGGCAGTTTTACCCACTGTTAGTTGCACATGGATAGTCTCTGATGCTTCATGCTGTGCCACCAACCTGGAGGTGTGAGTATCCTTGACTAATATTGATACTCCCCCTCCTTTTGTGGTTCAGTCCAAGTTTTGGGGCCGAAAAGCATGGTATGAGGTATAACCTGGTAGTGCTGGAGTGCTCTCGGGAGCCTTGAACCAGGTTTCTGTTACTGCACAGATATTGATGTTCTCCATGCTAAGTGCATCTTGAGTGCGTGCATCTTGAGGTTTAGACTTCTGGCGTTGAGTAGCATTACTCTTAGTTTCTTATCCCTTATGATACCTATGGAGGTGGGTTTGTCTTTTGAGCCTTGCCTAAAAAAGGCACTATGGGGGTAGCAAGAGCCTTTGCCAATATCCGAAAGCCCAGGGGTGACAGGTGCAAGCCGTCCCTAGCGAAGCATCGTGGCTTGTCGAGCATGTCATCCCAGGCTGACAGGCATTGGATCCCCTTTGAATGACACCAATACTTAAGCCAATTGTTGAAATTGATCATCTTGTCTTCATATTGTGGCATCATTCTTGGTGAGGGTAAGATGCTACTCAAGGTCAGGGTCATACCAGCCTGGGCTACATGCTCAGAGAGCTCCTCTATTTCTCTTTTCATGTAGTCCAGGGAGGTACATCTCAGGTCATTCACACCAGCATGGACAATGACTGAGTCATATTTGTACTTGCCTTGGAGTGACCTGAGTGCTTGTGTTATGTGGCGGATCCTAGCGCCCGACAGGCAGTTCACCATGACCTTCTCCTTGTTCAGCCTGGTGAGCGGGACGTCAGTGTGCCTGACGATAGAGTCACCTATTACAAGTGTATCAGGTGTGTTGTTTAGCCTTAAGGGCTGTGACTGTTCAGCACACTGGCTTTGTGAGCTATGTGTTGCACGTGTTTTGTTTTGGGGTAGCGGTTGCTTCGGTGTCTGCTATGGAGGTCTCTGCTGCTTAGGCAGATTTTTATTTAGAGCCTCCGAGTATGTTTTTGTGTGTTTATGTGTTTGGTTTGCTGTCGTGGTAGGTCTATATGAGACTGGAATTGTAGTGAGTGTGGTTTACTTCTCTTCCTGACTGGTTACGCCAGTACTGAGTTGAGAGAGCTTAGCCTCCAGTTTGGCTATATGGTTGCATCTCTCACATGTGTTGGAATTTGTTGGGAGGAGGAGAGGGTTGTCTGTGTACATGAGGCAGTTGTAACATTGCCTCAAGATTCCCAGATTCACCAGCTGGACCGGAGAGGAGATTGACAACTGACCTTTGGACATGCTAGAATAGTATTGGGAATTCCTTTATAATTGAAAAAAAGGGCCAATGGGGAACAAGGTACTCAAGTGGAGTTTGTGAGGGTGTAGTGCTTTTAATTTTTTAGTGCTGACTTATATAATTGCTTTAGTGAGCAAGTGCCAGGTAACTTAAATGCATTACAGATACCTTAAATGCAAAAACGACAAACAGTAACTTTCTTTCAAGTGAAACAAGGAAATAAGTACAGTAATCAATGCAGATATCACTAGGGATCCACAGAAGCACTGAAAAGCCGCGTTTTAGGTGGAATTAGCATTTCAGGGAAATAACAAGCAAACAAACAACAAACATACAAACAAAGCTAGATTCAGCAGGCCTGGATCTAGTCTATGCTACAGCAAACAAGGTGTACCAATTTCAGTAAGAAACAGTTCAAATATGCAGGCACTATATGCCTTTAACCAGAAATTCTCAGCTCAGAAGGGCAGAGTCCAGCCTCTCCTCCCACAAGAGTGCAGACCACGAACCTTCTTAATGTAAAATAACTGGCCTGAAGCCCAAGTGCTTAAACCAGAACTAATACACTTTTAGAATAACAGACACTGAGCCCTCAATCAGCAGTTCCCAACTTAGAAGGATGTAAGCTACCTGTCCTGCCACCACAGTGCAGGCCACAAACCTTCCTAATGTAAAACAACTGGTCTGAAGCCCAAGTGCTTAAACTAAAAGGCTTAGAATGAGTTACACCAAGCAGTAATAAATACAATTGAGTACTTTTAAGATGACGCAAAAGCAAAATAAAGTAGGAAGAAACACAAATACAGTAAAAGCAGACAAAAAAAATTAAGTGGAAAGAGAGAAAGGAAAGAGAGAAAGGAATAGCAGAAACTAAGCTGATTGGCCTTCTCAAATGTTCTCCCTGTACTGGGTAGAATGAGGTAATGACACTAGACTGGGAGGAGGGTCCCAGATCAAATTTACACTATGGGTGGGCAACTGCAAAGCCACCAACTATAAAAACACTATACCAACAGGGAGGGAGGATGGGAAACAAACTGCATAAATGTATCTCACAGCTGAAAAGCAGCAATGAGCCTTTAAATGAAAGTTTTAAACAGCTAAAGGAGCCTCTAAAAAAAAAGAGAAAAAAGAGTTTAACTGCAACAAGTTATCAGAAACAAACAACCCAACAGATGCTTAAAAAAAGTGGACAATTTCCAATTAATACCTCATACACAGTGAAACTAGCTAGAAAAATACACAGTACACAAAGTGCTATAAATAACAAAGAAATAAAGAACAAAATAAACAAAAAACAGGATACTTAATGTTATATATTATAGCTCCGAGTTTCCTCAGTGTCCTTCCTTCGATCAGTTCAGTGTGAAATGGCAGAACACTCACAACTGAATTTCTTAGGTAACAGAAAGTTGAAACCTGAGACAGCTTTTAAGAAAGAAATCTCAAAAGAACCAATGAGGTGCTTAGTCTAAGCTGTAGTCCAGGTGACCTCAGTCAGCCAATGACCTCAAACAATTCTCTCTCACTGAAATGCCTGATGGCTTTGGCTAAACCAAGATGTCCCTGAATATGTGCTCAGACACACAGCCTCCACAAACACTAGGCCCAAATACAAGCCTGAATATGGAAATGCTACAAATATCCCCACTACTTAGAACACACTGCAGAAATGTTTCTCACAGCTGAAAAGCAGCAGTGAGCCTTTAAATGAAAGTTTTAAACAGCTAAAGGAGCCTCTAGAAAAAAGAGAAAAAAGAGTTTAACTGCAACAAGTTATCAGAAACAAACAACCCAACAGATGCTTAATAAAAGTGGACAATTTCCAGTTAATACCTCACACACAGTGAAACTAGCTAGAAAAATACACAGTACACAAAGTGCTATAAATAACAAAGAAAATGAACAAAATAAACAAAAAACAGGATACTTAATGTTATATATTATAGCTCCGAGATTCCTCAGTGTCCTTCCTTTGATCAGTTCAGTGTGAAATGGCAGAACACTCACAACTGAATTTTCTGTCTGTGTCAGCCGGAGAGTCAATTATAGCCACTAGTTTGCAGTCGTCTGCGAACTTGGTCAGTCATAGTCCTCCTGTGCTTGCCTGTACCTCTGAGAACTATATGCCGAACAGGAGGGGTCCTAGGACTGAGCCCTGGGGAATGCCACTTGTAACCAGTTTAGAGTCGGACCTAGCTCCCGCAACTCTCACCATGTGAGTTCTGTCATGAGCCAGATGGCAACCCATCTTGTGATGTAGGGGTTTATGTTCAGGCTGGTGAGCTTGTCTGTAATACCAAAACGGGGAATGGTGTTCAAGGCCTTAGCGAGGTCTAGGAAGGCTGTGTGTACCATCTTTCCCTCGTCTATAGCCTTGGTAAATGTCTCACTGAAGTCTACTAGGTTTAGGAGGCATGATCTGCCTTTAACAAAGCCAAACTGGGTAAACTCCAGTGTTTGTAGGTTTTCAATGTCTCTGTTAATGAGTTCCATGATGATGCGATCCATAGCCTTGCAGATCAAGCTAGTCAGGCTTATAGGGCGATAGTTCCCAGGGTCTGTTGTGGCTCAACCTTTGTGGAGTGGAATAACCGTTGCTGTGCGCCACTCTATGGGTATGTAGCCTGTGGAGAGGCTGAGTTTGAACAGTGTGTTTAGGTGAGGGGTTAGTTCATCTTTGAGCTCGTGTAGGATGCAGCCTGGGACACCGTCCGGTCCCATTGTTGCTGTGTTTTTGGCTTTGGAGAGGGTTGTTTTAACCCGAGTGTCTGTGATTTCAGGGACTCTACATTCTTCTGGTCTGGTTATGGCCCCTTTTGGGGGTGAGAGGGTGGTGAATTTTGCGCTGAACCGGTCTGCCAGGATGTTGGCGATATCAGTCGGTTCAGTGTATTTTCTGCCATTCTGTACTAACTCCGAGCAGATCTGAGCATTGCCACTTAGATTTTTGACATAGCTAAAGAATGCCTTGTGGTTATCTTTGGATTCCTTGGCAATTTTTCTTTCAAAGCTTGCCTTGGATGATTTTATGAGGGATTGTAGTTTCTTGCTGATACTGATCAGGGATGCCTTCCCTTCTTGGGATTTTACTCTTTTATGTACTAGTTTCCTCCTTCTATTGTATAGCTTGTTTATGGTAGGAGTCCACCAGACTGGTTTCCTTTTCTTGGAGGAGTAAGTCTTGGTTTTGCTTGGGATGGCACAATCCATGCATTCTTGTAGCTGCCCGTAGAATGCATTAGTAAAGGATTTTGCAGCTTGGACAGTGTTATCCTTCAGCATGGGAGCTTTGAAACTTTCCACCTCGGTCTTAAGTAACGTGAAGTTTGCTTTTGAAAAGTTTTTCATGGTGGTTTTCTTGTCCAGGGGTGGGGGCAGAATATGAATATCCAAAGTGATTTGCTTACGGTCAGATCTAACCAGCGAGGGCTTGACGTCTGGTGTGGAACCGGTAGCCCATGTTAGTGATGACCAGGTCCAATATGTTGTCACCTCTGGTGGGAGTGCTGACCAGTTGAACCAGGGCATTTGAGTTTATAAATTCTAGGAAAAGTTGGGCAAGGGCATTAGTACTTGAATAGTTCTCCCAGTTAATGTTTGGATAACTGAAATCACCCAATATTAGGATGTTTGGTAGCACCTTTATGTTTCCCAGTGTTTCCAGAAATGCGGAATGGGGGGTCCTGGGACATGGTGGGTGATCTGTAGCAAGCTACAATCTGAATTGCAGTTTTGCCCATTGTTAGTTGCACGTGGATGATCTCTGAAGCATTGTGCTGTGCCACTAACCTGGAGGTGTGGGTATCCTTGATGAATATGGATACGGCCCTGCCTTTTGTATTTCAGTTTGGGTTCTGTGGCCGAAATGTATGGTATGAGTTGTAGCCTGGTAGTGCTGGGGTGCTCTCTGGAGCCTTAAACCAGGTTTCTGTTACTGCACATATATCGATTTTCTCCATACTGAGGAGTGCCTCGAATGTGTGCATTTTGAGGTTTAGACTTCTGGCATTGAGAAGCATTACCCTCAGTTTTGTACTTGTGCTATTTACAGCGGTGGGTTTGTCTTTTGAGTCTTGCCTAAAAAAGGCACTATGGAGGTGGCAAGAGCCTTGGCCAGTATTCGAAAGACTAAGGGCGACAGGTGCAAGCCGTCTCTAGCGAAGCAGCGTGGCTTGTCGAGCATGTCATCCCAGGCGAACAGACACTGGATCCCCTTTAAATGACACCAGAAACTTAGCCAATTGTTGAAATCGAGAATTTTTTCTTTATACCATGGTATCATTCTTGGTGAGGGCAGGATGCTACTCAGGGTCAGGGTCATACCGGCCTGGGCTATGTGATCAGAGAGCTCTTCCATGTCTCTTTTCATGTAGTCCAGGGAGGTACAGCTCAGGTCATTCACACCAACATGGACAATGACAGAGTCATATTTGTACTTGTTCTAGAGTGACCTGAGCGCTTGTGTTATGTGGCGGATCCTGGCACCCGACAGGCAGCTAACAGAAATCTTTTCCTTATTCAGCCTAGTGAGTGGGATGTCAGTGTGCCTGACTATAGAGTCACCTATTACTAGTATGTTGGGTAAGTTATTTTGCATTAAGGGCTGTGATTGCATGGCACACTGGTTTTGTGAAGTATGTGTTTCATTGTTTGTGTTGGGGGGTGGAGGTTGCTTGGATGTTTGCTTTGGAGGTCTCTGTTGGTTTTGCAGATTTTTATTTAGAGCCTACGAGTATGTTTTCATGTATTTATGTGTGTTTTTTTCCGGTGCTGGTTTAATGGGTCTATGTAAGACTGGTAGTGTGATGCAAGTATTTCCCGTCTCCTCTTGACTGTCTGATTCAGTCTTGGGTTGAGAGAGCTTAGCCTCTAGTTTGGCTGTATACCTGCATCTCTCGCATGTATTAGTGTTTGGTGGTAGGAGGAGGGGGTTGTCTGTGTACATGAGGCAGTTGTAACATTGCCTCAAAATGCCCAGATTTACCAGTTGGACTGGAGAGTACACCTGAAACTTCCCTTTGGACATGCCTGGATAGGTACAGTGAACTGTTTTACTGGATGGATGGTAAGGTCGAATAAAGAGCTTTGTCCTTCTGTACAGTACAGGAGGGTCTAGTGCTAGGGTTTATAAGTGCTTGCTATAAGTTTTGAGCAAGTGCCGGCCTGAGAAATGAATGGCTTGAGTGCTTAACTTGAAAGTTTGTCTAGTTCCAATGGAAAAATTGAAGAGGAGACTTTGTGGAGCCAGGAATAGTTTTACCCTAGCTAACCGGCGCGCAAAATCGGGCAAATACGGTATTTATAGCAGGGAAATGAAAGAGATAGAAATTAGCCCAAAATGGTCAATAAACTACTAATTTCTGGGTTGAAACCACTCCTCCAGGGACAGATAGGCTGCTCAAAGCTCCCCTCTCTCACAGGTAAACAGAAACATCCTTCTATCCAAGTAAGGTATGGGCAAACACAGAGATTTGTAACACAGCCCTGAATTCAGCACTAACCAGTAAACTGGACTATACTAGCTTAGAAAGGCGGGAAGCAAGTATATATATATATATATATATATATATATATATATATATATATATATATATATATGGTTCCACTTGAAATCATCGAATTACCATTTCATCGAATTGCAAATCATCGAGACCAAATCGTCGAAAACTCATTTCATCGAAAACTCATATCATCGAATCTCAAATCATCGAAATCTAAAAAGCAACTACAAATAACATTCCACAAAGTTTTTACTATGTTTATGCAGGGGGGGCAAGCGCCCCACACCCCCCGTAAATAAATATACCAACTCCAAGGATGCACTACAGTGGGGGAAAGAGGTTATTTCCTAACCCCATAAACATAGTAAACAGTGTCTGGGATGTTATTTGTAGTTGCTTTATAGATTTTGATGATTTGAGATTCGATGATATGAGTTTTCGATGAAATGAGTTTTCGATGATTTGGTCTCGATGATTTGCAATTCGATGAAGTGGTAATTCGATGATTTCAAGTGGAACCATACATATATATATATATATATACATACATATATATATATATATATATATATATATATATATATATTTTTTTTTTTTTTTCCTTCAGAAAATAAAGCAGATACACTCAAAAAAACAGTTAAAAGCACAGAAAAGGATACTTATTGTTATATATCGCAGATCAGAGTTGTAGTCAATGCCCCCAGTAATAAAGTAGGAAGAAACACAAATACAGTAAAAGCAGATGAATAAAGTGCAATTTATATATATATATATATATATATATATATATATATATATATAAAACAATAGAAAACAAACAAACTGACTAAAACAAGTTACCCATTTAACCACAAAAAAGCTCAAAACTGAGCCCTGTTCCAGCAGTCTTCAATCAGACAAGTTCTAACTGCACACCCCTGCTTACTAGTGTGCAGGGGAACCTTCTCCAAAAAAAGATGGCCTGGCCTTGCTCAAGTTATACAAACAAAGCTAGATTCAGCAGGCCTGAATCTGGTCTATGCTACAGCAACAAGGCGCACCAATTTCAGAAAGAAACAGTTCAAATAAGCAGTCACAATAAGCCTGTGACCAGAAATTCCCAACTCAGAAGGGCAGAATCCAGCCTCTCCTCCCACAAGAGTGCAGACCATAAACCTTCTTAATGTAGAATAACTGGCCTAAAGCCCAAGTGCTTAAGCCAGAATTAATACACTTTTAGAATAGCAGACACTGGGCCTTCAATCAGCAATTCCCAGCTTAGAAGGATGTAAGCTACCTGTCCTGCCACAACAGTGCAGACCACAAACCTTCTTAATGTAATACAGCCTGTATGAAGCCCAAGTGCTAAAACCAAAAGAGTTAGAAAAACAGTTACAATTTAATCAGACTATGACCAAGCAGTAATAAATGCAGCAGAATAAATAAAATTGAGTACTTTGGTGCTGCGGTAGCGTTGTCGCCTCACAGTTAGACTCTGCCCGTTCGATTCTCAGTTAGAGCGTCTTCTGTGTGGTGACGTGTGAACGGGTGTTCATTCGTTGAACGTTGTGCGTTAGGCCCGGCAAGCCAGCATGTAAAACTCTACTGCCAATCATTAGCAGAACGGAGTTCCGCTGTGGCGACCCCTAACCGAGAAAAGCCGAAAGACACAAACAAACTTTTAAGAAAAGCAAAATAAAGTAGGAGGAAACACAAATACAGTAAAAGCAAATGAATAAAGTGCAAAAATTTTTTTTTTTTTTTTTTAGTGCAAGAAGAGGGAAAAGAAGTGGGCTGGCCTTCACAAATCTTCTCTCTAAGTAGAGTGAACACTAGACTCAGAATATGATCTAAATGTACTCGGTTAAGTGAGCAAATGAGATGGACCCAGAAAGAGTGTTCTAATACAGACTTAGAGGAGGGGCGGGCAATTCCAGAGCCACCAACACAGGGACAGGGAGGGTGGGGAACTAACTGCAGAGAGAAACACTGTTCAGAAACACACAATTAAGAAACAGAAAAAATGAAAATACAGTACTTTTAAAACTGCAAGTTTGTACTTAACAGAAGACTAAAATTCACTACTGCAAGTTTCACTTAGCTTCAGCTTGTAATGCAGATGTTTGTAGCCAAGCAAGTCTCTCAGGAGTTGAGCATAAAATGATTTCTCAAACTTTGTGGCTAGCACTTAAAGTACATTGGAATCCCTCTAGGCTATTAAATCTCAGATAACAAACAAGTGATAACACCACCCGCTCTTATAGCAAAATAACTGCAAAGAGACACACAGCACACTGTTCAGAAACACACAATTAGGAAACAGAAAAAAATGAAAATACAGTAATTTTAAAACTGCAAGTGTGTACTTAACAGAAGACTAAAATTCACTACTGCAAGTTTCACTCAGCTTTGGCTTGTAATGCAGATGTTTGTAGCTAAGCAAGTCTCTCAGGAGTTGAGCATAAAATAATTTCTCAAACTTTGTGGCTAGCACTTAAATTACAGAGGAATCCCTCTAGGCTATTAAATATCAGATAACAAACAAGTGATAACACCACCCGCTCTTATAGCAAAATAACTGCAGTGAGACACACAGCACACTGTTCAGAAACACAATTAGAAAACAGAAAAAAAATTAAAATACAGTACTTTTAAAACTGAAAGTTCGTACTTCACAGAAGACTAAAATTCACTACTGCAAGAATTACTTAGCTTCAGTTTGTAATGCAGATGTTTGCAGCCAAGCATTTCTCTCAGGAGTTGAGCATAAAATGATTACTCAAACTTTGTGGCTAGCACTTACAGTACAGAGGAATCCCTTTAGGCTATTGAATATCAGATAACAAAGAAGTGATAACACCACCTGCTCTTATAGTAAAATAAGTGCAGAGAGACACACAGCACACTGTTCAGAAACACACAATTAGGAAACAGAAAAATTGAAAATACAGTACTTTTAAAACTGCAGGTTTGTACTTAACAGAAGACTAAAATTCACTACTGCAAGTTTCACTTAGCTTCAGCTTGTAATGCAGATATTTGTAGCCAAGCAATTCTCTCTGGAGTTGAGCATAAAATGATTTCCTAAACTTTGTGGCTAGCACTTAAAGTACAGAGGAATCCCTCTAGGCTATTAAATATCACATAAGAAAGAAGTGATAACACCACCCTCTCTTATAGCAAAATAACTTCAGAGAGACACAAAGCACACTGTTCAGAAACACACAATTAGGAAACAGAAAAAATGAAAATACAGTACTTTTAAAACTGCAAGTTTGTACTTAACAGAAGACTAAAATTCACTACTGCAAGTTTCACTCAGCTTCGGCTTGTAATGCAGATTTTTGTAGCCAAGCAAGTCTCTCAGGAGTTGAGCACAAAATGATTTCTCAAACTTTGTGGCTAGCACTTAAAGTACAATGGAATCCCTCTAGGCTATTAAATATCAGATAACAAACAAGTGATTACACCACCCGCCCTTATAGCAAAATAAATGCAGAGAGACAAAGAGCACACTGTTCAGAAACACACAATTAGAAAACAGAAAAAAATGAAAATACAGTACTTTTAAAACTGCAAGTTTGTACTTAACAGAAGACTAAAATTCATTACTGCAAGTTTCACTTAGCTTCAGCTTGTAATGCAGATGTTTGTAGCCAAGAAAGTCTCTCAAGAGTTGAGCATAAAATGATTTCTCAAACATTGTAGCTAGCGCTTAAAGTACAGAGGAATCTTTTTAGGCTATTAAATATCAGATAACAAAGAAGTGATAACACCATCCGCTCTTATAGCAAAATAACTGCAGAGAGACACACAGCACACTGTTCAGAAACACACAATTAGGAAATAGAAACATGAAAATACAGTACTTTTACAACTGCAAGTTTGTACTTAACAGAAGACTAAAATTCACTACTGCAAGTTTCACTTAGCTTCACCTTGCAATGCAGATGTTTGTAGCCAAGCAAATCTCTCAGGAGATGAGCATAAAATGATTTCTCAAACTTTGTGGCTAGCACTTAAAGTACAGAGGAATCCCTCCAGGCTATTAAATATCAGATAACAAAGAAGTGATAACACCACCCGCTCTTACAGCAACATAACTGCAGAGAGACACACAGCAAAGTGTTCAGAAACACACAATTAGGAAACAGAAAAAATGAAAATACAGTACTTTTGAAACTGCAAGTTTGTACTTAACACAAGACAAAAATTCACTACTGCAAGTTTCACTTAGCTTCGGCTTGTAATGCAGAAGTTTGTAGCCAAGCAAGTCTCTCAGGAGTTGAGCATAAAATGATTTCTCAAACTTTGTGGCTAGCACTTAAAGTACAGAGGAATCCCTCTAGGCTATTAAATATCAAATAACAAAGAAGTGAGGAAAATAACTGCAGAGAGACACACAGCACACTGTTCGGAAACACACAATTATAAAACAGAAAAAAAAATGAAAATACAGTACTTTTAAAACTGCAAGTTTGTACTTAACAGGAGACTAAATTCACTACTGCAAGTTTCATTTAGCTTCAGCTTGCAATGCAGATGTTTGTAGCCAAAGAAGTCTCTCAGGAGTTGAGCATAAAAAATGATTTTTCAAACTCTGTGGCTAGCGCTTAAAGTACAGAGGAATTCCTCTTGGCTATTAAATATCAGATAACAAAGAAGTGATAACACCACCCACTCTTATAATAAAATAACTGCAGAGAGACACACGGCACACTGTTCAGAAACACACAATTAGGAAACAGAAAAAATGAAAATACAGGACTTTTAAAACTGCATGTTTGTACTTAACAGAAGACTAAAATGCACTACTGCAAGTTTCACTTAGCTTCAGCTTGTAATGCAGATGTTTGTAGCCAAGCAAGTCTCTCAGGAGTTGAGCATAAAATGATTTCTCAAACTTTATGGCTAGCGCTTAAAGTACAAAGGAATCCCTCTAGGCTTTTAAATATCAGATAACAAATAAGTGATAACACCACCCGCTCTTATAGCATAACAACTGCAGACAGACACACAGCACACTGCTCAGAAACACACAATTAGGAAACAGAAAAATTGAAACTACAGTACTTTTAAAACTGCAGGTTTGTACTTAACAGAAGACTAAAATTCACTACTGCAAGTTTCACTTAGCTTCAGCTTGGAATGCAGATATTTGTAGCCAAGCAATTTTCTCTGGAGTTGAGCATAAAATGATTTCTCAAACTTTGTGGCTAGCACTTAAAGTACAGAGGAATCCCTCTAGGCTATTAAATATCAGATAACAAAGAAGTGATAACACCACTGGCTCTTATAGCAAAATATCTACAGAGAGACACACAGCACACTGTCCAGAAACACACAATTAGGAAATAGAAAAATTGAAAATACAGTACTTTTAAAACTGCAAGGTTGTACTTAACAGAAGACTAAAATGCACTACTGCAAGTTTCACTTAGCTTCAGCTTGTAATGCAGATGTTTGTAGCCAAGCAAGTCTCTCAGGAGTTGAGCATAAAATGATCTCAAACTTTGTGGCTAGCACTTAAAGTACAGAGGAATCCCTCTAGGCTATTAAATATCAGATAACAAAGAAGTGATAACACCACCCATTCTTATAATAAAATAACTGCAGAGAGACACACAGCACACTGTTCAGAAACACACAATTAGGAAACAGAAACATGAAAATACAGTACTTTTACAACTGCAAGTTTGTACTTAACAGAAGACTAAAATTTACTACAGCAAGTTTCACTTGGCTACAAACATCTGCATTACAAGCTGAAGCTAAGCAAGTCTCTCAGGAGTTGAGCATAAAATGATTTCTCAAACTTTGTGGCTAGCACTTAAAGTACAGAGGAATCACTCTAGGCTATTAAATATCAGATAACAAAGAAGTGATAACACCACCCGCTCTTACAGCAACATAACTGCAGAGAGACATACAGCAAAGTGTTCAGAAACACACAATTAGGAAAGAGAAAGAAAAAAAATGAAAATACAGTACTTTTGTAACTGCAAGTTTGTACTTAACAGAAGACAAAAATTCACTACTGCAAGTTTCACTTAGCTTCGGCTTGTAATGCAGAAGTTTGTAGCCAAGCAAGTCTCTCAGGAGTTGAGCATAAAATGATTTCTCAAACTTTGTGGCTAGCACTTAAAGTACAGAGGAATCCCTCTAGGCTATTAAATATCAAATAACAAAGAAGTGAGGAAAATAACTGCAGAGAGACACAAAAAAAAATTAAAATACAGTACTTTTAAAACTGCAAGTTTGTACTTAACAGGAGACTAAATTCACTACTGCAAGTTTCATTTAGCTTCAGCTTGGAATGCAGATGTTTGTAGCCAAAGAAGTCTCTCAGGAGTTGAGCATAAAAAAATGATTTTTCAAACTCTGCGGCTAGCGCTTAAAGTACAGAGGAATTCCTCTTGGCTATTAAATATCAGATAACAAAGAAGTGATAACACCACCCGCTCTTATAATAAAATAACTGCAGAGAGACACACAGCACACTGTTCAGAAACACACAATTAGGAAACAGAAAAAATTAAAATACAGGACTTTTAAAACTGCAAGTTTGTACTTAACAGAAGACTAAAATGCACTACTGCAAGTTTCACTTAGCTTCAGCTTGTAATGCAGATGTTTGTAGCCAAGCAAGTCTCTCAGGAGTTGAGCATAAAATGATTTCTCAAACTTTATGGCTAGCACTTAAAGTACAAAGGAATCCCTCTAGGCTTTTAAATATCAGATAACAAATAAGTGATAACACCACCCGCTCTTATAGCATAACAACTGCAGACAGACACACAGCACACTGTTCAGAAACACACAATTAGGAAACAGAAAAATTGAAAATACAGTACTTTTAAAACTGCAGGTTTGTACTTAACAGAAGACTAAAATTCACTACTGAAAGTTTCACTTAGCTTCAGCTTGGAATGCAGATATTTGTAGCCAAGCAATTCTCTCTGGAGTTGAGCATAAAATGATTTCTCAAACTTTGTGGCTAGCACTTAAAGTACAGAGGAATCCCTCTAGGCTATTAAATATCAAATAACAAAGAAGTGATAACACCACCCACTCTTATAGGAAAATAACTGCAGAGAGACGCACAGCACACTGTTTAGAAACACACAATTAGGAAACAGAAAAATGAAAATACAGTACTTTTACAACTGCAAGTTTGTACTTAACAGAAGACTAAAATTCACTACTGCAAGTTTCACTTAGCTTCAGCTTGTAATGCAGATGTTTGTAGCCAAGCAAGTCTCTCAGGAGTTGAGCATAAAATGATTTCTCAAACTTTGTGGCTAGCACTTAAAGTACAGAGGAATCCTTCTAGGCTATTAAACATCAGATAACAAAGAAGTGATAACACCACTTGCTCTTATAGCAAAATATCTACAGAGAGACACACAGCACACTGTCCAGAAACACACAATTAGGAAATAGAAAAATTGAAAATACAGTACTTTTAAAACTGCAAGATTGTACTTAACAGAAGACTAAAATTCACTACTGCAAGTTTCACTTAGCTTCAGCTTGTAATGCAGATGTTTGCAGCCAAGTAAGTCACTCCGGAGTTGCGCATAAAATGATTTTTCAAACTTTGTGGCTAGCGCTTAAAGTACAGAGGAATTCCTCTTGGCTATTAAATATCAGACAACAAAGAAGTGATAACACCACCCGCTCTTATAGCAAAATAACTGTACAGAGACGTACAGCACACTGTTCAAAATGAAAATACAGTACTTTTAAAACTGCAAGTTTGTACTTATCAGAAGACTAAAATTCACTACTGCAAGTTTCACTTAGCTTCAGCTTGTAATGCAGATGTTTGTAGCCAAGCAAGTCTCTCAGGAGTTGAGCATAAAACCATTAGTTGATGGCAACTGTGCAACCCAAGAAGACTGAATAATGTAATTAAATCAAAAGGTGCTTCAACAAAGTATTAGTTTAAGGGTGTGCACACTTATGCAACCAGCTTACTGTACGGTTTTTATTTTTTATAATTTTACACCTAACAGATTTGTTTTTTTTTTTCAATTGGATTGTACAGGTTATAGGTCACATTAAAGGTGAGAAAAGTTTTGAAATCATTTATTGTGATCTCATTTTTTATATCACAAAAACTTGGCATTTTAACAAGGGTGTGTACACTTTTTATATCCAATGTATGTCCTCCAGTTGTTTCCTTGTGAATTGCTTGTCCAATCTCTCTTTCCAAATTTTTCTAACTTCCCTTGAGTGATTCCTATAGCTAATGTGCAGTTTCAATATGCCCTACTAATTATCTTTTTTGACAGCAGCTTTTGTTTTAGATTCATCAAAAAACTCTCCAGAGAAAGTCTTTCATTTAGGATTCCTCTGTCCCTTTTTCTTTGCCTATATTCAAATATCAATAGCTGATAGGGAAGACTGTCGCTAGCCTGCAGTCCAAATGTCTTCTTGACTTCTTCCCATTCTATTACCTGTACCTTTGTAGATTATTCCTTCTGTAACAACTCACAGTATTTACTGATGGACTGAAAAACCTCAGTGTTCTGCCACTGAACACACTGGCACATCGTAGCAACAGTGTCAGAGAAAGAGAAACCCCCAAAGGAAAAATCAGACACTGAGCTCTCCTCCTCAGTTTGAATCCAAAATCTAAAAACAAAACCCTGAATCTATCCCTGATCTTCCTGTTCCAATTCAGAATATTGAATTTCCTCAGGAAAATAGGCAATCCTCTTTCTTTTACCAGAAACTACTCTACAAAAAGGATCAACAGCCTGAATTAAACCAAAGTCTGTCACAGGGTACTACTTCTACCCCCCCCAAAAAAAAAATTTGAGGAGAAGTAGATACATGTTTACGTTTCTGTTTATATTTGACAGAAAAAATTGGTGCCAACCATGTTACTAACAGCATTAGCTGCTTCCCAGGGATGGACACAGTAATCTGGCACAAAAGGGAAACCTTCCCTAGTCCATCTCCTAGGACTGACATGAGTGGCTCTCCCTTGCCCACTGAGGGGACTCCAACAGCCACACAGGATGTGGCTAACGTCCAGTCCACAGTGGCTGTAGTGTTTCACCAGAGGGATTTGGGGTAAAAGATAAGTGGTCTGAGGTACAAAAAATGGCTGCAGCAATGTCACCCATATGTGGATGAGGCAAATTTCTAGCCTGTTGTGGTGGCAAACACTGTTTGTTTAACTTTCTTTTTGTGACTGGAAGAAGGTTCAACCCATGGGACTGACAGTCTGTTCCATTGTAAAGCCAAAAATGGTGTCAAACTACCAGTCTACCAAAATTACTTTTTTGATAGAAAAAAACACTATAAAATCACTTTCAAACACTATGGCAGTCTCTCAGAGAAAAACCTCTCCACAGAAAATATGCTAGTTAGTTTTCACTACTTTAAAACTGACAGAAAAAAATGAGTGCTTCATTTAATGTTATGTTACAGTCTAAAGAGAGTCCATTAATCACAACACTCCTAGCATTAAAAACAATCCTAAGGGGGAAGTAATAAAACATAAGTGAATATAAGAAAATGGAGCCCCCCCAAAGGGAACGTATTATAGGTTCACAGGTGTGTACTAGGCTAATGGCCCTGGAGCCTCTACAAGTCTAGCCCAAGGAAGTGCCCCGGCATTGTACCACCCGATGTTAGTTCCCAGTGCCTCTATCAAGTAGAGCCACTGGAGTGATCCCCGGGATGAACTTTCTATCACCCAATCACTCATTAAGATTTCTCTTGAAGAGGGACAGCAAGGTGCTCTGCTTGACATGTATGAGAAGTCTAATCCAGACCATTGGCAGTCTCTGGGTGAGGAACCTGTCCCTCCAGCATGTTCTGTTGATTGTGGTAATGAGGTTGAGGTCTCTAGACCGTGTGGGGCAGAGGGATTGGGATTTTTTTAGATATAGCATTTCTAACAGAGCTGGGTCAGACATGGCCTTTTAAGTCAAGCAGAGATCGCCTCTAAGTAGGCAAGATGAGACAGAGAATAGCTGGAGTCTTTTGAGTTTGTCCATGTAGGACGTGTTTAATGCCTAGAATCCTCTTCATGATGTACTTCTGTGGCCACTCCAGCTGTTGCAGGTGTCTAGTGAGGTACATGCCAAATGGGGCATTATACTCAATGACTGGTCTAATGAGGGAAGAGTAGAGAGAGATGATGACCTCTTTCTTCCTGGATGCAAAACCCTTGGTAATGAGATGTGCCACATAGAAGGACTTTCTGATCACAGTGGCAATGTGGTGGTTGAAGGAGAGGTTGCTGTCAACCTGTATCCCCAGATCTCTTATAACACCTTCAGTGTTCAGTGGGCTCCCATCGATGCGGTAATTAGTGGGAACTGAGTTTTTACCAAAGGGGATGACGAAGCATTTTTTGGCGGTAAGCTTAAGGCCATGGTCTCGATACCAGTCACTGGTCTCAGTGAGGCCTTTCTGTAGGATGTCTGCATCACTTGGGGAGTTAATAATGGCTCCCAGCTTGCAGTCATCTGTGAACTTGGCCAGCCAGAGTCCCTTTGTGTTGGCCTGGACTTCTGAGAAGTGGATACCGAACAGAAGAGGACCCAAGACCGATCCCTGTGGGACTCCACTCGTGAATGGTCGGCAGTCTGACTTGGAGTCCGCTACTTTTACACTGTGTGTTCTATCTGTGAGCCAATTTGCAACCCACCTAGTGATATAGGGCTTGATGTCTAATTTGGTGAGTTTATCAATAATTCCCGAGTGATGAATGGTATCAAAAGCCTGGGCCAGATTGAGGTAGGCTGCATGCACTGCCTTACCATCATCCACAGCCTTGGTGACTGACTCAAAAAAGTCAACCAGGCTGAGCAGGCATGATCTCCCTTTCTCAAAGCCAAATTTCATGGGGTCTAGAGTTTCAAGATTTCCTACATCTTTGTTAATCAGGTCCATGATGATGCGCTCCATAGCTTTACATTTCAGACTCATCAGGCTAATGGGGCGATAATTCTCAGGGTCTGTAGTTGCCTTCCCTTTATGGAGAGGGATGACTGTAGTAGTGGCATTTGGTAGGGACAAAGCCTGAGGTGAGGCTGTGACTGAAAAGGGCACATAGATGTGGTGCCAGTTCGCTTTGTAGTTCATGTAGAACACAGCCAGGGATATTGTCAGGTCCTATGGAAGCTGTATTTTTGACCTTGGACAATACAGCTTTTACCTGTGCTGCAGTAATGCTGGGTGCCTGGCATTCTTCCAGTATTGTGATTGGTCCTTTAGGGTGGGAGAGAGGGATAAAGTTGGCACTTTATCTGTTGGCAGTATGTTGGCAATATCTGTTGGCTCAGTATAGGAGGTACCACTGTGCAGTAACTCAGAGCAAATCTTGGTATTGCCATGGAGGTTCTTGATGTAGCTAGAAGGCTTGATCATTGTTTTTAGTGTCTGCCGCAATTCTGCCTTCATAGCTGGCTTTGAAGGATTTGATGATGGATCTCAACTTTTTATTGAGGCTAATAAGGGAGTTTTTCCAGTCTTGGGACTTCACCTTTTTCTGCAACAGTTTCTTCCTTCTGTTGTAGAGTTTATTAATGGCAGGGGACCACCAGATTGGCTTCCTTTTTTTTGGAGGCAAGTGTCATGGTTCTGTTGGGTATGGCTAGCTCCATGCATTTATGTACATGTTCGTACAGTGCATTGGTGTATGATTCAGCAATCATGCAGCTATTTTCCATTGGCATGGATACCGTGAAGTTAGCCACCTCTGTTTTTAGGGGCCCAAAGTCAGCTTTAGACAGGTTTTTCAAGGTGGTTACCTTTGTGGGGGGGGTGAGTTGTGGATTTCCATGGTGATTAGTTTATGGTCAGATCTGACCAGGGAGGGATTGACTATTGGTGTTGAGCAATGGCTGCCCATGTTAGTAATAACCATGTCAAGGATGTTACTTCCTGTAGAGGGGGTCAGAATGAGCTGGTCCAGGGCATTGGAAATGATAAATTCCAGGAAGCGTTGGGCCAGTGCATTGGTGCTTGAGTAGTTTTCCCAGTTGATGGAGGGGTAGTTGAAGTCTTCTAGTATGACAGTGTTGGGTTGGACCTTGACAGATTCCAGGATGCTTAGGAACGTGGAGTGAGAGTCTAGGGACATGGTTGAGGACCTACAGCAGGCTATGACCTGGATCACCATCTTACCCAATGTTAGTTGTACCTGAAGTATCTCAGATGCATTTTGCTGAGCTACTAGTCAGGGGGCATGCATATCAGACAAGGAAAGGAAAGCACAAGCCGGTGTCGCTCCTCAAAAGCCTCAGAGGACCGTACACTTCAGCGTCAGTAAAGCTCTGAAGGCCTTCACACCCAAACTTGTCTTTCAGTCAGCTCATCTTGAGCTGATTGACAGTTTGGGAGTGTGAAAGGTGCCTTGAAGCTTTGGAAGCTGGCCGGCTGTTATATATAGGTAAGGCTATTCAGCAGTGATCAATATGAGGAAAATCAAGGTAAGACAACACTAAAAATCAGTACTTTTCAAACGTTCAACCAGTAAATAACAAATTTTTAACATTTTATGCAAAAGGACGCAGGGACATGAAGCAGATATCAAAAACATCACAGTATACAATGCTGAAGTAGATACCACAGATAGGTTAATATACATGTTTTAATAATAAAAAAGGAAAATAATTCATACTACTCAATTCTGATCTAAGGTAAATATTTTAAAGCCTTGCGTTATATTGTAAAATAAATGGTTTGATACAAAATTGGTTGCTCTTTTTGAGAATGCCAAAGAGGAAAGAAAGAATACGGAAGAGAATAGGGAGAAATACAGAAATACTTACTTCTACTACAGAGTTTATAAGGGATGAAGTGAAATATACTGAAACTTCTAGTCTTGTAGAGAAATGAACAACAGTTACACACAAGTACTCATACAGCACATGTACATAAGAGATTACAGATATATGTACATTGGTATTTATATTTCTTCTTCCTTCTTTTTCTCTATTTCTTTTGTACTCTAAAGCTGTCTTATTCTCTTTCAGCCAACAACAGCTTAAAATATGAAATACATTTAAATAGTTGATTAGCAACTAAGAAAATGAGAACCAAACTTGAGAAAGGAAAAGAATAAGACAGCAAAACTAGGGCAGCATGAGAGACAGACAGAGGAATTAGTATAAAAATACTGGACTCAATCATACTGGAGCCTAAGGATGTTATAAAGGTACAGCAGACAGAGATAAATGAGTCATTCACTTTACTGGTACCAATACTGCAGAAACATTTCTCCAGTTATCTTGTAGAAGAGAAGAGAAAACAAATCCAGAACTTGTTCTTGTATCACAGACTTTTAAGAACAAAATGAGATGAGAGACAATGAAAGAAGAGACGCTTGATCTGAGCTGAGGAGAACAGGTAAAAAAAGGACAGGAAGGGGAAGGTGACAGATAAATATAAATATACTACTGTATTTAGGCACAAATGGGGAAAATAAATTCTCATAACTATTATCATTGACCAATCATTTCTCCACAATTTTTTTCTGTTTCCATTGCATTCTTTTTGTCACATTATACTTTAAGCTACATATTAATTATAAGCTCATTTTGTTCTGAATATGTTTTACTCTGTTTCATAATATTGCTTAAAATTAACAATAATCCACTTATACATTTCTTGAAGTGATGACAATTATATCTGAAGGTGACTACTTTAACATTGTTTGACTTAATGAAAGCTTTTTCTAATGCCCAATATACTTCCTTAGGGACATCAATAAAGGAAATTAAGACAGTTGAACTCGGTTTACCAGATAAGGCTATGAATTAGAGATTCTAGGCTAAGGTCAAATTTTATTTTTAACAAGTGTAGCTAGCAGTAGTTTTGTTAAGACTAATGTGTTTTACATGGAAACAGTTTTAAGGAAATATTATAATTTGAACATTCTTTAGAGAAGTCATAAAAGGTTAATCAAAGTAATATGCTGCTAAATGTCAAAATTTAGTGTGTTAATGAATATATATTAAATAAAAAGATAAATATTATAACAAACAAACAATGTATTACCATTAGATGTTAATTGTTCAATGGAAAATATACTGAATTAATAAACGTAAACAGACAGACATGGCTAAAGCAGAATATTTTCTGAAATGACTGAATTTTATATTAAATATTTAACTATCTCTCTGTTGACCATCATATGACAATTCCTTTACTTAGCACAACTAATGTCCAAGGAAATATCATGGTGTAAAGATGTAAACAATCTCTTATACTCAGCACTGACCAGTCCAGTTATCAAGTACAGTGGTCCCATTGTGATGTCTCACACTAAATATATTAATCAGAAAGACCCCAAAGACTCCAAAACCAAAAGATCAAATGCCTAAAGTCAATGAGATATCACAGATTGGAAGCTCTATCACTTTATTCAGTGTCTATACACTGCTGAGGGGAGACATCTATCTCATGTACTAGCCACTAAGGACCTGGTTGTCCCAGACCTTCTATATCCCTAGAAGTCCTATACCTCCAACAATACTACAGCCAGAGATCTAAAACTTCTTCAACTGATAAAACATAGTGAGGGGATGGGTTTATAACCAAGGACCACTCAAACTACAGGCATACACTTCTCCTGCATGATAAGCACTGTGAGTCATTATCTTTCGTTAAACATAACTGCAATGACTGGAAGGGCATCCACAAATTTACTCAGGGATTGATTGGTATGGCTCTCATGGAGAAAGATGGTGTGGCCTAAGAAGGGTTCTGGCAAGATATGAATGATCATAAGGCTCAATCACCTTGAAATATTTATGAGGCTGTAACATTAATTGACTCCACTGAACATCAAACGAAAGTATACTTAGATGTTGAAAAAGGCACTGATACTTGGAGAATCTTGACTTCCCTGGAGAATATACTGAATTAATAAATGTAAACAGACATTAAAATGCTTATGTGAAAATTGTGCTTTATTTGTCTAGATCACTAAATATTAAACAGGAAGCTAAGCTGAAATACTCTGTTCCAAACTCCAAGTTAATAAAACCAAGGCTATATATATCATATGTTCCTACATCCCTCCAGGCAATAACATCAACACACTAGAAAATATCCTAAGCTGGGTCTCCAGTAGCTTTCCTCAGGAAACCATAATCTTAGGAGACTTCAATATTGACTGGAACTCCTGCATATCTCCCAAACCCACCATTCACCTTAATCTCTTTAACTTTCATCAAACCATTAACTCCCCTACTAGAATACACAAATCAACCCACAAACAAACCATTCTAGATTGGATACTGATTAACAACAATCCCCTCTCCTATAAAACAGGAATACTCCCTGACAATATCAGCGACCATCTCCTGACCTTTATCACTAAACAAAAATACAACAATCCCAAGCAAGCTACCTATCGTACCATACACTACAAAACGGATTTTAACCTAGCATCCTTTCAAAATGAACTCAAAGAATATAACTGGTCAACTCTAAAATACCTCCCAATAGACGAAGCAGTAACCCATTTCAACAATACCTTCCTACAAATTCTACACCATCATGCCCCACCCCGCTTAGACTAAGCTCCAAGGCAGCCCCATGGCTCTCCAAAACTACTACACAAAATATGCGAGCTAGAAATAAATTATGGACTAAATGGAGGTCCACAAAAAACCCTACTGACCACCAAAACTTCAAACACCTGAGAAACACAACAAAGAAACGTATCTATCTGGATAAAAAAACTATCACTTTAAATATCAACAAAACCAAAACCAAAACCCCAAACAATTTTGGTCAGGAATAAACAAACTACTCCATCCAGGGAACACCAAAACACCTACCCCAGCTAGCCTAGCTCAAACCCAACCTAACATAATAGCCAACACTTTCAACGACTTCTCTCAAACAGTCGCCTCTCTGGCAAACACCATGACTCCCCCACTATCCCTCCAAATAACCCCCACCCAAAACAGCACCCCCATGCTAAAGTTTAATACTGTCTCCACAACCTATATACGTAAATTACTATCTAAACTCAAACCTTGCACCCCTTCTGCCGACAAGCTACCAGCTGAATATCTTCAACTAGCTGCAACCGAACTAGCCTACCCAGTCTCCATCTTAATAACAGAACTATAACTGAATCCAAAATCCCATCCTGTTGGAAACTCTCCCATATCATTCCCCTCCATAAAGGAGGTAACTCTAACGAACTCTCCAATTTTCGGCCTATTGCCCTTCTATCTCCACTATCCAAAATAATGGAACGCTGCATACACCATCAACTCTTACATCATCTCTTGAATAACAACTTGCTTGTAGACTCACAACATGGTTTTAGGCCCTACCACAGTACTTCTACTGCCCTTCTCTCCTTCACTGACATAATCAACAAAAATCGCAACAACAACCTGTTCTCCTCTGCACTATTCTTAGACCTCTCGAAAGCATTCGATATGGTCAACCATCAACTTCTCCTCCACACTTTAGAATCCCTGTCACTTGACTCACTAGCACTACAGTGGTTTGATTCATACTTGACAAACAGAAAACAAGCAGTCCTTTGGGACAGCCATCTATCCTCTCAACTCCCAGTTACTATTGGCGTCCCACAAGGGTCCATCTTAGGTCCCCTACTTTTCTCTATATTCATAAATAACCTGCCCACTTCCCTCCCTACATCCACTTGTATACAGTATGCTGATGATTCTACTCTCATCTGCTCTGCTCCATCCCCAGTAGAACTCCACTCCTCTACCCAATTGGTTTTCACAGCAGCAGAAAAATGGTTTCAACATATCTGTCTCCTCCTAAATCCCAAAAAAAACAAACTTCTACTTTTCATCCCAACCCTTAAATCCACCCCAATCACTTTTTCCATTGTGTCCTGCAATGGCACTATCATTAAACCTGACTATTCCACAAAACTGCTAGGTGTCACCATAGACAATCAGCTAAACTTTGACTATCACATTGATTTAACTATCAAGACAGTAAATAAAAGATAGGTGCCTCTACAGACTTAAGCCCTTTCTTACTGCCACATCCCGAGTATCTCTTGCCCAAACTCACCTCATCTCTACACTACTGTATGCCTCTCCTTCCTTTATCAACATTTCTAAAGCTAACCTTCAGAAACTTAATTTAGCCTACCATAGTATTGCCAGATTTGCAACTGGCTCTCCATTCCGTACTCATCACTGTCTTAACTTAAAGAAACTCAACTGGCTAGAACTTCCAAACCTAATACTCCTACAGCAATTAGTCATCACTTTTAAAATTCTACATTACCCCTCCAACACACCCATACTGAACAACCTTATCACACCTTATAAAAATCTTACTACACTTCGCTCAGCCAACAAGCTCCTAGTAACTACTCTCAAATCTCATAATAAAGCAGGTGACTCCTTATTTGCAAACACTATCGGATCATATTGGAATAAACTTCCCACAGAACTGACCTCCCTAGGCTCATGTCACCTTTTCAAAAAACAGATTAGAAATTATTTACAAAATCACTGGCTATGCCCATGCTCCAATCCCGACTGATAACTGTGACACTACCTGCTTTCATAGTTAACACTGTATATTAAATTGTATCTTGCTTTTTCTCAATGTTTGATTGTTTTTTGTTTAGTGATTTTTAAACTGTAAAGTTTATAGTATGATAGTGGAGCTTTCCTCCTCAGCCCTCTGCGGAAAATAGACATGTATCTAGCCAGACTAGCCCAGTAATACTGTATATTCAATTGTACTTTGCTTTTTTGTCATTGTTTGATTGTTTTATTGTTTGATTGTTTTTTGATTAGTGATTTCTTTTTAAACTGTAAAGTTATAGTATGATAGTGGAGCTTTTCTCCTCGGGCCTCTGCTGAAAATGGACATGTATCCAGCCAGACTAGCCCGGTTAACAAATGTAAAATAAAATAAATAAATAAATAATAAATAAACAATGTTGCCCTCCATCTCTACTGTTTGCACTGGCTATGGAACCTTTAGCTAATTCAATAAGATAAAACAACAAAATTCAGGTCTTTAATATTGAAGGAAAATTTTAACCTAAAATTTTGTTATCTGTAGATGACATTTTTGTAACTCTAATTAAAACTAATAATTCTGTAATAAATCAGAATGCCAGATATAGAAATATACCCAGTGGTTTTTATATTTAAAGTAATGATGTGATAGACTGATAAATATATAATTGCAATGATGAAAACGTAAACACATCTGAACAAAATTCTAAAACAGAAGCAAAAGATTGCTGATGGCAAATTATCAATGATATATGTTTATCATGGAATTCTAGACAAATGAATAATATTCTCAAATTATGTAAAATGTGTGTAAGTACTTCTGTAAAATACTTGATTTTTAAATTAGTTTGATTTTGTACAGCTACAGGTTTTATAGAAAACACCAATATTTCTATAATGTTAAACTGGGAAAACTCAGAATTTACATATTTGTTTAATTGTTTAAAAAATGCTAAAGTAATTACTACAGAAAACATTACCAAAAGATTTAACCTGTTCTCTAATGACTGGCTATATATGCAAAGTGTAAGAAACTTTCTAAAGAGAAAATTGTTACGCATCACATTAAAGGACAGGACAACTTATCCAAAAATTTAAAATATAAAACAAAACAGTAATCAATTTTATCAAACCTACACAAAATACTTTTTATAAGATGCATATAAAATTTATTTGGGATATTTTTGTTAAAAAATAATAGTAGAGGTATGGCAAACACAACATTAATCTTCAAATCAGTCTGAAAAACTACTACATCACCCATTTGAAAAACCTACATACAAAACATCTAAAATAGTATTCATACACCACAGAAATTAGGGAAATAAATTAAACAATTAAAATATTATGAAGATATAATATGCATTTTGGAGCTGCCGGGGATCACATGCACTTTGAATGTACTCATCATAATTTGAAACCTTTTTTAAAACGTTTGGACAATCTTTACGGGCAGAATTTTGAAATATCAAGTTACCTAATATGTAATGCTCTATTACCATATTACATAAAGAAATCAATATCCTTATATTTTGACCTTTTTGTATAGCAATAAAATAATAACAAGTAACTGTAAAAGGTCCAGTCCTCTACTATTTTTAAAATTTAACAAACAAACTAAAAAAGTCCAATTCAGCAAGTGTCAATTTTCAGTGCAGGCCTGGGAAGGAAGGCTCCACATTTCCCTCACTGCATGAATTACAATATAAATGGTGAAATATAAACAGCAGTACAATTACATAGACTTGTGTAATAAAAATAAGTTATGTTCTTACCATAACGTTCCACCTGTGTCAATAATTTCATTCTTCCTCAACCTGTTGGTCTCTGATTTGACACCAGGATCCGACTCAGCCATCTTCCAAGCTGGAGATTCAAAGCTTGAGCTCCCCCATCCTCCCCATAATCCCTCAATTCCCCAACCTACCTCAGACAGAGTTTGCAGAAATCCTGAATATACATACAGTGGATATATAAAGTTTACACACCCCTGTTAAAATGCCAGGTTTTTGTGATATAAAAAAACGAGACCACAATAAATCATTTAAAAACTTTTCCCACATTTAATGTGACCTATAACCTGTACAATTCAATTGAAAAACAAACAAATCTGTTAGGGGAAAAAAATATAAAAAATAAAAAATGTACAATACGCTGGTTGCATAAGTGTGCACACCCTTAAACTAATAACTTTTTGTGTGTGCACACCCTTAAACTAATACTTTGTTGAAGCACCTTTTGATTTACGGCTTAAATGATAGTCTTAACATTAGTAGTGTTTTAAAACTGAGGCATGCTCGCCTATAGGAAAGAGGATTGTGTAGGCTATTTTCACTCATTAAATCATAGATTGATTAGAGATTTTCTACTGAACAATTTTTGGTTTATTTAAACCAAAGACTTGTTGCACAGAAAGTCTTGGGTTATTACTTTAGACTGTAGGGTAGTGTGTTAACTATGTTTTTATATTTGTCATTAAGGATCTTTTTATTTTTGGTCTTAAACGACATGCATTATGGAGTTTATGGAGATACCGAATTTTATGGGATAAGCCCTCTGTAAAAGTTATTTTATATAAGGATGGCACACAGTTTCACAATTGAAAGAAACAGCATTTAATACTACAGTTTAAAATATTTGTCTTTTAAAAATTTTTATTTTTGTAAAAGGTAAATACAACACAATTGCTTAAATGGTCATGTGATTTAACAGAAACTATTTAATGTAGTAAATCACAGACTTACTACTTCCTTGACAAAGCTCGGATTTACCCGAGTGAAAGCGCTTGGTGGATTTTGGTCGATATGTATTTCTCTAATAAAAGTTTTGAAACAAGATCGAGCAGCCTTTCTATTTTAAAGAGGCTAACTACTTATTTCCAACTCCGCTTCCGGGTCCTGTTTTCCTGAGTCTTATTGCTTCGTGGTACCTGTTGTTCTCTTATTGGATTTATTACTTTTTGATTTAATTACAGCATTCAGTCTTCTTGGATAGGAGTCTATCAGCGTGGCACATCTTGACTTGGCAATATTTGCCCACTCTTCCTTGCAAAAGTGCTCCAAATCTGTCAGATTGAGATGGCATCTCTTGTGCACAGCCCTCTTCAGGTCACCCCACATATTTTCTATTGGATTTAGGTCTGGGCTGTGGCTGGGCCATTCCAAAACTTTAATTTTCTTCTGGTGAAGCCATTCTTTTGTTGATTTGGATGTATGCTTGGGGTCATTGTCATGTTGAAAGGTGAAATTCCTCTTCATCTTCATCTTTCTGGCAGACACCTGAAGGTTGTGGGCCAAACGTGACTGGTATTTGGAACTGTTCATAATTCCCTTCACCTTGACTAATGCCCCAGTTCCACCTGAAGAACTCCAAAGCATAACACTGCCACCACCATACTTCATTGTAGGGATGGTGTTCTTTTGGTGATGCAAAGTGTTGTTTTTGTGCCAAACGTACCTTTGAGAATTGTGGCCAGAAACTTTAACCTTGGTCTCATCAGACCATAACACATTTTCCCACATGCTTTTTGAGAGACGTGATGTACTGTTTTGCAAATTTTAGCCGGGTCTGGATGTTTTTCTCTGTAAGAAAAGACTTTCGTCTTGCAACCCTACCCCATAGTCCAGACATATGGAGAATACAGGAGATCGTTGTCACATGTAGTACACAACCAGTACTTGCCAGAAATTCCTACAGCTCCTTCAGTGTTGCTGTAGGTCTCTTGGCAGCCTCCCTGATCAGTTTTTGTCTTGACTTTTCATCAATTTTGGAAGGACATCCAGTTCTTTGCAAAGTCACTGTTGTCCCATATCGTCTCCACTTTTTGATGACTGTCTTCACTGTGTTCCATTCTATATCCAATGCTGTGGAAATTTTTTTGTAGCCTTCTCCTGACTGATACCTTTCAACAATGAGATCCCTTTGATGTTTTGTAAGCTCTCTGCAAACCATGGCTTTTGCTGTAGCAGGCAACTGAGTAAATGTCAGGAAAATCGTATTAGGACAGCTGAACTTTATATGGGGTTAATCAGAGTCTCTAATTGATAGCAGGTGTGTACCCAAGAAGACTGAATGCTGTAATTAAATCAAAAGGTGCTTCAACAAAGTATTTGTTTAAGGGTGTGCACACACAACAAAGTATTAGTTTAAGGGTGTGCACACTTATGCAATCAGTGTATTGTACATTTTTTTTTATATTTTTCCCCCTAACAGATTTGTTTGTTTTTCAATTGAATTGTACAGGCTATAGGTTGCATGAAATGTGGGAAAAGTTTTGAAATGATTTATTGTGGTCTTGTTTTTTTATACCACAAAAACCTGGCATTTTAACAGGGGTATGTAAACTTTTTATATCCACTGTATATAAATTTAATTCAAAACAAAAATGTATCTGTAAATATATGCACACCAAAGGGAAAGCAAAGAGATCAGGAGCTCAAACAGGAACTGTGGTTCTTATAAATACATCCAACAGGTCTCTCATAGTCATGGACAGTGGGAAGGAGGGTGGGAAGTTTGAGGAAGAATGAAACTGACAACGCAGAGGGAACATTATGGTACGAACATAACTTCTTTATCTGATGTTGTTATTTTCATTTGTTCCTCAACCTGTGGGACAGAGTCCCCAGCTACAATAACCTAGGGTGGCCCTCATAGAAGAACATTACAAAGCACTGCAGAGCCAAAAGCAGTTCTATTCCTGGAGATAATGTCTGACTTATAGTGTGTAATAAATGTATGGGAATTTGACTAAGTAGTGACTCCACAAATGTCATCAATAGACACTCTTGCCCAAAAGGCCTGAGATGCTGACATGGACCTTGTAGAATAAGCCTTGATTTGGCCTGGTAAAGGCCTGTTTTGGAAGAGTAGACAAAGAAAGTGCAATCTTTCAACCATTTAACCACAGTAATCTTAGTAACAGCTTGCCCTTTCCTCACATTGGAAAAAGATACAAAGAGCTGCTCTGATTTTCTGCAACATTTTGTTCTGTCCATGTAAAAATGTAAACAGCAAAATTATCACACTGGCAGCCCATAGATAAATACGAGCCAGGAATTATTAAAACCAAAAAATGTTTATTAAACAAACATTAATTAAGCGCTTTCATCCTACACAAAGTACAGTTTTGTACCTACCATAAATGTAGATGTTTGAGTGTATATCCTGCTGCAGTCATCACACTTGGGTTATCCTGTAGTCAGGCGGTCCCGCAGTCGGCCTGAATTCCAAAGTCTTGGTCCGGCGTCAGTTGCTGTCGCTTCTTCCCTGACGTCAGTGCGCCAGGGGTATATAAGAGGCATCTGACGCCATTTTCCTCAGTTTTTCTTGCCCCAGATGTCAGGTGCCCCCCCAAAAGATAGTCAGTAGATAGTACCAATAATAAAAGCTTAGCACAAACAAAACATCCCTCCAGCTATAAGCAAATATACCACAAAGGTTGTATCAGATTTTAAGGTATTGAAAGGTTTTAGTTAGGTCAGAGGGGATGGAGGGAGGGTAACCTGGACTGCAGCAGGGTATACACTCGAACATCTACATTTATGGTAGGTACAAAACTGTACTAGGTTCATCGTGTTACCCTGCTGCAGTCATCACACTTGGGTAGAATCCCAAAGCTAAGGATGAGAGGTGGAGTCAAACAGGGTTAGAGGAGGCTAGAAGGCCCTGCAAAACTACAGTGGCGAAGCCAGCTCTAGTCTTAGAGTAAAGTGGTAAGTGATAGTGTTTGGTAATGGTGTGCACTGAACTCCAAGTTGCAGCTTCCAGAATATCCTTGGTTGGCACCCCACTGAGGAAGGCTGTAGATGTAGCTGCTGCCCTGGTGGAGTGGGGCTTTATGCTAGCAGGAACTGGTTTTCCATGATGGGTGTAGCAAAAACGTATGCAATGTCCTATCCATTTGGAAATGGTCTGGTTTGAGATAGCCTTTCCTTGTGATGCTGTAGCATAGGATACAAAAAGTTGATCAGATTTTCTGAAAGCCTTAGTTTTATCCAAGTAGTAACATAGTTGCCTGTGAATGTCCAAGGAATGCAGGAGTCTTTCTCCTTTGTTCTGTGGATTTGGAAAGAAGGTGGGTAAGTGGATGGTTTGACTTAGAGCCACACTGGATACCACCTTTGGGATAAAGGAGGGGTTAGTTCGTAGAGAAACTCTGTCTTGATGAAAAATGAGGAAAGGCTCTACTGCCATTAGTGCCTGTAGCTCTGAGACTCTTCTGGCTGAAGTAATTGCTAGCAGTAGGACAGTCTTCCATGATATAAACTTTAAGTCAGCTGACAAAGCTGGCTCAAAAGGTGGCAGCGTAAGTTTTTCCAGAACAAAATTTAGGTCACAAGTTGGTGTTGGCGCTCTCCTGGGAGGCCTAATGTTTTTTGCCCCTCTGAGATACTGCCTTAGAAGTGGATGTGAAAATAAGGGAGGATCCGTGTTGTAGTGAGCTGAAATAGCTAAGGCGTGGATTTTAATAGATGAAAAAGAAAGTCCTTTGTGTAACATCTCAGTTAAATATTGTAGAATCTGAGGCATGTCCGGCTGAAGGGTATTTTGGCCTTTAGCTTGGTTCCAGGCACAAAATCTTTTCCATTTGTCTGAGTAGGCTTTCCTGGTGCTGGGCCTCCTGGCCTCCAGAATGACATACATAACAGCTTGTGAAAGAGGGGCTGGCTGGTTGCTTAGGTGATGTGCCATGCAGCCAAATTTAAGGTTTTGAGCTGGCTGTCTAGAATCTGACTGCCTTGCTGTGTGAGTAGATGAGGAATTTGTGGTAAAATCCATGGTGGGCCCTGGGCCATGTTCCTTAGTAGTGGGTACCAGTGCTGGCGTGGCCAGTCCGGGGCAATGAGTATCATTCGAGGTCTCTCCATCCTGACTTTCAGCAGCACCTTTGTGAGAAGGGGCAATGGAGGAAAGGCATATATTGTCAGCATTTTCCAACTGAATGACAGTGTGTCCACTTTCCAAGCTTGATGGTGAAATGTCCTTGTGCAAAATTTTGAAAGCTGATGGTTTTGGGGGTTGGCAAACAGGTCTATGTCTGGGCGCCCCCATTTTTGAGTTATCATTGCAAATACTTGTGGATCCAGTTTCCACTCGTGGGGATCCATGATGTTTCTGCTTAGGTCGTCTGCCAATGTGTTCTTTTTCCTGGCAGGAATTGAGCTTGTAATTGAACTTGGTAAGCCAGTGCTGTGTTCCACAAGGTCATTGCTTGCCTGCATAGAGGGTAGGAGTGTGTACCCCCTTGTTTGTTTATGTACCACATTACTGTGGTGTTGTCTGTCCTTATTATAAGCTGTCCTGGATGTAAGAGGTCCTTGAAGGCTGTCAGAGCATTCTGTACAGCTAGCATTTCTTTTTGATTGATGTGCAGATTCCTTTGATCTGCAGTCCATACGTCTTGAACGCACCGTCCTGCCATGTGTGCCCCCCAGGCATAGTCCGATGCATCTGTTGTCATAGTTTGCCTGGCTGGGGGTAAGGTGAAAGGCTGACCCTTGTTGAGGTGACATGCCTGTGACCACCATAGAAACTCCTGTTGAAGGCAGAGAATGAGAGGTATCATTGTTTCCAAGATGTGGCTGTGTTGAGTCCATACGCTTTTCAGGTACCATTGTAATTTCCTCATATGCAGTTTTGCAAATGGTATTAGTAGTATGCAAGATGCCATGAAGCCCAAGGCCTGCAGAATTTTTCTTGCAGGGAGTTGGGTCTTTGTGTCCATTATTTTGAAGTATTGAGTTAGTTGTAGTTGTTTGTCTGGCGTCAGATAAGCCATCTGGGCCGTTGTATTCAAGCTGGCACCCAGGAATGTCATATTTTGTGAGGGCACTAGTTTTGATTTCTTTTCGTTTACTGTGTACCCTAGGCAACTTAGAAGGTGTTTTACAAAAGTCAGATGTTGTAAGAGAATGTCCTTGCTTTCTGCTTGGATGAGGCAGTCGTCCAGGTATGGGTATATTTGAATTCCTCTTTGTCTGCAGTATGCAATTACTGGTGCCAGGCATTTTGTGAAGACCCTGGGTATAGTAGATAAGCCAAAGGGCAGTGCAGAGAACTGGTAATGGGTTGAACCTGCAATGAAACGGAGGTATCTTCTGCAATTTTGTCTGACAGGGACATGCAGGTATGCCTCCTTGAGGTCCAACGTTACTAGCCAAGCTTTCTTGCCCAACATGGGAAGATGCTGCTGTAGTGTTAGCATCTTGAATTTGGGTACTTGCAAGAAGGTGTTTAGAATTGAAAGGTCCAGAATGGGTCTCCAAGCATTGTCCTTTCTGGGGACTAGAAAGAGCCTTGAGTAAAATCCTTGGCCTTGCTCCTGTGTAGGTACCAGTTGAATGGCTCTCATGTCCATGAGAGCTGTAATTTGTTTTTGTGCCTCTGCCCATTGATTTTGTGGCATGTTTGGCATTCCTTTTATCCTTGGCAAGGTGTGGAAATGGAATCTGTATCCTTGTGAGATAACGTCTAGGACCCATTTGTCCTTTGTGACGATGCGCCAGTTGTCTATAAAAATGCTAATTTTCCTCCCAAGGGAGCTGCCAAGAGATTTTTGCTTGGCAGTTTGAGGTTTAAGTCACTGTGTTTGTCTTCTAGTAGTTTGGGACCCGTCTTCTCCTCCCTTCTGTGTTGCAGTGCCCCATTGGCGAGGTTTGTAAGGGATTTGTGCTTGTCCTCTGCCCCTTGGGCGTCTGTAGTCTGTCAGAAGCTGGAAAGGACCAATTTTTTGCTGGCCAATTTCTGCTGAAGTGTGGGGGTTGTACCTGTAAGAAATCTTTGACCGTCTGCATAGATTTTGCCTTATACACCATTTTCTTTAAAACCTCTTCTGCTTTAACCCCAAATAAGACATCCTGCTGTAAGGGTGCATCTAGTAACTTTGCTTTAACATGATCAGGCAGAGTTTGTTCCTTTAACCAAGCATGCCTATGTATAACAGACCCAGTAACAGCTGCTCTACAGGAAGCCTCCAAGGAATCAAATCCACATTGTAAAGTATGTTTGCCCACCTGTTCAGCTGCATGCAACAGATCCTGCATTTCTTTGAATTCAGACTGTTTAAGGTGCGTGTTCATCTTTTGTTTTATTTGAGACATTAGGAATTGCTGGTATTTCAGCATGTGAAATTGACAATTTAGTGCTCTCATAGCTAGAGTAGCTGAGGTGTAAACCTTCTTCCCCCACCTATCTAGTGCTCTAGAGTCCCTTTCAGAGGGTACAGGATTTTTAGCCATAGAAGCCTTAGCCCCTTTGGGACCCTGGGAGATGGTCTCTGGGTCAGCAACAGGGCTTTTGTAAAGGAATTTGTGTGAGTCAGGCACTCTATAATATCTATCTGGTTTGGCTGGAGCAGGAGGCAGAGAATCTGGATTTAGACTAGATTCTAAGTAAACATCATCCACAATGTCTAAAACTGGAGGGATAGCAAGTGGTCTGTGCTGGGGGAGTAAAAGAAACTCTTGGAGCCTTTTCTTTGAGTCGGAGTAGTCCTGACCTTCCCAGTGGAAATGTTCCCTCATGGTATGTAAGGTTTCCCCAAAGGAATAGTCTTCAGGGGAGAAGCTGAGGGAATGGAATCTTCAGCATCAGAATCTTCATAAGGGGGAAAGGAGTAATCCTGTTCCTCAGAAGAGCCTGAGGAAATAGACACTCGATCAGAGGAGGCATAATCCTCCTCTTGTCTAGGCCTTTTGTCTGGGGGGGGGGGGGTTGGGAACCCCTGATTAAAGAAATCAAATCTTCAGCCATTTTAAGCATCTGTTTCTTAGGCATGGGGCCTTGAACTGGAGACTGATGTGCAGTCTTTTTTGGTTTTAGAGGAGTCTTAAGCATAGCATAAGATTTTATGGTGAGAGTAGTCGGTCTGAAGACACCTTCTGTAACCAAAGGTGTTTCCGCAGCACCGGCTTCTCCTTCTGCAATGTTGTCAGTAGGGCCTAAAGAAAATGGCTGTGTCGGCCTAGAACTCTCTGCTTGAGAATCCAAAGCGGTCTGGGGTTCCAATTCTGCGGTCGTCAGAGGCTGCGTAGGCGCCTCATCGAAAACCGGAGAACCGGCGACCAGCCCAGCCGAGGCCTCGGAGTCTGGCTTGGATCTAGGCTGCCTGTCTTTATCTTTGCGTTTTTTATGCACGCCGGTAGTCGGTTGCTCCGACGGCATAGTGTAATTAAATTTCCTACCGAAGTAGTGTCGTGCGAAATCAAAGCGTCGCTTTATAGTTCGCTTATTGAACATAGCACAAAACCGACAACCAGTGACGTCGTGGTCTGGGCCTAGGCAAGGTATACAATAAGAATGAAATTCCTTATGACGTATTTGCTTCCCACAAGAAATGCAATTGTTAACTTTTTCTGACATCGGACTGAGGCAAGAAAAGGTTCCCCAACGGGGTACTTAGCTTTGAAGACTTCGGACTGAAATTTGATTCGAAAATCTCAGGTGTTGGCCGACCGGCACTTGTGAACTGCTTCTGCTTCGGGCACCGCGCGGCAAGAAAGACTGAAGAAAATGGCGTCGGATGCCTCTTATATACCCCTGGCGCACTGACGTCAGGGAAGAAGCGACAGCAACCGACGCCGGACCAAGACTTTGGAATTCAGGCCGACTGCGGGACTGCCTGACGACAGGATAACCCAAATGTGATGACTGCAGCAGGGTAACACGATGAACATCTTAGGACTTCTTTAGAATTCACCATATAAAATTAACTGCATGCTTAAATAATGAAAACCATTCCGTAATTAAAACAACTTTAGAATATTTAAAGAGAAATTAACATAAAAAAACCTAACCCATTGGCAAAAAAAGGCTAGTTTAATAAATGGCATTGCTTGTAATTTTTCAGTACCAATACCAAAAACATCAAAAATATCTTAAACATTTGAATAAAAACAGCAATACTATAACCATATAGCTATGAAAACAATTCTTATTAAAAAACTTGTGATCTCACAATTAAAAATGGTTGAAGAGAGATTTTACCATTGATACCAGGGTAATTTAATTTAAATTGCCAAATAGCTTCCCTTTCCTCCAGTTTATTTCTCAAGTCTCCACTTCTCGGGTTCCCTTTAACCTGCTCCAAAATTGCAAAATGAAAGCTTTTGAAATGTGAGCAATTTATACCTAAATAAAGCATTGTTTTCATTTTGCCTACTAATTTGATATAAATGTTCGTATATTCTCTTCCTAAGTCACCTTTCGGTTTTGCCTCCATAAAATGCCAGACAACACACACACACACACACACACACACACACACACACACACAGCAAGATGGACAATATTGCTTGTTTGGCAACTCCCTCTAACAAAACAAAAACATGGGATTTTAAATAATTTTTTTTAATGTTAAACTATTGACCTCTAAAATGTAGGGGCATTGTGAACACGCCCCACACTTAAATGTTCCCCTTATGTTTGCAGTTGGGTTTCTTTGACTTCCTGCTCCTTCAAATTTAGCCTTAAGATCGGGACCTGTTTTGAACACAAACACTGGTTCATTGCCAACTGTTTGTTGAAGCTGAGGATTACCCAGATGATGTTCCAATTATTCTAAATCATATTTTTAATAACCTGCAAGTGTGGACCATATTGGACCACTAAGGCTCTGTTGTAGATGCCATCACCCTGTTCCTTTCTTAAATTAAATGAACCTGTACCAAGTAATGGTTTGTACTTTAACTCTCATTTTGCCTGCACACAACTACAGGTATCCTGAACCAGGTGTGGAGGTAACCATGATTGAGGAACATCTCCCCTATAAGGTTAATTCACAACAAACGTACTCAAAGTGAGACATCATCCTAGCGGCTCTTATACATTGTCATTTTAAAATACTTTTCTTCTGACTATAGGGGTGACAGCTAGAAAAATCCAAATAAGTACTACAAAAAGTTGGCTTCCTATAAATTCTACATTTAAAAAACATCAGAATTGTGTTCAATAAAGGTGTCTAAATAGTTTAATCCCCTTTTATTAAAGTTGTACATAAATTTTAGAAAGGTTGAAGATTGATTCAGAAAATTAACAGAATCCACAATACCATTCTTGGGGCCTTTCCACAAAATAAATGCATCATCCAAAAACCTTAAGCATAACTTAATGTTTTTATAATATATACTTTCAAACACAAATTTTGACTCCCAATCAGCTAAAACTAAATCAGCTTAAATGGGGGGCAAAAGAAGCCCCCCCCCCGCAACATGTTCGGACTGCCTATAATATTCTCCTTCATAATAAATAAAATTAAAGTCAAGCACCAAAAACATTAATTCAATGAAGAGTTTGATTTTATAATTTGTGAAGGATGTGTATTTTAATAAAGTGTTAATGAATTGTTACTGAAAATTTCAGGATTTGGGGCAAGGCAGATTTCAGGACCCCCACAAGAAGAGAGGGAAGGGTTGGAACAGATGGATTCCCAGATAACTATTCACAATGGAGTATTTCACTCATACAAGGGATTCCATATTTATAATTACACAGACAGAAGTATTTCAATTGACCATTTTTCTCTTTTCTTGAATGGTCTAAAACTTGTCTCGTTAAAGAAGTTCAATTTGGTGGACACTTTAGTTGAAACAAAGTTGTATGTTAGGAAATTAAACTTGGCAATATTTTTAGTGGGAAAGAAACTACTTGAGAAGCAGGTCTCAAAAAGAAAAGTGCTTTTGATCCCCTATTGCACCCCACCTTTAGTGTTTTTGAAAAAGCTATTTCTGGTGACCGGTATCATTTTGAGGTTGGTTCCAAAAATAATTTTTTTTTCCCTAAATTTAAGTGAAGGTGAAAGATGTACATTGGAGCAACTTAGAAATGATAGTACTATAAGGGCTATGAAACCAGATAAATGTGGGGGCATAGTTTTATTTAAGTCCTTCGATTATTCTAAGGCCATGTTTGATTTACTTAATGATAAGGAAGTTTATTCTGTCTCGTCACTTAATGAGATCCACATAAGTTATCAAAAAATAGATTTGTTTTTGGAAGAATACATTTTAGAACAGGGAATGTCCCTAGACACTTATAAAGCATTGAAAGACCCCATGATTACCACCTTATTCGGCATTCTCAAAACACAAAGATTTACTGAAAATGCCATTTAAACCTATAGTCTCAGGCAGGGGCTCTAAAACCTACCCCACTGGGGTTCATCTAGACAGATCTTTAAAACCAATTTACAGGCAAATAGAACATATTACAATAGATTCTTGGGATTTTTTACGAAGGCTAAAAGAAGAACTTTGAACAGAAAACTTGATCTTTTTTCTTCAATATCCAAATTTAAAGGTCTAGAATATTTCAGTAACAATTTATTAAAGTACATATCCTTCACAAATGATAAAGTCAACCTCTTTGTTAAACTAATGCCGCTGGTGCTTGATTTTAATTCTATTTATTATGAAGGGAATTTTATAGGCAATCCAAATGTGTTGCAATGGGGGTTTCTTGTGCCCCCATTTATGCTGACTTAGTTTTAGCTGATTTGGAGTCAAAATGTGTGTTTGAAAGTATACATTATAAAAACATTAAGTTATACGTAAGGTTTTTGGATGATGTGTTTATTTTTGGAAAGGCCCTGAAAATGGTACTGCGGATTTTGTTAATTTTCTAAATTAATTTTATTATTAATTATTTTGTTGTACACATTTAAAAATGTAGTTGTCTATGAACATTCAGAAGGTGGAGCATATACTCTCCTTTGTTATGAAAGATGGGAAAGAAAACAGGAAAGTTAATAGATTCATATTATTCTCTGTAACCACTTTGGGCAAAAAAGATGGGTTGGAATGCAGAGTTAGTCTACTTTTGTGAAAGATTAGATAAGAAGATTTAGAAGAAGGGGCTTGCAGCTCTGAAAACCTTCTTACTGAGGTGATAGCCACCATGAAAAACTGTTTTCCATGAAAGAAATTTCAAGTCTACCTTAGCTGCAGGTTCAAAAGGAGGAAGGACTAGACCTTGTAATATCATGGACAAATCCCAAGAAGGAGTCGGATCCTTGATGGGAGGGAGGCAAGTAAAAAGATACCTCTCAGGAATGTTTTACAAAGTTTAGATGAAACTAGGGATGACAAATTTTCCCAAGTATGAAAATTAGAAATAACTGCTAGCTGGACTTTTACAGTGAAATAGTTGGCTCCATTATGGAAAAGGGAAACCAAGAAATTCAAAACTTTTGAAATGGGAGTACTAAAGGGATCTATTTGTTCCTGTTAGGCTCATATAGAAAACCTCTTCCATTTGCTATTATAGATTTTCCTGGTAAAAGACTTGTGAGCAGAAATCAAAATTTTCTGGACTGGGGATGAAAGCCTGGAACGGCTTGCCATCACAGGAATTGGAGAAACCATGTGGTTAATTTCAGTCCTTGCAGATCCAGGTGAGTGCACCCTGAAGGGTGAAATAGCAGATCTGGAACCAGTTCCAGAGTCACTGGAGGGCAAATTAGATGAGACCAAAGAAAGGTGAACCAGATTTAATGAGGCCAGAAGGGGGCAATGAGGATAACTTTACTCTTCAACCTGTATGCTTTCCTGCATGAATATGGAAATCAAGAGAACTGGAGGAAAAGCATTAAGTACAGTGGGGGGGGGGGGGGCAAGCATGGACTAGAGCATCCCTTGGTGACTATCCCTGAGGAGGGATTAGGGCAAAGAAACTGTTTCATTTGTTGTTGAAGGGGGGATGCACATAGATCACAGCAGGGTTGACCCCATTTGAGGAAAATCATATTTGCCACTGACTGATTCAGAGACCATTTATAAAAACAACACATTGTGGTATACTGTGTTCAAACAGAACAAATCAAAAACAAAAAATCAAATGCAGAAACACTCCAAATGTTTAATAAAAAACAACTAATAGAGCAAAGCTTTCGGGTTATCCCCTTCCTCAGTACTAACAATCAAATATGTGTGTTTTATGAACTGATTGTTAGAAATAAGGAAGGGGATAACCCGAACGCTTTGCTCTATTAGCTGCTTTTTATTAAACATTCTGCGTTTGATTTTTTTGTTTTTGACACAATGGGTAAAATCTGGTTCCTCCCTACTAGTTGATGCACCAAACTACTGACATTGCCTGACTGTACCGCAATGATTCCCAGAGGAAGAAAGCTGTGAAGTGCTTGCAACACTAGAAGGACAACTCTCATCTCTAGGACGCTGATATACAATTTGGTCTCTTGAGGAGTCCATGTACCTTGGGCCGTCCGACCAAGAAAATACCCCCCCCCCACCCCAACTGGGAAGCGTCTGTGGCCAGCGTGGCTTTGGGAGGGGGAAAGACAAAGGGACATCCCTGAGTGACTTCTGAGGAATGAAGCCACAAAAAAAGGGAGTCTCTGCATACCCATGATAGTCTGATCAAAAGGTGTAAGGGATGCCTGTGTAATGACCACTGGACTGCTAGTGTCCATCATAAGACTTTCATGTGTAGCATTCTGTAGATAACAAAGTTATTGTGGCTGCCACTGAGCCCAACGCCCTGATGACCAGATTTGCCATGGGAGCTGGTACAGACAGAATCTGTTTGATATGTAGTCATAAATTTACAATCCTGTCTGGCGTGAGGTAGGCTCGGGTTGATGTATCCAGATGTGCTCCTATGAAGTCTATGGTCTGTATTGGTTGCAACTGGGATTTTTGTGTGTTGATCGTTATGCCGAGAGTGGGAGCTAGCTATAACAGATAATCCCTGGCTTGAACAAGCAGATGCCTGGTTGGAGCGGTTAGGAGCCAGTCGTACAGATATGGAAACACATGGAATCCCTGCAGCCTGAGATGTGCTGCGACAACCGCTGTGCATTTGGTGAAAACCCTGGGGGCTGTGGTGAGACCAAATGGAAGTGATCCGAACTGGTAATTGCATGGCTCCTAGCCTGAAACAAAGGTACCTTCTGCAGCGCCTGCCCATTTTGAAGTGGTAGCACACATCCTTCAGGTCTACAGAGCACATCCAATTGTTCATTCACAAAACAGGTAGAATGGAATGGACTGTGACCATCCTGAATTCTGAATTCCTTATCGATTTGTTCAGGGATGTTCAGGGATGTCAGATCTGGGATCGGCATCAGGTCCCCTGACTTTTCTGGTGCTAAAAAGAATCTTGAGTAAATGCCCGATCCTATCTGGTTGGGAGGGACCTCCTGGATGACTCTTTTTTGCAGCAGTTTTGAAATTTCTTGAGCTGTCTTCTCCCTCTGATTGGGTGGAAAATCAGTTAGGTTAGTGTTTGGTTTGGGGTTTTCCGAAAAGAGAATCAAGTATTCTCTGGATACAATCCTTAGCCCCCACTGGTCATTTGTGATGGCTGCCCAGACTTGTGGGTATAAGGAAAAGTGCTCCCAGACTGCCTCCAGAGCATGGCAGTCTGGCAACCATTCAGAAGCGCTGTGAAGGTCTGTCCAAGAAAGAATCTCGGGACCCTCTGCTGTGGGAGAAGCATCTCCCATTGTAACTATTACCCCCTCGCATGGGTAGGGTGGGGGAGCTTCGAATCTCAAGGAAAAGTCTTTCTGAGATTCCTTAAAAGGACCTTGAGATTTCATGAACCACAATTCTTTTCCCCCATGCTGGTTCCTGGAGAAGGACCTTTGTGGGGTAGAAAAACAGATTCTGATGGCAGACAAGGTCTTCCCATCTTTCTCACTATGGCAGAGTGTGTCTCTGACTGTTGGGCTGAACAAACGTGATCTGTTGGAGGGTGCACTGACTGATGATGCCTTGAAAGGTTCTGCAAAGTAACACAGCTGCATCCAGGCATGGTGCCTAATGGTAATGCCCGAACCAGCCACCCTAGAGGCACCCTCTGTAGCATAGGAAATCAACCTCATGGATGCATTAGATACTGATTGTAGAGAGGTCATTCTGGAAGAAAAGGCCTTCTGTTCCCTGGCAGACATGGACACTGGGATAGAGCTAGACAGTCCTTTAATGAGGTCCTCCTGTAGCCTAATAAAGTATGACAAGTAGTTTAATACTGGTAAGGTGAAGGTGGCAGAAGCATAAACTCCCTTGCCAAACCTGTCCACAGCCCTAGATTCTCTGTTAGGGGGATGGACAGTGGAGCTTTCCTGAGCCAGCTCCTTCTTAGTGGCTGCCGCAACCACTATGGCATCTACTGGAATCTCTTTTGCCCAATGTGTCCTACTTGTAGGTGTAGTAAGAATTTTGTCGGCCCTCATCGGTATGGGCTTCACAATGTCCAGTTTCTTTCCATGCCCTGGTAACTACAAGGTCAGGGAGATGGAGTCGGCAAAACCCCCATCTGAATCTGTGGCTGAAGAAACTGCCTCATCAGACTATCCACGTTATCAGATAAAATACAAGAGGAACTGGTGGAGGAGGACACTGAAGGTGCTCTTGAAGGTTTCCTAGGAGAGACCTCCTGGAAGGGAGATCTCTGGGTCGACACACTCGGCTCCAAGCTGGGGATTACAGCCCGAGGTGGAGGAGATCAAAGTGGAGACGAGAGGGTCGGTTCCAAGGACTTTGGATCCGAGGAAATTGGTGCCTTTTTGACAGGCTCAGAAACAGAGGAAGAAGACCTGTCCGGGGAATGTTTCTTGGCTTTCCTGAGTCTCCTTGTGTTTTCTGGAAGGTGGCTGAGCCCCTGAAGTGGAAGGAACAGCAGAAGAGGAAGATGAAGGAAGCAAACCCTTGAGAATGAGTTTGTTCCTCCAATCTGCCAGAGCACATGGATGGAAAGCCTCACAAAGAGCACAAGAGGAGCTCGAGCTTCAAATCTCCAGCTTGGAAAACAAGCGAGTCGGATCCAAGACCCACAGGTTGAGGAATGAATGAAAATGACAAGATCAGATCAATAATTACACACAAGAACAGAATTTGTGTGGGAATTAACAGGGTATTCAATAAAGTAAAATACTGAGGATACAAGTTTACGTATCTTTGGAATTTAAGAAAAAGTTAGAGTGAAAGGAGAAATACAGAGGAGATACTAGAGGAAAGACACAGGGAAAATCTGAAATTGAGAGCAGTAGACAAGCAGAAAAATACAAAGAGTAATCACAGTTGATTTCAAATAAGTAGAAAGTCTGACATGAAAGGATGCGTACAGAAATAAAAATAAATAAATTATGAAGGAATATTAAGTACACAGACAAATTAACTTTCTTAACTTCTACTTAATTATTAAATCTTAATTATAAATTCTAGCCTAAATTAGGAATGTTTTGAGATAAACTTGATAATGGCTTATGACACTACAACAATTAAATATAACAGAATTTTCTCTAACATGAGAACATGTTTTGTATACATAGGTTCATAGGTAAGTACTAGGCTATCTGCCCGAGGGCATCTATAAGCCTAGCCAGAATGTGTTGGCTTTTGCCGCCCCCTTAGATTAGCTCCCTGTGCCTCGGTCCAGCAGAGCCATTAGTTCCCTGTGCCTCTGTCCAGCAGAGCCACTGCAGTGATCCCCGGGCTAAATTTTCTGTTTCCCATCCACTAGTCAAGGTTTCTCTTGAAGATTGTTAGTGAGGGGGGGCTTTGCCTAATGTAGATTGGAATCCTGTTCCAAAGCATGGGGAGTCTCTGGGGAAAAAGGAATCTATCCCTCCAGCACGTCCTATTTATCATTGTGGTGAGGTTTAGATCCCTAGAGCGTGTGGCTCTTAGGGACTGTTTTTTTTTTTTAGGTGGAGCATGTCCATCCATTCTGGGTTGGACATGGCCTTGTATGTCAGGCAGAGATCACCTCTGAGTAAGCGGTATGTAACTGAGTACAGCTGGAGTTTCTTCAGTCGGGCTGCATAGGGCATATGTTTGAGGCCAGTAATCCTCTTGGTGAGGTACTTCTGTGGTCTTTCCAGCTGTTGCAGGTGTCTTGTAAGGTACATCCCAAATGGGGCATTGTACTCTATATGATGGGTCTGATGAGTGATGAGCAGAGGGGCACAATAACCTCTTTTGTTTTAGATGCGAACCCTTTTGTGATTAGGAGGGCCACATAGAAGGATTTTCTAACCACCCTGGCAATATGATTATCAAAGGAGAGATTACTATCTACTTGGGTCCCCAGATCCCTTATTACACTTTCTGTAGTTAGGGGGACTATCACGTATGTGATAGTTCGCCGGTACTTTGTTTTTTTCCAAAGGGGATGACTATGCACATTTTGGCATTTAGCTTGAGGCCATGATTTTGACACCAGGTATCCATCTCAGTGAGACCCTTCTGGAGGATGTCTGTATCAGCTGGAGAGTCAATTATGGCTCCCAGTTTGCAGTCATCTGCGAACTTGGTCAGCCATAGCCCTCCTGTGCTTCCCTGTATCTCTGAGAAGTATATACCGAACAGGAGGGGTCCCAGGACTGAGCCCTAGGGAACGCCACTTGTAACTGGTTTAGAGTTGGCCCTAGAGCCTGCAACTCTCACCGTGTGGGTTCTATCCATGAGTCAATTGGCAACCCATCTCATGACACAGGGGTTTATGTTCAGTCTGGTGAGCTTGTCTATAATACCGGAATGGGGAATGGTGTCGAAAGCCTCTGCGAGGACTAGGTAGGCTGTGTGGACCTCCTTTCCCTTGTCTAAAGCCTTGGTAACTGTCTCAAAGAAGTCCACCAGGTTTAGGAGGCATGATCTGCCCTTAACAAAGTCAAACTGGGTAGGGGCCAATGTTTGAAGGTTCCCAATGTCTCTGTTAATGAATTCCATGATGATGCGCTCCATAGCCTTGCAGACCACGCTAGTCAGAGATCCGTTGTGGCTCCACCTTTGTGGAGCAGGATAACTGTTGCTGTGCACCACTCTATGGGTACGTAGCCTGTAGAGAGGCTGAGTTTGAACAGCGTGTTTAGGTGTGGGGTTAGTTCACTTTGGAGCTCGTGTAAGACACAGCCTGGGACACCGTCTGGTCCCACTGAAGCTGTATTTTTGGCTATGGATATGGCTGTTTTAACCTGTGTGTCAGTGATTGCTCGGGCACATGTTGTATATAGTTTAGTTTTAGTCTAGTACTACACAATGATGCATATTTTGAACAAAAACTGTTTCAATTTGGCTCACGAGTGTATGGTTTTTGCCCAGAGAGTTCAAAAGCTTAAGCATGGCTCCAGCTTGGCTTTCCCACCTAAAGGCCGGTATGACCCTGACCCTGAGTAGCATCTTGCCCTCACCAAGAATGATGCCACAGTATAAAGACAAAATGATAAATTTTAACAATTGGCTAAGCTATTGGTGTCATTCAAAGGGGATCCATTGTCTGTCAACCTGGGATGACATGCTCGACAAGCCACGTTGCTTTGCCAGGGACGGCTTGCACCTGTCACCCTTAGGCTTTCGAACACTGGCTAAGGCTCTTGCCACCCCCATAGTGCCTTTTTTAGGCAAGGCTCAAAAGACAAACCCACCTCCATAGACAATACCAGAAACAAAAAACTAAGGGTAATGCTACTCAACACCAGAAGTCTAAACATCAAGATGCACGCACTCGAGGCACTTCTCAGTATGGAGAAAATTGATATCTGTGCAGTAACAGAAACCTGGTTCAAGGCCCCTGAGAGCACCCCAGCACTACAAGGATTCAACTCATACCATTCTTTTCGGCCCCAGAACATGGACCGAAATACTAAAGGTGGGGGAGTATCCATTTTCATCAATGATACACACACCTCCAGGTTAGTGGCACTGCACGAGGCAGCGGAAACCATCCATGTGCAACTAACAGTAGGTAAAACTGCTTTTCAGTTTGTAGCCTGCTACAGATCACCCACCTTGTATCAGGACCCCCACTCGGCATTCCTGAGAACATTGGAGAATATGAAGGTCTCACCAAACACCATGATATTGGGGGATTTCAACTACCCAAACACTGACAGGGAAAACTACTGAAGTCCCAACTCTTTCGCCCAACGGTTCCTGGAGTTTATAAACTCAAATGCCATGGAACAACTTGTCACCACTCCCACAAGAGGGGACAACATATTGGACTTGGTCATCACCAACATAGGGGCTCAATGTTCCACACCAGAGGTAAAACCCTCATTGGTAAGATCAGACCATAAACTAATCACAATGGACATCCACATCCCGACCCCACCCCCAGCCAAGGAAACCACTGTGAAAAATTTCTCAAAAGCAAACTTCACACTTCTCAAGACCGAGGTGGAAAGTTTCAAAGCCCCCGGGCTAAGGGAAAATGCTACCCAAACCGCAGAATCCTTTACAAATGCACTCTATGAGCACCTACAGGAATGCATGGATCGTGCCATCCAAATTAAAACCAAGACTCACTCCTCCAAAAACAGGAGACCAGACTGGTGGACCCTGGCCATAAATAAGCTATACAACAGAAGGAGGAAACTATTACATGATAAGGCAAAAATCCCAAAAAGGGAAGGCATCCCTGATCGGTACTAGCAAGAAACTTCGATCCCTCATAAAATCATCAAAGGCTAGCTTTGAAAGAAAAATTGCCAAAGACTCTAAAGATAATCACAAGGCGTTTTTTTAGCTACGTCAAGAATCTGGGTGGCAACTCTCAGACCTGCTCTGAGCTGGTGCAAAATGACACAAAATACATTGAACCCACTGACATTGCCAACATCCTGGCGGACAAGTTCAGTGCAAACTTTACCCCCCCCTTGCCCCCCAAAAGGGCCAGTGTCTATCCCAGAAGAATGCAGTCCCCCAGACATCACAAACACACAGGTGAAAGCAGCCCTCTCCAAAGTAAAAAAACACAGCATCAATGGGAGCGGATTGTATCCTGGGCTGCGTCTTACACGAGCTCCAAAATGAACTAAACCCTCACATAAATTCACTGTTCCAACTCTGCCTTACCACAGGTTATGTACGCAAAGAATGGCGTACAGCAACAGTGATCCCGCTCCACAAAGGTGGCGCCACAACGGATCCCGGGAACTATCGCCCTATAAGCCTGACTAGCCTGGTCTGCAAGGATATGGAGCTCATCATCATGGATCTCATAAACAAAGACATTGGGAACCGCCAAACACTGGACCCTACCCAATTCGGCTTTGTTAAAGGCAGATCTTGCCTCTTAAACCTAGTTGACTTCTTTGAAATAATAACCAAAGCCATAGATGAGGGAAAGGTAGTCCACACAGCCTACCTGGACCTCGCAAAGGCCTTTGACACAATACCCCACTCTGGCATCTTAAATAAGCTTACCAGCTTAAATATTAACCCATATGTCACAAGATGGGTTGCGAACTGGCTCAGGGATAAAACTCGCATGGTCAGAGTCGCGGGTGCCACGTCCGACTCTAAACCGGTTATAAGTGGCGTCCCACAGGGCTCAGTCCTGGGACCCCTCTTGTTCGGTATATACTTCTCTGAGGTACAGGCAAACACGGGAGGACTGTGGCTTACCAAGTTCGCAGATGATTGCAAACTGGGAGCCATAATCGACTCACCGGCTGACACAAGCATCCTCCAGAAGGGCCTTACGGAAATGGATACCTGGTGTCAGAACCATGGCCTCAAGCTAAATGCCAAAAAGTGCATAGTCATCCCCTTTGGGAAAAACAAAGTGCCCACAAGCTACCACATAGGAGGGAATCCACTAAGTACAGAAGAAGTAATTAGGGATCTGGGGACCCAAGTAGATAGTAACCTCTCCTTTAACAATCACATTGCCAAACTGGTTAGAAAAACCTTCTATATAGCTCACCTAATCACAAAAGGGTTCACATCTAGATCAAGAGAGGTCATTGTGCCCCTCTACTCATCGCTCATCAGGCCCATAATTGAGTACAATGCCCCATTTGGGATGTACCTTACCCAACACCTGCAACAGCTGGAGAGACCTCAAAAATGCCTCACCAAGAGGATTGTGGGCCTCAAACAGATGCCCTATGCAGCTCGACTAAAGAAACTCCAGCTCTACTCAGTTGCTTACCGCCTACTCAGAGGTGATCTCTGCCTGACGTACAAGGCCATGTCTAACCCGGAATTGTTGGACATGTTCCACCTCAAGGAAACCAAATTCATTACAGCTACACGCTCTAGGGATTTAAACCTTAGCACAACAATAAATAGGATATGCTGGAGGGATAGATTCATATCCCAAAGGCTTCCCTCGCTCTGGAGTGGAATCCCAGTCCATGTTAGTCAGAGCTCCTCGCTGACACTCTTCAAGAGAAATCTTGATGAGTGGATGGGAAATCGTAAATTTACTCCTGGGATCACTTCTATGGCCCTGCTGGACAGAGGCTCAGGAATCTAGTCTAAAAGGGAGGCGAAAGCCAACACATTCTGGTTAGGCTTATAAATGCCCTAGGGCAGATAGCCTTGTACCTAGTGTCTACCTATGAAATTCTAAGTACACATCTGCTATATCCTGAAAAATTCCAATCCAACAGCAGTGGCCCCTTTCAATTTATATCCAACAGTCACATGCTTCCTTTTTTTTAATGCCATCAGCATAATTATTTCAACCTCCCTACTAGTCATATGATTCTGCATGCAAATCCGTTCAGCAATGGCGACTTTTTCATTACCTTCAGGATGCTTTTTCTTGATATGGTACGCCAGAGCAGCAGCCTGCATGAAGGACATTTTGCAGTGTTTACAGGCAAAAGGTCTCTCGCCTGTATGAAGTCTCATGTGGTTTTTCAAGGTAGAGTTGGCTGCAAATGTAGCCCCGCATTCTTCACAGGAGAAAGGCTTTTCATCAAAATGTTTGGTCCGTTTATGGTATTCTAGCCCTGTGAAATGAAAGACAAAAAATTTCAAAACAAGAATAAGTTAAAAAGTAAACGTATAAAAAAGTTATACTACGATAACAATTTTCTATGTGGCAGCCTTGCATAATCAGACATATGCATTCAGGCCTGCAATTTTTAAAAAGAACAAGACAGATTAACTTGAAGTGCTACGTCGTGTGGATGTTTTTAGTCTACAAAGTTAAGCAATGTAGCTAAAATGATAAACTACACAATCTAAATATTTTTAATCAAAAGAGTAGTAACATCAAAAATAAGCTTCCTGTGAAGGATAATGGAGGTCCAATATATGAAAGGCAGACATCCAGGTGTGCATGCATGAAAAAAGTACAGTTGTGTACATTTACCATAAATGTAGATGTTCGAGTGTATTCACTGTTGCAGTCATTACATTTGCGTTAACTGTCTGCAGGTACCCCTCAGCCGGCCTGAATATCAAAGTCTTGGGTCCTGTGTCGGATTCTGTCTCTTCTTCCATGACGTCAGGTCGTCAGGGGAATAAAGTATGCAGCCAACGCCATTACATCAGTTTTTTTTGCCCCAGATGTCAGGTGCCCCCATAATGGGAAGCAATTATGTATAAGGTTACACCTCCAGCAAAAAGCAAATACACCAGAAAGCTGAAATACACTAAACAAGAAGAAAGGTAGAGCCAAGAGAAGTCAGGGGGCTGGAGGGAGGGTAACCAGGACTGCAACAGTGAATACACTCGAACATCTACATTTATGGTAAGTGTACACAACTGTACTATGTTCTTCGTGTTTCACTGTTGAAGTCATTACATTTGGGTAGATTCCCAAAGCTAAGGGAGGGAGGCGGCAGTTAGAGAGCATTAGGACCAGCTATTAAGCCCTGCAAGACTGCAGTGGCAAAACCAGCTCTGGATTTAGAAAAATATGTAAGTGGTAATGCTTGGCGAAGGCATGTACAGAGCTCCAGGTAGCAGCATGTACAGAGCTCCAGGGACACCTCTGAGAAAGGCTGTAGAAGTAGATGCAGCCCTGGTGGAATGTGGTCTTATCCCCTGTGGGGTAGGTTTTCCATGGTGCTTATAGCAGAAATGAATGCAACGGCCTATCCACTTAGAAATGGTTTGCTTTGAAATGGCCTTCCCCTCTGCCTTTGCAGCAAAGGCAACCAGCAGCTGTTCAGTTTTTTCTGAGAGGCTTAGTCCTGTCCAAATAAAATCTAAGTTGTCTGTGCACATCCAAAAAGTGCAGTATTCGTTCTCCTTTGTTCTGTGGATTAGGAAAGAAGGTTGGCAAATGAATGGACTGATTAAGGGCCACACTGGATACCACCTTGGGCATAAAGGAAGGACTGGTCCTGTGGGACACCCTGTCTGCATGGAAAATGATGAAGGGCTCCACTGCCATGAGGGTCTGTAATTCAAACACTCTTCTTGCTGAAGTGATGGCTAGAAGGAAGGCTGTTTTCCAAGAAAGGAATTTCAACTCTGCAGTTGCAGGTGGCTCAAAAGGAGGTAGAGTGATCTTTTCCAATACAAAGTTAAAATCCCAGGCTGGAGTAGGGGCTCTCCTGGGTGGTCTTAAGTTTTTGGCCCCTCTGAGGAGTTGTTTTAGCAGGGGGTGAGAGAAGAGGGGTAGCTCAGTATTATAATGTGCTGAAATGGCTGAGGCATGAATTTTAATTGATGAGAAGGAAAGGCCCTTGTGGAGCAAGTCTGTTAAGTATTGAAGAATATGTGGTAAGCTGGGCACTGTTGTACCCATCCCCTGAGTCTGGCTCCAGGAACTGTACCATTTCCACTTTTCAGCATAGGCTTTTCTAGTACTAGGCCTCCTTGCCTCCAGAATGACATCTAGCACCTGCTTACTGAAAGATGTTATAAGAGAGCTCAGGTAATTAGCCAGGCTGCAATGTTCAGGGTTTGAAGCTGAGGGTGCAGAATCTGGCCCGCCTGCTGGGACAGCAGGGAAGGGGTCCGAGGCAGGTGCCATGGTTCCAGCAGTGACATACTGTGCAAGAGGGAGTACCAGTGCTGGCTTGGTCAGTCTGGTGCAATCAGAATTGTCCTTGGTTTGTCCTGTTTGATCTTTAGCAGAACTTTCGAGAGGAGAGGCAAAAGGGGAAATGCATAAACTGAGAGGCTTTCCCAGGTGAAGGACAGGGCATCCACTTTCCAAGCTTGTCTATGGGGAGCCCTTGTGCAGAATTTGTCCAATTGGCAGTTGTGAGGGGAGTTGTGAGGGAAGGCAAACAGGTCCATCTCTAGGTTCCCCCATTTGTTTCTCAGAATGTTGAATATCTTTGGTTCCAGTTTCCACTCGTGTGGGTCCATAAGATTTCTGCTTAGGTCGTCTTCCAGTGAATTTAGCTTGGTTGGCAAGAATTGAGCTTGTAGGTGCACTTGGTAGCTCAAGGCTGTATTCCACAGAGCCATGGCTAGTCTGCAGAGAGGGTATGAGTACGTTCCCCCCTGCTTGTTTATGTACTACATAACATTGGTGTTGTCTTTCTTTACCAATAATTGTTCTGGAATAATGTGGTCCTTGAAGGATGTCAGAGAATTCTGTACAGCTAATATTTCTTTTTGATTGATATGCAGGTGCATTTGACTTGGGTTCCAGTTGGCCTGAATACAGTGCCCTGCCAAGCGAGCCCCTCTGCATAGTCTGATGTGTCTGTTGTTAGGGTTTGGGCGGCAGGGGGTAGAGTGAATGGCAGTCCCTTGTTGTGGTAGCAGGCCTCTGCCACCAAAGGAACTCTGTCTTTATATAAAGAATGATAGTAATCACTGATTCCAGGTCCTGAGAATGTTGACACCATAGGCTTTTTAGATACCATTGTAGTTTCCTCATATGCAGTCTTACATATGGAATTAGTAGGATGCAAGAGGCCATGAACCCCAGGGCTTGCAGGACTTTCCTTGCAGATAGCTGGGTCTTTGTGGCCAGTAGATTGAAGCAGGCTGTCAAATAAACTTGTTTCTCTGGCGTGAGGTAAGCCATCTGGGAAGTTGTGTTCAAGCTTGCTCCCAGGAATACAATTTGTTGGCAGGGTACTAGATGAGATTTAATTTAGTTTATGGTGTACCCCAGTGAGGTCAGCAGTTTCCTTACAAATGCCAGATGATTTAGTAGCATGTCCTGGCTTTCTGCCTGAATTAGACAATCGTCCAGGTATGGGTATATTTGAATATTTATTTGCCTGCAAATGCCAGATGATTTAGTAGCATGTCCTGGCTTTCTGCCTGAATTAGACAATCGTCCAGGTATGGGTATATTTGAATATTTATTTGCCTGCAAAATGCAATGACAGGAGCTAGGTACTTTGTGAATACTCTGGACACAGTAGATAATCCAAAGGGAAGTGCAGAGAACTGATAGTGCCTGTAGCCTGCTCAGAAGCGTAGGTATTTCTTGCAAGATTCCCTTACTGGAATGTACAGGTAAGCTTCCTTTAAGTCCAAGGTTGCCAACTAGGCATCTCTGCCTAGCGTAGGAAGCAGATGATGAAGAGTTAGCATTTTGAATTTTGGTATTACCAAAAAGGTGTTTAGAATACAGAGGTCCAGGATAGGACACCAGGAGCTGTCTTTTCTGGGTACCAGGAAAAGTCTTGAGTAAAAACCTTGTCCCCTTTCTTCTGCTGGGACAGGTTGAATAGCCCTGATACTTACAAGAGAGAGGACCTGCTGTTGAGCCTCTGCCCACCGATTTGGTGGTAGGTCTGACTAACAGTTTGGGGTTGGTAAAGTGTGGAACTGGAATCTGTATCCTTGGGAAACTATATTTAAAACCCATTTGTCCTGGGTAATGAGTTCCCAGTTTTTTACATGCAGGGCGATCTTTCCCCCTAAGGAAGCAGTCAGCTGAGCAGGGCTTGGAAGGTTTAAGGTTAAGTCACTGTGACAGTTTTCCATAGGGGGGTGTCGTATTACTTCCAGCTTTGGAAGTGGGAGCCCCCCACTGCTTAGGCTTGTGAGTACCTTGAGACTGTAGCCTAGGTGGTCTGCTGTTCCTGGGTTTGGACTGAAAAGGCCTGGAAGAGGCAGGAAAGGATCAATTCTTAGAAGGCCAATGCCTACTAAATTTGGGAGGCTGTACTTGCAGGAAATCTTTAACAGTTTGCATAGATTTAGCGTTTTCCTCCATCTTTTTAAGTACTTCTGCTTTGTTGCCAAACAGGCGGTCTTGGTTTAAGGGGGCATCCAGTAATTTAGCTTTAACATGATCTGGCAAATTTTGCTCCTTAAGCCAAGCATGCTTTCTAAGAATAGACCCAGTGACAGCAGCCCTGCAAGATGCTTCTAAAGAGTCAAAACCACATTGCAAAGTTATGTTTACCAACTTGTTCAGCAGAATGCATTAAATCCTGTAATTATTTATTTTCAAC